>NC_142615.1:7219200-7549855 GCF_059453375.1 Lepisosteus platostomus | reverse complement strand
TCGGACTTCTGACATGCTGACATGAAATGTCAAGAGAGAGGGGCGGAGTGACGCTTAAGCCAGAGAGAAGATGAAAAGGGGGCGTGGCTGCGAAACGCTTGACAGCTGCACGATGCTCTCCATGTAAGGCGGGACCACAGGCTAAAGGACACCTTTCGGCACATCAAGCTCTAAGCACACACCTGGAGGATGCGGGAATTGATCCTGCTATCTCCCACATGCAAAGCAAGCGCTGTACCATACAAGCCAACCCCCCTCGCTGGGACTTATGCCTCGGCGTCACCTAGTGCCGCTTGTTCCCCTCTTACCGGGCACAGTTCACTGCCCTTCGTCTGCAAGGCAGTCGTGTAATTGCAGCTTTCTTGACTTATTGATGAAGGTCTGACTGGACGAGCGAATGGCGCCTCTCCCCATCCTCAAGCTCGCTGACAGATTGAAATGGAAAGTGCTGCTGTGGCTCGTTGGTCTAGTGGTATGATTCTTGCTTAGGGTGCGAGAGGTCCCGGGTTCAACTCCCGGACGAGCCCTCATGTGCTCTTTTCCTCCTCTTCCACAAGACTGGGAACTGATATCCACATCACTTCGCAGCGTCTGCTTATGGCAAACGATGGAATGTGACTAATGACTGAACGAGCCTGGTGAATTCTCATCACGTGGCACAATGAGAGCGTGCAGTCAGCTGTCCAAGGCGGCAACCTCATTGCTCGTTCAAAAGAACACGTACTGAAAACTCATCACCACTGTGTCGTAGATGAGCACCGTGATCGCTTGTTGTCATGCGTCCTTACTTGGGAAATGCAGAAGCAAAAACTGCCCTCTCTCAGCCACCGAAACGTGTGCGGCTCGCCTTGCGCTCTCTGCGCCTCTCATATTTGTCGAGCTGTCTGCTCTTCTTTCTGTTGAAGTAATCAAGTTATGGGGCGTCCTGCAGCCTATGATGTTCTCACTGAGAGCTTTCAAGATTTGAAGGAAAACTACGAGCTTGATGGCTCAAGTCGAACGAATGTGATTGTTAAGCAATCGATGATCAAAAGCACGTCTTCTAACAATTCGTGAGAGTATTATCAGCACTGTTTTCACTCGGATATACTTTTCACTTGCTAAGCTGACAAATTGGACGAGAAAATGCCGGAGACGCACTCAGTGCAGACTGAGGTTGGGAAGGAGGTGTGGCCCTTCAACGCTTGACAACTGAAGGACATTCTCTCCGCAACGGAGGAGCACCTGTCAGAAGTCGCAGAAGCTAAACAAGAGCACCGGGCTTCCGGAGATCCAAACTCAGACCTGGAGGATGCGGGCATCGATCCCGCTACCTCTTGCATGCTAAGTGAGCGCTCTACCATTTCAGCTAATCCCCCTCGCTTCATGCGTCTCGGCATCATGTCTTACCGCCTCTGCCCCTCTTACCGGGCACCGCCCACTGCCCTTGGTCTGCAAGGCAGTCCTTTCAAGTGCGATGACGACGCTGAGACCTTCGTTGCCTATTGTACGAGCTGAACTTTTGTGCTCATCAATTCAACGCTCTTTCCATCCACTCATCTTGTCTTTTGACGCTTCGTGTTTTGCGCTCCTTTGACTATCGGCATATCGGGTGACTGCAAACACTGAAGTTCTTGCTTACGGAGTGTGGAACATTGTTTTCAAGTGATCGCTGTTCTGTCATGTTGACGCCGAGTGAATCTTTCTTTGGCAACATGGGCAGGCTGACAGCAGTGCGAGCGAAAGTAATGGCAAATTTCTTGACTTATTTCTGAATGTGAATGTTCTTTAGAAAAGGGATGCGGCGTTGCTTCTCGCCCGTGTAAAGGTCACGCATTCCAGACGTGGTTATGAGCGAACAGTTGCCGCAAGTGTTTGAAAAGAGCAAGAGAGGAAGCAGCCCTGCCCCGTGTGAGGATCAAACTCAGGCCCTTCAGATGACGAGACTGACGCACTACCAATTACGCCAACAAGCCCAGCTGCAGTACACACACCGGAAAGTTTGCCTCACATGGATTTCAGTCGCCCGTTCCCTAATCTTTAGACGCCCTCTGCTGAATGTTGCATTTGCCTTTTGATCTCACCGATACATTTTTGGTCTGTTTCTGTTGCGAGTCCGTCTTTCAGATCTCACCTAGCACAAGTCTCTGTGGCTGAAGTGGCCTCTCTGCTTCAGCATCGTGCCCTCACTCAGCCATTAAAAATGTCACTCAGACTTCTGACATGCTGACATGAAATGTCAAGAGAGAGGGGCGGAGTGACGCTTAAGCCAGAGAGAAGATGAAAAGGGGGCGTGGCTGCGAAACGCTTGACAGCTGCACGATGCTCTCCATGTAAGGCGGGACCACAGGCTAAAGGACACCTTTCGGCACATCAAGCTCTAAGCACACACCTGGAGGATGCGGGAATTGATCCTGCTATCTCCCACATGCAAAGCAAGCGCTGTACCATACAAGCCAACCCCCCTCGCTGGGACTTATGCCTCGGCGTCACCTAGTGCCGCTTGTTCCCCTCTTACCGGGCACAGTTCACTGCCCTTCGTCTGCAAGGCAGTCGTGTAATTGCAGCTTTCTTGACTTATTGATGAAGGTCTGACTGGACGAGCGAATGGCGCCTCTCCCCATCCTCAAGCTCGCTGACAGATTGAAATGGAAAGTGCTGCTGTGGCTCGTTGGTCTAGTGGTATGATTCTCGCTTAGGGTGCGAGAGGTCCCGGGTTCAACTCCCGGACGAGCCCTTGTGTGCTCTTTTCCTCCTCTTCCACAAGACTGGGAACTGATATCCACATCACTTCGCAGCGTCTGCTTATGGCAAACGATGGAATGTGACTAATGACTGAACGAGCCTGGTGAATTCTCATCACGTGGCACAATGAGAGCGTGCAGTCAGCTGTCCAAGGCGGCAACCTCATTGCTCGTTCAAAAGAACACGTACTGAAAACTCATCACCACTGTGTCGTAGATGAGCACCGCGATCGCTTGTTGTCATGCGTCCTTACTTGGGAAATGCAGAAGCAAAAACTGCCCTCTCTCAGCCACCGAAACGTGTGCGGCTCGCCTTGCGCTCTCTGCGCCTCACATATTTGTCGAGCTGTCTGCTCTTCTTTCTGTTGAAGTAATCAAGTTACGGGGCGTCCTGCAGCCTATGATGTTCTCACTGAGAGCTTTCAAGATTTGAAGGAAAACTACGAGCTTGATAAAAGAATCAATTTAAATGTTTCTTGAAAAACGGATCCTTCTAAATATCGGAAGTCCAACGTCTCATGGAAACTGTCTGTGTAACGGTCTAACGTGATAACGTGATAACCACTACACTCTGGAAACGGTGGGAAATTGTGCCCAGTGTCCCAGTGCTGAGCTACGCCAATGCTATTCAGGGGCTATTCAGGGGCCAATGCTATTCGATGTGAATTGAATGCTATTCAACTCGCCAATGCTATTCAGGGGTGGAAAAGGGTGGAGCCGTGTGTGTCTTTTGTTCAAAGACACCCCCATCTCAGAGCCGGAAGTACAGGCCTTCCTCTCGCAGGTCCACAAAGATGTTATTTTTTAAGAAGATCCTGCGAAAGTCGGCCATCCGCCTCTCAGCCCTGCAGTAGGCCAGGCTGAGAGAGAAGCAGTCCTTCACCCTGGCAATGCACAGCCTGACAAGGTCTGGCTTCAGGCCATTGTACATCATGAGGTTCCTCCTCTCCCAGACAGCTGTCCTCGTTAGGCTGAGGAGGAGGTTCACTAAAATGGCGTTAACCCCCCTCTCAGACCCGCGGTACCCAAAGAGGAACAGCTCTTTCCAGGGCACCCCGTCAAGAACAGCTCCTCGAACAGAGCGAAACAGGCCATCCAGCAGATCCGTCAAGTACGCCCTGGCTCGAGCTGGGGGAAGATCTTACCCCAGAACACCTCTGAGACCGGCACTCTGAAGCGTTTCGCCACCATCAGCCTGTAGAACATGCTGGTGGTGAACCCCAGGAGGTCCACCCCACGGTCCCCCCACTTCACCCTCAGCTCCGGCCAGGCCGGGCCTGCTGCCCCGTCTTGTAGATGGAGCTTCTCCAGCCAACTGTCCGGGAGACCGAGTTTGAGCTGCTCGTAATCCTGACGGATCTTACTGACAGGCAGCTCGTCATCGACCTCTCGCACAGCGTCGACAATAGCCTGGGTGGGCAGAAATCCGTCCTTTACTTCATAAAGAAGATCCTTGACCTTGGATATGCCAGCCTCGTAGAGCTGCCTGTTCCATCGAGACACCAGCAGGGGGTCGAGGAACAGAGGCTGTTCCAGAATCTGGGCCCGGGTCTCCGGCGTGTAGGAGACATGCTGGGACATGAACTACCCCCTCGCCAGCAGGACCTCCCTGTAAAAGGAGGGCAGATGTTTTATCAACCCCGGAGTCAGCCTCACCAGGAGAGTCTCCTGCCCCAAGCCCCCGCAAGTCTCGAGGTAGCTTCCCATACCAATCTTCCAAATGCTGACATTATCCAGGTCAAGGAACTTCTTCACTACTTTCAGCCTAAAGCTTTTCAGATTCAGGCCTACATCACACAGCTTCAGCCCACCCCTGGAGATTTTCCCAATGAGGGTGTCATGAGTGACCCGCGGAGGCTTCCCCTCCCACACGAATCCCACCACCAGTTGCCTAATCTCATTCTCTACCCGTTCAGGAAGAGGCATCACAGACAGTGGGTACCACAAGAGGGACAGGCACAGTGTGTTAACGAGCAGGACCCTTCCCTTCAGGGTCAGGGACCTGTGTCTCCACCGATTTAATTTGCCCTCATCTTAATGAGCTTCTCCTTCCACAGGAGAAGCCCAGTGGCCTGCTCATCAGCGTTAATGTAGATGCCAAGGACCTTCAGGTGACCCGTCTCAACCCTGAAAGGGTAACCGAAGAGCGGGGCAAGGTCTGCCCTCCCCACCGGCATGACCTCAGACTTCTCCAAGTTTACCTTGGCGCCCGAGGCAGCGCAGTAGGCCTGCACCACCTCTAAAATGGCCGAGATCTCCGCCACCTCTGCCAACGTCAGTCTGGTGTCGTCAGCATATTGGTAGATCAACGAGGTGGCGGTGCCCCCAGGCAAGGTCACTGGAAAGAAGCTCGTGAGGGAACCATTCACCTTGACACAGCTCACGATCCCCTTGTACACGAGCCTCACCCAGGAGATGAAGGCCTCGCCGAAGCCAAAGCTCTTCAAGACCTCAAACAGGAAGGAATGCTCCACCCTGTCGAAGGCCTTCTCCTGGTCCAGTTTCAGGACGTATCCACCCCTCGGCTGCTCCCGCATAAGGTCCACAACATCTCTGATGGAGCACACCGTGTCCGCGATGTCTCTCCACTTGACGCAGTAGGTCTGCGAAGGCGACAGGATCCTGGGCAGAACCTTCCCGAGCCTGAGGGAGAGAACACGAGTTAGTATCTTATAGTCTGTGTTCAACAGACTGATCGGGCGAAAGTTTTTCAAAAGGGAGGGATCCCCCTGCTTTTTGTAGACAAGAGAGATCACCCCCCTTCTCATAGATGGGGTCAGAGCGCCGGTCCTGGCAATCTCCTGGAACACCTCCAGAAGGAGGGGCCCCAGGGACTGCTGAAAGTGTCTGTAGAGCTCGGAGGAGAGCCCGTCCCACCCTGGGCTCTTGTTAGGAGACGAGCCCCGAAGTGCTTCAAGCACTTCCTCCAAGCTCAGCGCACTGTCACAGAGCTCACGATCGCTCTGTGACAGGCAGGTACTCACCCTGGCCAGCATGGCCCGGGTCTGCTGCTCATCCACCACTTCGGCCAGAACAAGGCGCTATAAAAAGAAAACACCTCATTCCTAACGGCCTCGGGGGCAGAGAGCCGCACACCGTCCTCTCCCACCAGCTCCTCGATGAAGGAGCTGCGCTGCCTCTCCTGCTCCAGGCCGAAAAAGAACCTCGTGCTCTTCTCGCCCTTGGCAAGATACTGGGCTCTGCTGCGCACCCTGGCTCCTCTCCACTTCTCCTCCTCCAGGGCTTGCAGCTCACCCCTCAGCTCCAGCAAGAGCTCGCAGCCCCCGCCGTGATCTGCCAGGAGCCCGAGTTCTGAGGTGATCCGAGCCCGAAGCTGTCTCTCCCGCCTGGCCTTCTCCCGCCCCCGGTACAGGCCATACTAGATACTGAACTCTTTGATGGCGTACTTGAGATTATCCCACCAGACCAGCTTTTCTGACCTATACAGGGGACACTGCAGCTGCTGCCGGATAAGGTCTTCTATGCCCTGACAGAATGAAGCCTTCCCAGGAGCGCCTTATTAAAGCACCAGAGGCCGGGGCACCGGTCCTCCTGTGCCCCTGCTAGAGAAAAGTGAAGCACAGCATGGTCGCTCAGGGTCATGAACACATAGCGCATCTGGCTCAGGCACGGGAAGAGACTCATGTGCCCCTGCAACAGGTCGATCCGGCTCTGTCTCAAGACACCTTCGACGACCTGCCGCCGAGAAAAGTCCCTCCGCGCACACTAAGCCTGACGCCACGCATCCACGAACCAGTGAGCTTCCTCACTGCGCTCCAGGAAGCTGCGAGCAGCACTGCTCAAAGGTCATCCCAACCGCGACATCGAGCGCACTCAGTGCACAGTTAAAATCTCCGACGACCAGCCCTGGCTGCTGAAAGCAGCTCGCCTCCAGCTGCTTGAAGAAGGCGAGCCGCTCAGCTTCCCCATTGGGGGCGTAGATGTTGCTCAGCAGCACGGACTGTCCAGGAAACCCAAGACAGACCTGCAGGAGCTGGCCCTACGTGTCGCGGTGCAGGAGCCTTACGCTCTCGTACACTCCCCTCCTCACCAGCACAGCCACCCCCCTCCTGCACAGGCCGGAGGCGTTGCTGTAAAACAGCTCCCCGTCCCACTGTGCTCGCACCTTCCGGACACACTCCTCGTCCCAGAAGGTCTCCTGGAGGCAGACAACATCCATCCGCCCCAGCAGAGCTAACACTGCCCCGAGCTTCGCTCTGTCCCTCAGCCCGTTGGCATTTAAAGAGGCGAAAGATGCCATCACGTATATGGCCATAAGAGTGAAGTTAATTCTCCGGTCCTCACAACAGTTTCCCCGCCCTTTCTGCCACATTCTCATTGCCAACACTTGCTGCTTCCTCCCCACCTCCTGTCTCCGCCATCGCAGAGACATCAAGGATGGGTCTGCGGACAACTCTTGAATTGGGCTTGAGGTTGGGCTGAGGCCTGACGTGGTGCCACTGGATCCCGGCCTTCGAGGGCCCAGGCGGTTGTACCCCGGCTCGCCCACTCCCCTCCCCCTCCTCCCTGTCCTCCCTCTCCACCCCATCCATCTCCACCACCTCCCTTCCCCCTCCATCTTCATGCCCTGTAATACCCCTCCTCCGTCCCTGCCCCATCCATCTCCAGACACCCATCCTCCATTCCTACTTCCACCACTTCCCCTACCTCTCCTCCCACGACCATATCCAACTCCCCTTCCTCAGTCTCTGCCAACGGTGCCTGACCGAGTATTGAAGAGGCTCCCTCACCTGGCAGGCCGGTGTCTTGTGGCCGCTGCAGGGCAACCGGGCGCTTCCCCTCAGGCTCCTCTGGGTCCTCGGGCGTCTTTTCGTCTGGGCCTATGTCCACCTTGCCAGGGTCTTTTTGCCGTTGCCACTGCCGCTTGGTCACACGCCTCGCAGCAGCGCCTTTGCTGACCCCAGCAGGCTTCTCATGCCTGGACCCAGAAGAGGGCCCTGCTGGCTCACTGGTAAGCTGGGGAACCGCTGACGGTGATGGTGGTGCTGGTGCTGGTGCCGTCGCCTCCTCCCTCTGCCTCTCTCCCTGCACAGGCTGGGGTGTCAAAAGCCCACTGGTACGCTGAGGGGCCGCCTCTGGTGGTGGTGGTGCCCGTAGGATCTCAGCTGCACCACGCTGCACCGCCGCATGTTGTGGAGCAACCTCCCTCTGCTTCTCTTGCGGCACAGAGTGGGATGCAGCAGGATTGTTAGGGCAACGGGGCGCCCCTGCTGGTGGAGATGCTGGCTGGTCCCCAGCTCCTTTCTGCTGCGCTGTACCCAGGATTGGAGGGGCCTCCCTCTGCCTCTCCCCCATCACCGGCTGGGGCGTTGCTGGCTCACTGGGGTCCTGGGGCGCCGCTGCTGGCAACTCTCCATGCTCAGCTGCAGCGGCCACTCGTAGTCCATCTTCAACCCCCTCGGCGTTGCGGGCAGCTGCTCCAGCTCTGGCTGGATCTTCCGGCTCCGGCTCGCAGTTGCAGCTCATGAGCGCATGGAGGCAGTCCGGGCACTTGGCAGCGGTGCAGTTCCTGGCGCGGTGGCCGGGCTGTCTGCACTCATAGCAGAGGAACTCGGGGCAGTCCTTGGCAATGTGCCCCGAGTCCAGGCAGACATGACACACCCTTTGTTGCTGGTCGTGGAGGACCCTGAAGTACTGGTCCCCCTCTGCCGTGGCGAAGCGGGTGCTGTATGGCAACGAGGCTACATGCCATCAGCAATGGTGGTCCCAGGGTAGTGGCGCATCCTGATGTCCGAAATCACTCTCACCCCCCAGCTACTCAGCTTCTCCTTGATAGTCTCGTCTGAGATATATGCCGGGAGGTGGAGGAAGGAAACCACTACCTCCTTCTGCTCCAGCCAGCGGCAGGCTCCGCGTGTTCTTTTGAGTACAGAGTCAGTTCAAACTCTTTTGGCGTCTGGGGGCGGCAGGCAAAAAGAGAGCCCTCCCCACAGACGCCATGCACCGCTGCGATTATAGCACCCGCAGATGGTTTTTCCACACCGCTCACATCCACCACAACAGTATGCGCCCTTGCAAAAACCCGCCTGGGGGGTCGATCCGAATTCCTCATCCTTCTCTTTCCTACACCACTCTCCTCCTCCACTACAATAACATTCTCTGCCTCCATGTTTTTTCCTTCCATTAAAACACAAACAGGACTCAGAAAGCAACAAAAAAGCAACAACAAAAAACCAAAAGTCTCTCCCCTCCCCAAACAGCGCTAGGCTGAAGGGGAGGGCTTCAAAAATCAACCAAAAATTCACAAAAAAACACAAAAATTCACAAAAAACAAAGTCTTACTTGAGACAAACAAATGCTCTATTCCTCTCCTTCTTCCTGCTCTCACGCTGACCACGGCCCCTGTGACGTCAGAGGGCCTGCTCAAGGGGGTGTGGCCGTAAGCGAGAGCAGGGCACAATGGCACCTTTCTTATAGAGAGGACAGCTCCGTCACCTCTTTTTTCGACGCTGCTTTTTTCCCTTGCGTTTTTCTCTTCTTCCCACGTTCTCTCTCTTCACTGCCTTCGTCCCCACTCTATTTCACTTCAGTCTTTCACTTGTAGCGGCAATGCTTGTTAATAAGACAGAATTAAGTGTTGCTGTGCTTTCCCAAATGAGGCCCCATCTCTCTGTTCATCTATGTAGTGCAGCCAATGAGAAGCTATTCATGCAGGCTGATTTAAAGATGTTTTCTATTGATAAGAGACAGCTCCCAAATGGGGATGCACTTAGCTAAGACTGGCTATCATGATCAATGGTCATCCATTGGCGCCTATCTGTCTAGGGAGTGCCAGATGGACATCTGGACTGCATTCCTAAGTGTCAGGAGTAAGTGACTCATATCTCACCTTGATCAACCAATCAGGGACTGGTAGGGCCGAGTAACCCACGTGGGTCTCTGATGCCAACGAAACTTTCAGCCAATGAACAAGCTGAAGTTCCTCCAGGTAAAAACAGGCAACACAGAACTATTCAAAGGAGAACTCCAGGGGTGCGAGACAGTTCCAGGGCAGGACAGCCCAGGTGCAGAAAGGCTCCCAAGGGCAGGACATTCTCGCAGCGCGCCTCCTGACCATCCTGAGACTCAGCCCGGACAACCACGGAACGGCCAGTGTGTCAGAGTGCCAGAACTTTCCTCTATTCTAAGAGTCTAGAGCGGAGGTTACCAGAGAGTAACCAGAGGATCCACACGAGGTTAGCACCAGCAGCAAGCCTCGTGAACAGGTCAGAACTGTGGACAGCTGAATCACTATTCAGAACTAGCGCTTCATCAGGAACGAACCGGTATTCTTCCTCACCTGCTGGGACCCACACTCATCTTTTCTCCTGTGCACAAACTTTGCTAGTTAAAGCCAACACTAACTAGCCGGTCAGTGAGCATCAGCAGCGCACCGTCGCAAGCCACACAGCACAGCCTGGCACGGAGCCAGAGAGCCCGCAGGATATCTACATCCCCAGAGATTGGATGAGCATTCAACTGCACTGCATCACAGCTCGAGAATTCAATTGTTATTCCAACCAGTTGATATCAATTTAATTCCTAAGAGTTATGTACTTGTTTTGAGTATCTAATGTAGAAGTTATAACCAAGTTCATTTACGAAACGGTCTAAATGAATGATATACTGAACGTATGTCCTCTTGATATATGTAACTCTTCGTAACTGATTGAATATATACCTTTTGTATTCTGATAACCCTCTCGATAAGATCTGTTAGGTTTACATGCATATTTTATGTATAAATATTTTATTAATAAATATTTCCTCGTGTATTAGTACCTGTGTGTATGCGTTGTTTGCGTTATATCGCATGGTTGGATTCTAGCCATTAAAATAATCATTTTATTATTTACTGCTACAATTAATAATTGTCCCAGTAAATGCCCAAACCCTACAGAACTGGTGCCTCGTGAGAGCACACTACAACTGTATTATTATTATTATTATTATTATTATTATTATTATTATTATTATTATTATTGAGAGACAGGCTCACTGTCTGTTCCTCAGGCTGGGACAGGAGATCACACACTGTATTTTTATTATTGAGAGACAGGCTCACTGTTCCTCAGGGTGGGACAGGAGATGACATACTGAATTATTATTATTATTGAGAGACAGGCTCACTGTATGTATTTTTATTACTGAGAGAGAGGTTCACTGTCTGTTCCTAATGCTGGGAAAGGAGATCACACACTGCATTATTATTATTGAGAGACAAGCTCACTGTTCCTCAGGCTGGGACAGGAGATCACACTGTATTATTATTATTGAGAGTCTGGCTCACTGTTCCCCAGGCTGGGAGAGGAGGTCACACACTGTATTATTATTATTGAGAGACAGGCTAACTGTCTGTTCCTCAGGCTGGGACAGGAGATCACACACTGTATTTTTATTATTGAGAGACAGGCTCACTGTTCCTCAGGCTGGGACAGGAGATCACACTGTATTATTATTATTGAGAGACAAGCTCACTGTTCCTCTGGCTGGGAGAGGAGGTCACACACTGTATTATTATTATTGAGAGACAGGCTCACTGTCTGTTCCTCAGGCTAGGACAGGAAGTCACACACTGTATTATTATTATTGAGAGACAGGCTCACTGTCTGTTCCTCACGCTGGGACAGGAGATCACACATTGTATTAATATTATTGAGAGACAGGCTCACTGTTCCTCAGGCTGGGACAGTAGATCACACTGTATTATTATTATTGAGAGACAGGCTCACTGTCTGTTCCTCAGGCTAGGACAGGAAGTCATACACTGTATTATTATTATTGAGAGACAGGTTCACTGTCTGTTCCTCAGGCTGGGACAGGAGATCACACACTGTATTATTATTATCGAGAGACCTGCTCTTTCCTGACTGTTCCTTAGGCTGGGACAGGAGATCATAATCTGCTTTATTATTATTGAGAGACTGGCTCACTCCTGTCTGTTCCTCAGGCTGGGACAGTGGATCACATACTATAGTATTATAACTGAGAGACAGGCTCACTTTCTTTTCCCCAGACTGGGACAGAAGATCACACACTATATTATTATTGAGAGACAAGCTCACTGTCTGTTCCTCATGCTGGGACAGGAGATCACACACTGTATTATTTTTATTGAGAGACAAGCTCACTGTCTCTTCCTCAGGCTGGGACAGGAGGTCACACACTGTATTATTATTATTATTGAGAGACAGGTTCACTGTCTGTTCCTCAGGCTGGGACAGGAGATCACACACTGTATTATTATTATTGATAGACAGGCTCACTGTTCCTCAGGCTGGGACAGGAGATCACACTTTATTATTATTATTATTGAGAGACAGGCTCACTGTCTGTTCCTCATGCTGGGACAGGAGATCACACTCTGTATTATTATTATTGAGAGATAGGTTCACTGTCTGTTCCTCCGACTGGGACAGGAGATCACACGGTTTATTAATATTATTGTTGAGAGACATGCTCACTGTCTGTTCCTCTGGCTTTGGCAGGAAATAACACACTGTATTATTAGTAATGAGAGACAGGCTCAGTGTTCCTCATGCTGGGACAGGAGATCAAAAACTGTATTATTATTATTGAGAGACAAGCTCACTGTCTGTTCCTCAGATTTGGACAGGAGATCACACACTGTATTATTATTATCGAGAGATTTGCTCTTTCTTGACTGTTCCTTAGGCTGGGACAGGAGATGATAATCTGCTTTATTATTATTGAGAGACTGGCTCACTCCTGTCTGTTCCTCAAGATGGGACAGTGGATCACACACTATATTATTATTACTGAGAGACAGGCTCACTTTCAATTCCCCAGACTGGGACAGAAGATCACACACTGTATTATTATTATTGAGAGACAGGCTCACTGTCTGTTCCCCAGGCTGGGACAGGAGATCACTCAATGTATTATTATTATTGAGATACAGGCTCACTGTCTGTTCCTCAGACAGGGACAGGAAATCACACAGTTTATTAATATTATTGTTGAGAGACATGATCACTGTCTGTTCCTCAGACTGGGAAAGGATATTCCACACTGGATTATTATTATTGAGAGACAGGATCACTGTCTGTTCCTCAGGCTAAGACAGGAGATCACACACTGGATTATTATTATTGAGAGACAGGTTTAGTGTCTGTTACCCAGGCTGGGACAGGAGATCAAAATTTGTTTTATTATTATTGAGAGACAGGCTCACTGTCTGTTCCACAGGCTGGGACAGGAGATCACACAGTTTATTTATATTATTGTTGAGAGACATGTTCACTGTCTGTTCCTCTGGCTGGGGCAGGAAATGACACACTGTATTATTATTATTGAGAGACAGGCTCGCTGTCTGCTCCTCAGGCTGGGACAGGAGATCACACACTGTATTATTATTATTGACAGACAGGCTCACTGTCTTTTCCTCAGGCTGGGAAAGGAAGTCACACACTGTATTATTATTATTGAGAGACTGGCTCACTCCTGTCTGTTCCTCAGGTTGGGACAGGAGATCACACACCGTATTATTATTATTGAGAGACGGGCTGACTGTCTGTTCCTCAGGCTGGGACAGTGGATCACACGACGTTGCGCTGCTGATGCTCTCTGAAGACCGGCTAGTTAGTTTTGGCTGAAACTAGTGAAGTTTGTGCACAGGAGAAAAGATGACTGTGGGTCCCAGCAGGTCAGGAAGAAGACCAGTTCGTTCCTGATGAAGCGATAGTTCTGAATAGTGATTCAGCTGTCCACAGTTCCGACCTGTTCACGAGGCCTGCTGCTGGTGCTAACCTCGGGTGGATCGTTTGGTTACTCTCTGGCAACCTCCGCTCTCGACTCTTAGAAAAAAGCAAAGTTCTGGCACTCGGACACACTGGCCGTTCCGTGGTTGTCCAGGCTGAGTCTCAGGATGGTCAGGAGGCGCGCTGCGAGAATGTTCTGCCCTTGGGAGCCTTTCTGCTCCTGGGCCGTCCCGCCCTGGAATTGTCTCACAGCCCTGGAATTCTCCTTTGAATTCCCTTTAGAATAGTCTTGGAGCTCTGTGTTGCCTGTTTTTACCTGGAGGAACTTCAGCTCGTTTATTGGATGAAAGTTTCATGGGCATCAGAGACCCACGTGGGTTACTCGGCCCTACCAGTCCCTGATTGGTTGATGAAGGTGAGATATGAGTCACTTACTCCTGACACTTAGGAATGCAGTCCAGATGTCCATCTGGCACTCCCTAGACAGATAGGCGCCAATGGATGCCCATTGATCATGATAGCCGGACTTAGCTAAATGCATCCCCATTTGGGAGCTGTCCCTTATCAAAAGAAAACATCTTTAAATCAGCCTGCCTGAATAGCTTCTCTGTGGCTGCACCACAGAGATGAAGAGAGAGATGGGCCCTCATTTGGGAAAGCACAGCAACACTTAATTCTGTCTTATTAACAAGCATTGCCGCTACAATTAGTAGGAAGAAAGATACAATATTTTGAAAATGTAATATGTTTTAAAGGATTAAAGGGAAAATAAATACTTTATATACGCAAACTAATTCTACTGAGCTCCTCTAAACAATATCGCCTGAAGAATTGTCAAAGCACAGTGTATCAATTTGGGTGACAGTGGGGGAAAAGGATCACAACATTGAAAACCATAAGGCTTATTTTCAACAACAAAATTTGTGCTTGATAATATTTGACAAAAAAATTAATATTACACGCACGGAAATCAATATTTACCATTAGGGTAGAATGCAGCATAGAACAGTTGGATAGAAGGTTAGTGTAACTCTATAGTGCATCACAGAGGCTGGTCTCTTCCCCTCATTATGCAGGCTGACTTGTTCACAGTGAACTGTCCTCCAGCGATAGTCAGCTGTAATCACTGATGCAGACATGATGTTAATACTCTGACAGCATCTTGGCTGATTTGGTTAAAGTGTTTTCCTATTAAACAGGAGATTCTGCGTTCAAATCCCAGCAGTGTCTTTCTTCTTGTCTTGTCTTACAAAATGTATCACTATGGATGATTACATGCAGCTTGATTTTGTTTAATGCAAGTTTTCATTCCCTTTCTGATGGCTCTCTACAGTAATTTTTAAAAGTACTAATCGGGATGGATTACTGTACATATCCTCAGTAAAGGGGAATATATAATTAGTGACTATCCAAATTGCATTTTTGTGTGAAACACATTTCAGAAAAATCGAAAACCAATTTTCAAAACTCACAATAACAAGACAAAGGCAAAACATAAGTTCACTTGCACTTTATGCATATTTACCACAACCTTGCCTTCTGATCATAAAAAGTCTTAATTTTAATATAGCAGTTTTAAATGGGACATTCAGAACATGGCATATGAGAATATATGGTTAACCGAGGATGAGCAAAGGATGATCGCACTTTCTGCTTATTGCTATGGACCTACCCCTGGTTATAAAAATGTCTCAAAATTCTGACACTGAGGTGTGAGACACAATGTAACAGGCTCTCATAATCCCGAAATACAAGAAATTTTACTGTAGCGTTTTATAAATTTGACCCTGTGAACATTGCATGTCCCTCCATCCTCATTACCAAAACATCTCAATGTCCCGACACTATGTACTTTTGTAATTACAACAATTCACTGTTTCATTTATGAGTTGTGACATTGTGAACATGGCATGTTAAAGTATTTAGAAAATCTAGATCAGAACAGGCTAAATGCAATTCCTAGTGATTTATCATTTTCTTACTTTCTAAATGAAAAAAATATTTTTTCAGTGATTATGACACTTCAGTATGACATAAAATATGCTTCAATGACAGAATAAATAATAATAATAAATAATCATCGAAAAAATACCCAAAGTGGACATTCATAGTTGTGATTATAGAATGTTAGATATCGGGTGAGTAGCTGCGTCAGCATGCGTAGGCTGCAAAGGAACAAGTAAAGGACTATTCCTGCTGAAAAGAAAAGAATCACAATGTTTCGGCTGTGGAGCCTTCTTCAGGTGTAAGAAAGACAGGGCAGTAAGCAAAGATAATTTTCTTTTTATCTTTGCTGAGTGCAGTTTATCGCTGATGACAACATCAAAGACATTAAGGAGTTTTTACAGCTAACAGCTCCACATCAACTTCCTTTCATAACTAACCTCATCAGATCCCTCAACTCCCAACTCTTCCAGTTTCTCACTTCAGAGAAGGAAAAAAAACTCAAAATCCTCTACAGAGAAAAACCATCAACACCCTTATCACCTCCACCAATCCTAACCTTGGTGTTACTACACCCTCTGACCTTTCCCTTTCACCCCTTTGCATCCTCAGCTAACATATTTTAATAGTACAACAAAATTACAATAGATTGTACAGTATTTATGTTTAAAATTAAGGTAAATATGTCAAAATATCAAAGTCCAAATGCACGGTGCTAATGTAACAATGCTTGCATGTTCTTAAACAAATCTGCATTGTATTTTTAAAATATTTCAGCAGAGGATGCAACGGGGGTATAAATGACGACTCGACTTTTTCTTGGGTGAATATGGTTTTCTGGGGAGTTGCGATGTTGGGCATACAGTAATTGGACATTTCCCGGTGATTCTGACACCTGTTAAGCACTCGCATTTCCTGCAAATATTAAAATGGTTAAGGTTTCGCTGAGAAATCCAATCGACCTTTGCGAAGACAATGTTTACATCACATAAGAAACACGTCTCTGGGTGGACTCGAACCACCAACCTTTCAGTGAACAACCAAACGCGCCACACAGATGGAATGGTGGGTCCGTGTCTCGCATCACAACTTTCAGGTTAAGCTGGTAATATTTCTTCTGCACTGATAATCAAGAATTGAATTTCATTTCTCACAAGCTGTGTGAATTTCTTGAAATACAAGTTTTCCAGAAAGGAAATGAATACATGCATTCAACGAAATCAAGCCCTTTGTGATAGTCTGAAATGGTACGTTATGTACCACAAGATAGGAAAAAAAACATGACTGGGATTTTAACCTACGTGACCTACGGTACCAGACCGGAGTAAAGTTAGCTTGAAGTTCGAAAACGATTTTGGCACGCCTGTAGCGTTTACACGAAACCTCTTAGAATCGCGAGAATACTTGCTTTGTGTATAAAATACATTGTGAATGCTTTCTCAGCCTTTACTTTTCGTTTATATGACATTTTTTTGACCAATCACGAATATTCTTTTGTCCATATCTTCGCAACGGAAGCACAGAACGCCTTCAAACCAAATACATTTTAAAGACCACGACATGTGGATATTTCCACAGCCTCTACATCAAAGTATCAGTGAGCTAATTATCTTTTTTTAAACCTCCGGTTTTTCATCGATGCGTAATTACGCACTAACTGGAACCTGGGGGACCGCTGTATACACAAGATCACAACGCGAGAAATGCTGTTCAATACGGCTTCATGCGAAAAACCCGTATATGACTATAGGCAACAGAATAGTGCAGTCTCCAATTACTCAGACTGTAAGCACGCGAATAAAGCTTTGTCTGAATTCTGAAACCCTTCCTTTACGTCCTGTTTTCATTCAGGTAAGAGTCAACTATATGCACAATACTACTGACAGCAGGAAGATTAAAATATTCTTTACTCAGCAGCTTATTAAAAACAGCTCCCATGATGTTCAAACCGATTTTTTACACAGAACACTGACACAGCTTTGCGTTCTGAATCTCTTTTTCTCGTGCGTTTATTTATGCTGCAAGTAAGTGTTTTGCACACTAAGCAGAGAGCGATGTCTTCCTCGTTAGTATAGTGGCGAGTATCCCCACCTGTCACGCGGGAGACCGGGGTACATCAGGATGTGCATTGAAGTGAAAGCAGGATGTGCTGCGACATCCACTGTGCAGATCCCGCCACACTAAGAGGTGAGTGGGTCTTTTCGATCACAGCGCTAGGCGAATCCCCAAAGAGTGTGCGTGGCAACAAACGAAACAGGCCTGTTTCAGCCCGGTTTCGATCCGGGGAAATCGGGCCCAGTAGTGGCGGGATCTGTACAGTGCATGTCGCAGCGCTTCAATGTGCTTCCTGATGTCCTACCCCGAGAACTGAAAAGACAGCGTCCGCAGCAACCACAGCTCAGGTCTCTGCACAGGAGCTAAGCTGCCCCCATCTCCTCTGCTCTGCTCTGCGGCTCCTGCGGAGTGGAGTCCTGCCTGGAGCCGTGTTTGCAGGCGGCAGCTCCCCGCGCCCTGTCTGTGCGTCGTGTCCAAGGGCTCCTGGGAGGAAGAGAGAGCCCTCCCACTCGGGGGCTTTTCCACGGTCTGTGTGAGGAGGGGCGGGTGTGTCCAGTAGCTTATCGAGCGGAAGCCTTGGTCGGCGGAGAGCTGTGATCGTGCAGACCTTGAGGTGTCACCTCTTTGTCTGCTTTCCCGCCCCCCCTCCGCCCAAGCTCTGCTCCAAAGTAGCCCGGCAACCCCTCACACCTGCACCTTTCACAACTTAAGTTGTGGTCATGAGACACCCATGGGGCGTTGTTCTGTTCTTGCTAATTGTTTCCTGCCCGTCGCAGGCAGGAGTCCATGCGAGGAAGATGCGCTGGACAGAGCTCAGAGGGCGCACCTGGGTGGCTTACCTTCTGAGTGACGTTCCTGCAACACTCTCCTGCTCCTCTTGGTGCGCTCATGCCGCAACACAGGAAGGCTGGGGCAGGTGGGTGTGGAGAGTGTTAGACTGAAGATTTAAAGGTCCCTGGTTCGATCCCGGGTTTCATCGTTTTGTTTCATGGAGCCCTCTGTTCCTCTCTGCAGCACCCCCTTCCTAAAGTGACGCTTCCCTTTCTCAGCCTGAAATGCAAGCGAGACACCAGCAGCAGGCCCTGCTGGTTTCCGTAGTGTAGAGGCTGTCACGTCAGCCTAACACCTGAAAAGTCCCCGGTTCGAGACTGGGCGGAAACAGCATCGTTTTGCACACTCCTGTACTTCACAGAGGTCTTGAGCGACCGGTCATTTGTTGCCAATGTATTTCCGGTGCCTTCATGCACTCTTTTACCAAACGCACATTCCTTCTGTACACGGAGCAGATCATTCGCAATTGGGCTGTGCCGACAGACCAGGACGAGCTCTGTTGGCTCAAATGCAGTGCAGGACCTGCAAGAACAACAGAAAGATTAGCATCCAGCGGGGGCTTCTTAGTGAGCCCAAGATCTCATCAAGAATCGGCTCCAGCAACAGGGCTGGGCGCATTGTTCCATTCTCCGCCCACTCTCGGTGTAAACAAGTCTCTCCTGGTCTCTGCTTGAATTGCACTTTCCTGCGTTTGCTTTGGTGTAACTGGCTTCCCCTGCATGGGCGAATGTGAAGAAGATCCTTAGTAAGTCATTGAAGAAAACCGAGAAGAGGTCGGAGTGACCTCTGTCGTTCATCAACGATCCAGTCAGGCAGTACTCCTCTGTAAAGCGCCGTTCGTTCACATGGATTGGCTTTTTTTTGCCTTCATTCGTGCAAGTAGTAAAAGCAGACGCCCCTTTAGGGAGCCTGTCAGCACCCAGAGTTTTCCCCTTCTGTAAGCTCTCCATAGCCTCTCAGCTCTTCTACTGTCAAATCCCCCTCAAGTACTTCCCTATCTTCTTCACTCAAAACGTTTTCTAGCTTTGAGGTAAAAAAATGAATTTCTTCATCCTTTACCTCTGTAGAGCTGTACAGTCTTGAGTAGAAGTGTCACGCCCTCTGCAGCCAGAGGGCGGTCCTTCTCTGTCCCGTCCCTAGTTCCTGGTCTGCTGTCCTTCCTGTCCCTCTCTTTCCCTTGGGCTATATATTTCCGGGTCTTGCACTCTGTCCTCGCTCAGCACTGACGTTCGGATGTCCTGAGACCCGCCTAGCACCAGGGCGCCCCACGTCCGCTCCCTGAGGGCACAGGTTTCTATACGGCATTCCTGAACTCTTTGCACTAATGAGCCCGGGCCTTTTTCCCGTCTCGCCGCTACGCATATGGGTCTTTTTCCGCACTCCTGCTCCCCACAGTTAGTCCCTTTGGACGTCCGTGACAAGAAGGCCTTGATGCAGGAGAGGATAGCACTCGGCTCTGTACTCTCTCTTCCCTCCTCATCAACTACACTTTCCATGACAGACTTGGAGCCTACCACTTTCCTGAAAAAGAAGCGAGGACACTTCTCATTTTCTTCCAAGAACTGCACTCTGCTTCTTAACAGCACTCCTCGACTGCTTTCTTCGGCTATGCTCCGGATGTCCTTTTTTAAAAGGGTGATATCCTCAAGCACATCGAAGCCACTGTGCAGCATCGTGTAGAGACGCTGCAGCTGCCTCTGTTTCCTGGCTAGCACTCCTCTCCGTCTGGCAGCAGCCTTCCTTCCCTCAGCCATGAAAAAGGCCTTTGTCCTCACCTTCACCTCCTCCCACCACTCTCTTACTGACCCGTACAGACACTGCAAGGACAGCCACTGTGATAGTTTCTCCTTGTAGCGGGATACTACCCCCTCGTTCTCTAGCAGCTTTGTGTTGAGTTTCCAGAGGCCTGGGCCAAAGACAGTCCTGCCCTGGAGTTCCACTCTACACCCTAAAGCCTGATGATCTGAGAAGAAGACAGGCTGAAGAGTGACCCCAACAACTTTCACTCTCTCTGAGACAAAGCAATAGTCAATTCTGGAGCTGCTATTCCTCCCTGACCATGTATATCCTGCTGTTGTGGGATATATACATCTATATGTGTCTGAGAGTTTAAAGTCTTGAACTAAGTTTTGCAGGGCCAGTGAGCTGGAATCCAATTTTATCGGCCTTTTGGCTAAGATCAAGTTCAAGTGGCATGCCCGCAGTTCTTGTCTTTCCAAAGTTCTAGAAGGCGATCGAAGATCCTGAAGAGTGCTTGAGCTGGTATCGCCCTAGGTTGAGCCTAGGGTGTTAAGGCCAAGCAGCAGCTGAGCTGGGTGGGATCCGGCAGCAACGTTCTCTCTCTCTGCTCTCTCCTCTCCCCTCCCCCTTTCTCTTGCTCCACCTCCTTGGCCTCTTGGCTGGGAGTAGGTACTCGTGGCCTGCCCGCGGTGCTTGCTTTCTTCCTCGAGACTCAGAAGCGCTATCCGTTCCCTCTCTCTCTCTCCTCCTGCGCCTGCACCTAGCTGGGCTTTGCCCACAAGGACAAAGTCCAGGGCTCACTCGCTGCTCCTTTAGCAGCTAAACCCTCCTCTCCACAGGACCTTGCTCTCTCTCTTTCTCTCCTTTTTTCTTTTTTCTCCTTTCCAGATGGCAGACAAGAAGACACTGATCCGGTTCCACTGGACCAAGAAAACAGAGACGATGCCAACTGCGAAATCCTTTTTCATTACCTTCCTGAGAGGGATCCTGCAGTTGGTGGCCGGAGATCTCTACTGCCTGCAAGACAACAAGGCAGAGAGATACATGGAGGCCTACATAGCCACGGACGCCTCATATGAAAAGGCAACGAAAATGATCAGAGAAAAAGGTAAGCACCCCCGTTTCTCTGATTTCAGGCCGGAGCCTATGAGGAAGACAAACCAGAGGACCATCACAATCCTCACGTACAACCCCTACGTACCAATGGCACTGGTAACAGCGTACCTAGGGAGGTATGTAACTGTGGTGGGCAAACCGACGGAGATCAGGGACAGTTGCGGCGTCTGGTACGGCAAACGCCAGTACCGAGTCCTCCTGAAAGAGGACCTAGAGGGCGTCGACGGTTTCCAGCACCCCCCGGCCCGCTTCAACATCGGAGCCGACAGGGGGTACCTTTACTACCCCAGGATGCCGGATTTCTGTGAAGTGCAGAAGTGCAGACAGTCCGGCCACAAGGAGAACACGTGTGACATCGTCAGATGTCACAACTGTAACAAAGAGGGGCACCTGGCAAAAACCTGCCGGGCAGCCAAAAAGTGCGATGGATGCGGCGCCGAGGGACACCTCCTTCACTAATGCAAGGTAAGCAAACCTTCGTTTGCGCAGGTGGTGGAAGCCGACCAGCAGAAACCGGTCTCAAGACAAAGGGAGAGAGGTGAGAACAAAGAACCCGCACCTCCCCCACAGAGAACCGAAACTGCCGAGGCCACACCCCAGCCGCACCAGTGCCTCAAGATGGCAGCCAGGACGACGGACAAAATGGCTGACAGGAGGAAGGGCCCTGGATAACTCCCAGCAAGAAGGGAAAGAGGATCCACCTTCGGAAGGACAAAAGAAAAGAGTGGTGTAGCGGCGAGGCTTAATAATAAGGCAGAATTAAGTGTTTCTGAGCTTCCCAAATGAGGCCCCATTTCTCTGTTCATCTCTGTGGTGCAGCCACAGAGAAACTATTCATGCAGGCTGATTTAAGATGTTTTCTTTTGATAAGGACAGCTCCCAAAGGGGGATGCACTTAGCTAAGCCTGGCTATCATGATCAATGGTCACCCATTGGCGCCTATCTGTCTAGGGAGTGCCAGTTGGACATCTGGACTGCATTCCTAAGTGTCAGGAGTAAGTGACTCATATCTCACCTTGATCAACCAATCAGGGACTGGTAGGGCCGAGTAACCCACGTGGGACTCTGGTGCCCATGGAACTTTCAGCCAATCAATGAGCTGAAGTTCCTCCAGGTAAAAACAGGCAACACGAGATTCAGTAAGATTCATGAATCTCGTGCCTTCAGAGAGCCACTATGATTACATATTTGTCGTCCCTGAGCCGGTTTTCTTACATATTTGGCGTCCCTGAGCCGGTTTTCCTACAGTGGTAAGGGAGAACCGTTTCCTCGTCCTAGAGGAAACGGAACTTTCTTCCCCCGTGGCCCATGAACAACCGGAGGAGGCAGCCCAGGAAATGGAAACCCCCCCCCCCGAGGCCCAAAGATGACAGGAAGTGACAGCCCAGGAAACGGAACCCCCCTCCCCCGAGTCCCACGGACAACAGGAGGAGGCAGCCCAGGAAGAGGTTACCCCCTCCCCCGAGGCCCAGGGACAACAGGAAGAGGCAGCCCAGGAAGTCGGAACCCCCTCCCCTGAGGCCCAGGAACAACAGGAAGAGGCAGCCCAGGAAGTGGAGCCCCCCTCCCCCAAGGCCCAGGAGCAACTGGAGGTCCCCGAAACTCCTGGAGAAAGGGAAGAAAAAAGCCTTCCCGAAGCGGTGGCGGAGAGTATCCTCGAGGAAGACAAGATTACTTTGAAGCCGCCCTGGAGCTGGGACTGATGGTAGGGCTGGACCTGTCCAGCATGTTTACCTTTCAGTCCCCAGCGAGACCTGGAGGGAGCCCAGCATATTCCCCCCAGGACCCGAACGAGAGGAGTTACATCTAGGATAAACAGTGCCCAGATGTAGACTCCCAAGTTTCCACTGTAAGCACAAAGAGAGGAGGTTCAACTTTCACTTGTTTAATCATGATTGTGAAACTTACCTTTCTAACAACTAACGTGAGAGGGCTAAGAGACCCGGTGAAAAGATGGGGAGTCTTTCATGATCTGGTCTCAAAGTCTTTCTCAGTTTGTTTCTTACAGGAGGTCCACCTGAAGGATGAAAGCGACAAGCTGACATTCACCAGGGAATGGACGAAGGGAGAATCATGCTGGAGCGTAGGAGGGGTCCACTCTTCCGGAGTGAGAATCCTCCTCAGAAACCCAGAGATGACGCTGGTTTCCTCCTTCTCAGTGGTGCAGGGCCGGATCCTGGTCGCAGACATCGACTGGAGGGGGCAGAAGTTGAGAGCAATTAACGTCTATGCTCCGACGGAACCCTCTATCCGGAAGGAAGTGTTTGCTGACCTGGCCAGCTGCTGCACCACCAACAGACAGGTGGTGCTTGGCGGGGACTTCAACGTCGACCGGGAGAAGGGGAGCGACGCTAGCTCGGCAGAGCTGGAGTCGCTACTCAAGCAGTTCTCCCTGGTAGACGGTTTCAGACGGTGCCGCCCTAACGACGCCGGAACGACATGGAAAAACTCCCGGGGAGTGTGCAGCCGCCTGGACTACATCTTTCTGCACACGACCTGCTCCCTGGAGTCGGCGACGGTGTCCCCGGAGTGGTATTCCAGCCACGAGCGCTTGACGGTGGTGGCTAACACCAACCTGCCGGCATTCGGTCGTGGGTACCGGAAGCTGAACCGGGAGATACTGGAGGAAGACGACTTCAAGGCACTGTTCCGTAAAGACTACGCGAGCTGGGTCGATCTGAGAGACGGCTACAGCTCCATGGTGGAATGGTGGGAGTCGGTGAAAGACAGGACCCGAACCCTGGCGCAGACGTACTGTAGATGGAAGGCGGCCAGGGAGAGGAAGGAAGCTGCACGACTCCAGAGACAACTAGAGGAGGAGTACAGCTCGGCTAACGGGGGAGGAGCCTTCAATTCAGCCCGGGCACGGGACCTGAAGGAGAGGCTCTGCAAACTCAATCAGGTCCGAGGAGCTCAGAAAAAGAGGGTGATCCACGGCCTGAGACGGGGAGATGGAGAGGAAGTGCTGGACGAGAGCGACAAGGTAGAAGCGGCCACCGCTTTCTACACAGAGCTCTTTTCAGAAAAGCAGACGGAGGTGGAGGCAGGCGATGCTTTTCTGGAAGAGCTGAAGGCACGAGTACCGGAGGAGGTGAGGGAGGACTTGGAGGGTCCGATCGCGGCCGAGGAGCTGAAGGCGGCGCTCTTGTCCATGGAGAATGGCAAGGTGCCAGGGCTGGACGGACTCCCCAAGAAATTCTACACCTGCTTCTGGGACACCCTGGCGGCAGATCTGGTGGAAGTGGATCTTCCGCCGGGGGAAACTCGGAGACACCATGAGGGAGGGCATCATCTCCTCTTCAAGAGCCCTTAGCAGAGACGGTGAGACGGGACCCTGTCATCGACGGCCTGGAGATACCGGGAGGCGCGGGGGAAACCCTGAAGATCTCCCAGTACGCCGACGACACAACGCTGTTCCTGAGGTCGGACAGGGGGTTGAGGAGGGCCCTGCAGGTCATGGAGCAGTACTCCAGAGCCTCGGGGTCGAAACTCAACCGCCGAAAGAGAAAACTGAAGTTCTTCGGGCCCTGGAAGCACAGGACGACAGCACCGGAGGGTCTCAAGCTCTGCACGGAGCCCCTCAAAATACTGGGGGTTTCCTTCCAGAGCCAGGACAATGAGACCAACAACTGGACCAAGAGGATCGCCAAGGTGAATGCGAAGCTGGGTCTGTGGAAAACGCGGTCGCTGTCCTACACAGGGAAAGTGATGGTGTTGAAAGCAGACATCCTGCCGGCTTTGGTTTACCTGGCGGTGGTGTACCCGCTGCCGGCCAGACTCAGACGAGCGCTGCAAGGGATTATCTTCGGCCTCGTCTGGGGCGGCAAGTACGAGTACATCACTCGAAAACCGGATGTGTCAGCCGGTCGAGGAAGGGGTTCGAGATGTCCCACATTTCCCCCTGAAACTCGACTGCATCTTCTACTGCAACCTCTGTCGGGCGCTGCAGGAGCCCATTGGCCACAAGTACCAGTACTTTGTCAGGCTGTGGCTCTCCGTCCCGATGAGGCACTTGGTCCAGTGGTCAAACACTGGGCCCAAGGCAGAGAGGCGACCGAAGTTCTACACCCACGCTGTCAAGTGGAGCAGGAGGTACGAGGCCACGAGACAGCCAGAGCTCTGCACCAACCACAGAGCCCTGTACAAAGAGGTGAGGGGGCATTTGGTCGCTGACGAAAGGCTGCAGGTTCCCAGACAAGTCTGGGAAAGGACACAGCCCAAAGAACTTGACAACCAACTGAAGGACCTCAACTGGATGGCTGTGCACAAGAGACTGGCTACCAGAGAGGTCCTCTACAGACACTCGCTAACCAGGAATCCGCATTGCCCCCGGGACACGTGTTTTGTCGAGGAGACTCAGGAGCACGTGTTCTGGAGCTGCCTCTTCCCCAAGGTGGTGTGGGGCAGAATGGACAACATTATGCAACTCCTGGGAAAGGATGCAGTGCTCAGTTACCAGTACATTCTGCTGGGGGCTGGCACCCACCAGACTGGACAAGGGGACACAGGACCTGTGGGGGATGCTACTGTCCCTCACAAAACAAGGACTGTGGAAGGTGAGGAACACTCTCATCCGGCACAACATAAAGTGGGGGGCGAGGGAGCTGGAGGAGAGGATCCTGGCGGACCTCAGGAGGAGGACGAAGCACCACGTCGCCAAATGGGGTTTCCCCACGGCGAGGGAGCGCTGGAATGGACTTTGGGCCCTATACAGAGATTAAAGGACAATAGCAAGTGGTAGATTTGGAGGGACTCTCTTAATTGCGCAAATCCACCCCCACTCGCAAAGATTGATAACGGACAATCAATCTCCGTTCCGCTGTTGTTTTTTATTACATGGAGTGTTAATATGTGTGAGATGTTCCTTTTGAGATGTTTTTTTTGCAGAATAAAGTATATTTTGTAGAACAAAAAACATCTTATGACAAGGTTTACAAGTTATCTGTTGAACTACATTCTCATAGGTGTGGTCACATTCCAAATCATTTGTTTACGTTTTTGTTTCTGGAGCAACTGTTAGATGAAATGTGCTAATATGTAACCTAACTCCAGTGTGAATAACTAGAAGAGGGGAGCAGCTCCATTCCATACCATGGGAGCTTTGAGATTGGCTGGGCCAGATCTCTCATTTGCATATCTGATTTGGAAATATAACACTAAACCCCTTCTTGCATGGATTTAGCTTGCACCCAAGAGTCCCCTACTGTGTATTGCTACTTATTTTTTTATGATAAGTGGTGATTACCAGTTGACAGGTTTTATTTGTTGAATTATAAATGGTTTTGTATTATCATCCTGAATGGCCTGTACTCAAGGTTTGGTAGGGTATGTGTTTTCATTTCATTTACCAAATTGAATTTTTGCTCTTTTAGTATTTGTCTAGAAGGCTTTCTGAAGTCAGGAACCCCATTTATTTGGTGAAAAAGGATTCTGTATTAATATTAATATTTCTCATACAACATAAATAGGGTCTTTTATGAATAAAAAGATCTTGCACTTGGAAATCTTGATAAAGCTGTGTGCTTCCATACACTCAAGCAGTTTTGATTCCTAATATTTGACCTTAGGTGCGGGAACGGGTCTTTTTTGCCATTTGATTTCCAATTGATCAGCACAGTATAGAAAATAGACCCATAAAGCAACCTCAGCAGTGACAAATGTCACTGGGTCACTTGGGTTTATACGTCGGGGTCCGGTAGTGAAGCTCCGCTCCTGTTTAGCCTCCGAAGCCGTACAGGGTGCGGCCCTGGCGCTTCAGCGCGTCTTCCCCTTGGCGTGCTTGGCGTGCTCGGTGTAGGTGACGTTCTCCAGGAACACCTTCAGCACCCCGCGGGTCTCCTCGTAGTTCAGCCTGGAGATCCGCTTCACTCCCCCACGGCGAGCCGGGCGGCGGATTGCGGGCTTGGTGATTCCCTGGATGTTGTCGCGGAGAACCTTACGGTGACGCTTAGCACCTCCTTTCCCGAGTCCCTTTCCGCCTTTGCCTCTTCCAGACATCTTCTAGTTATCAGCTGTGAACACGACACACACTGCTCATCTTTGATGTATAATAGACATCTTTCTTTGATGTCTATTATACATCAAAGAAAGATTTTTATAGGTGTAGAAACTAGTAAATAAAGCCAATGATTTGTTTTAGAAATGTATTCTTAAAATATACAATTATTCACACCTGAACAATATGTAGTTCAAATTATACATTATATACAATATTGTATTCAAATGTCTAATCATCATAAAAAACACAACTAGTAAACTTCAGTTACAAATTCTAGTAACATGGCAATATATATAGTAATGACAAACACAAACTAATTACATGAACACGCTAATATTTAACTCAAAACCACATTTCGATTCAAATATAAATTTTTAAAATTTACAACTTCTTTATTTCCACGAAAATATTATTAATGTAGCACAAACACTACTTTCTAATAAAGACAGAAAGGAACTGTTTGTTTTGTGTCTACTGGTGATCCTCCTCTCGATACTAATGAAATGTTTAATATGATCCCTCGAGAAAAAAAAGGAATCAATTTCCGCCTGGAATGATTGATGCCCCATCAAACATTTTGTAATATCCCTGGAAGTTTATACAGTAGAATCCTGGTTCGTGGCTTAAATTCAAGGTAAATGGGACTAAGGAAACGAGTTGGAAACTTGATGTCGAAGTGGGATTTAAATCACCCATTTCACATTTTACTTCATTGGGCAGTATGTGCCAGAGAGCAATGCCACAGCATCTCTTCGATAGCTCAGTTGGTAGAGCGGAGGACTGTAGTGGAGTCAACAGGGAATCCTTAGGTCGCTGGTTTGATTCCGGCTCGAAGGAAGGTGCTTTTCATGTAATTTAATCAAAGAGTTAAAAAAGCGACTCTGTTTTATTCAGACATTGATCAAAAGCTCAATAATCGACTAAGCAAAGGCTACTGTTCCGAATTCAGCCCACGTCTGATTGTCTTTTTTTTGCCAAGATCTGATCTTTGAATTAAGGGACTACACTGTCTGCTTTGTAATTCAAAAATACATACAAATGTCAAGTTTTTTGTAGATATAAAGGTGTTCTCTGTTTTCAAAGGATAGTTACTTAATTGGCATAATGATTTGGTATTGATTTTGTATCGTTGTATTATAAAGTTTGTGCTTTCTGTGTTTTTATCGTATTGTGAACTTATTTTTTAAACAAATGCTTACAAAGGCAAACACGGCACACATCTGTTTATACCAGCGGTGAATTGTACATTTTTATTAAGTACAAGCTACTGTGCACTTCTGGGAGTATAACAGGTTCGATATAAAGTGGCAAAAATATAAAAGGGGAAAATACCCCAGACTGCGTGTAAAGCCCTCGTTGTGACTGTTTTAGATAAAAATGGCGTACTGTGCACGAAATTTTGCAGAAACACAATCTGATATTTTGATAATTATTATTTTAATAATTTTATAAGTATGAGGCCCCGGATCCAAATCTTCAGTTCTGATTTTTTTAAGTGATATCTTTCCTTCCTGGAAGTCACACGATGTGAGCAATTGTTTTTTTTTACGTTACGATCCAAAGAGCCTCAGACTCACTGTAACCAAACCAGGATGGATTCTGCTGGGAGCCGGACTGAGCTCATTCTCACTCCCTGTGCTGAAAACAGAATAAGCTCTTCCCCGAACATCGTCTACAGCTGCTGGATTGTGCTCTGCATCTTACTGCTCCGGCAGTTACTTTGACGAAAGACAAATCACTTGTGCGCTTTTAACCTTCTCGCAGCTACGGGCGAGACTGACGCTCACGATATGAAGGCACCCGCTGGTATACCTTCTCTAACTTTCAGTCGCGACAGACTTCGCTTTTTAAAAAAAAAAAGTAGATATAGCCCTGAAAAAAGCATTAGCTTTATCAGTTTTATATTAATCTATTTTGAATCAAAGTTTGATATTTTGTTTTATTTTTTATTGCATTTTACATAATAATAATAATCATTATTGCTTACACTTATATAGCGCTGTTCTGGATACTCCACTCAATGCGCTTTACAGGTAATGGGGACTCCCCGCCACCACCACCATTCTCCTGAATGATCACAGAGAGTCAGGACCTTGGTCTTACGTCTCAGCCGAAGGACGGCACCTGTTTACAGTTTAGCGTCCCCGTCATTGTACTGGGGTATCAGGACCCGCATGGACCGCAGGGTATGCGCCCAGCGACAGAAACCAGACGTGTGTCGGGCTCGGCTGCGAGCAGGACAATGACGTCACGGGGACAAAGTAGAGGAAATCAAAACGGTTCTATAAAAGACCTGTGTCAGCTGTTGGTTTGCAGTCTGGACTCTAAATCCTCCGATCTTAAATATCTGTAATACCTGAGCTGCGGCTTCTTCCGAGTATTGTAACGCAACGGGGGCTCAGGCGGGCGCCCTTGCCGCATTAGGTCGGCCCCTGCACCGTCCGGGGCTCGAACCCGGGACTTCCGCGTCTCTCTGCAGCGACCTAGCCCTGTGAGCCAAAGAGAGATCTCTCTTCAGCCCAGTAGCTGCGGTCCTGCTATCACAGGGAAGGGCAGTGACGTCACCTGCTCTGGTACACCGGCTCTTACACAGCGCCTGTCGGCCGTAAGCGTTACAGTATACTTATTATGTGTAAGTGTATAGATGAAACCTTTCATAGTGTAACGCTTACGGCCGACAGGCACTGTGTAAGAGCCGGTGTACCAGAGCAGGTGACGTCACTGCCCTTCCCTGTGATAGCAGGACCACAGCCCGTGGGTTGTGGGGAGATCTCTCTTTAGCTCACCGGGCTGGGTCGCTGCAGAGAGACATGGGAGTCCCGGGTTCGAGCCCCCGACGGTGGGGGGCCGACCTAATGCGGTGACGGCGCCCGCCTGAGCCCTTGTTGCGTTACAATATATTGTTCAGTTTAAATCAAAATGCTTTACTAATACAAGAGAGAAGTATAGTATGAAGGATGTGACAAATGTATGATTTCACGGAACAAAACGGTTTTTATTTGCATTCGAAATGAAGCGTAATTTTAGCGCAACACACAAGCCCTTTGTCTTTTTTAGTGATTTTTAAACAGACGTAGAAAACGCGTTTTTTTTAACACTATAATAGCAGGGTCAGTGGCGTAATGAATAACGCGTTAGGCCTCGTGTCAGGAAATTATAGGTTCGACTGCCATCTGGCTTGCTGAGTTTATACCACTTACATTCTTTTATATAAATGAACTGCACCTGAAAGCTATAGAAAACACTTTGGGTAAGTTGTCTGCAGCCTCCTGCGTCGACAACTTACCCAAAACACTGTACTGTCTGGAGATCAGCTCCAGCTCTGAACTCAATTGCAATGAAAAACCATGCGTAACAAAACTGGAGAACAGCTGAACTTGTGCTCAGTTCGGTGATGAGGGTTCAGAACTGTCGTTGTTGTAATTAGCACGAACTGCACAGGCTCTGAATCAGACCATGTCAATTAGACTGATCAGTGTAGGACACGTTAATGTAGAATTATTAATAGGTTTATTAGTTAGTTAGTTCAGGTTTACCCACCTGAACTAATGTAGAATTATTACTTGGTCTGTCTCTTGTTTGTATATAAATGAATGTCTCTGACAACTTAATGTTAGTTTTACGATGTAGGTCAGGCATTGACATATGCACGAGTATACGAAATGTCTCACTCCTGATTCAACTCATGTTCTATAGGAGATTGGCGATTCCTCCTGTTTCTCATACAACCATATCAGAACAGAAGCCCGTGTCACCCAGCTGTGATTCAAGATTGACTCGCATCTTTATCCCTTTTTTGTTCATGATCATTATTTTCTTTAGTTATGATCAATATTGAACTTTTTTTAAATGAAATGACAATAATCAAACATGCAGGCAGATTTTTGAAAAGTATTCGGAATTCACAGGGTGCCCCTTTGGAACAGTCGTCAGAAAATGTGAGAAAATGAAAGTTATGTAAGCTCTCACACAAAGCATTGAAGATTGGAATCTGAGTGTAAAAAAGCTACCTGTCTCCCAATGATAGGCAGGGATACACACCATGACTCGAATAGACTCAGCGAACTTTAACACCTATGATATTACGAGTGCTTTGCACGTGTCGAATTTCAAGAAGGAACTACTACAACAGTTTGGACATAATTCAATACCACCGGCAAAGTCCAATGCCGGCAACTTCTGAGAAAATAATGTTCACTCATGGAATTTGGTCTTTGAATGGCTGGCGGGAAAATTCATTTATACTCCTTTTGCACCCTCAGCTGAAACATGTTAAAATAACAACGCAGATTTGTTGGAGAACCTGACAAGAATTATTGGGTTAGTACTGTATGTATTCTTGTATATTTACTTTAATTTGAATATAAATGTAAACATGCATGCTGTATAAGCTATTGTAATTTTAAAATATGTTAGCTGAGGATGCGAGGGGGGCTATTATACCTTGTGAAACACGCAAGGAACCGTAAAAAAGGCTGATATTTGAATAAAATTGGCGATCACAAGAAAACCACAATTTATGTGGTATTATCATCAATATCCTTCAAAATCGACGTTCAAATGAAGGATTTGAAGAAACTATGAAAAAAGCAATAATAGTAGGAGAGGATTTTGATTTTTGCTCTTCAAGTCAGTAGATCGACGTAGAGTTGCGCCCCTACAAACAGCACAAAGGATGAAACCCACCTCCTTCGTTATTGCTATGTTTGTGCCGGTGAAAGTAGCGTTTGTGCTATCGAAAGCATCTCGGAAGATGAAGGTGCAGTCACTTCCACATGTCATGATATCATTAGATCCGACGACAAGAGCTGAAGCCCCCCAGTCCAAGCCAGCAATGTGAGGAAGACAGACATGGAGGAAGGTAGCGTGGCCGAGCGGTCTAAGGCACTGGATTTAGGCTCCAGTCTCTCTGGGGGCGTGGGTTCGAATCCCACCGCTGCCAAATGTTAGTGTTTTAAGACCTGCAATACGATCCGTAAAAGTGCTTTTTGTTAGGCTGCAGGAGGTGTTTAGAGATAGACTTTCTAAAAGACAGGCTTAACATCAAGGCAGAAAAAATATTTTGTTTTCTCAACAGAAATTCTCTTTGGCACGTTCAGCTTTATGTAGGGAACAACATCTGCCAAGATCACTTTTGAGGCAGTGCACATGATAGTGTACCGGCAAGTACAGTACATTCAATATTGGCTGTGGTGGTGAGCTGCTTTTGTCTGTGAAACTTTTAATTCTTCACGCCGAATCGTTGGCAGGGGTAAAGCTTATTAAATCTTTGAACATAGCGCTCCATCAGAAGTACTTTGTTCGTGATCAAAAGAGATCAGAGGATTAACTTCATGAATTCACATAGCATACCTTACAGGAAAGATTTAAAAGGGGAATTGATTGTGCTTCCTGATGTTGTTCCTGTGGTTTCTTTGGATACAGAGGTGAATGTTCTTTGACGTTCTGCTAGAGTATCCACTGGGTGAGCTTTATCAATTAGCTCGGATAGGTCATCAGTGCTCCGTCTCCGGAAAATAATCAGCACTGTCGATCACGAGTTTACAGATTTCTCCAAATAACAACTATACATTTTAACCCAGCGGTTAGCATTCCTTCAATCCAATAGTTTTACTCTGGGTAAAAAGCAGCGCAATCTACAGAGAGATGATATTCAAATATTTTAACGTTCTTATTGGAATACCTGTATGGAGATATCGCTCAGAATTCCTAATATGATTTTGAGTTCAGTTTTGCTTTACTACTTTCAGAGTCTTTTATTGACCTTGCTGAAGCAGAGAAGTGACATAATCACAAATGCGACCTACCTGTGCTGCTGTTTCTGGTTAATAATTATTATTGCGAGGAAAAAAAAACAGCTCCTTGCATTAAGAGCAAGAGCAACCAACGCGCTCTCTTGTTGAGTTGGGTTTTTTCCGTGGTGCTCTTCCTCAGATGCAAAGTTATTTGGCGAGCAAGGACCTCTGAGAAGGAGCCTGAATCCGTCAAGAACTCTGAAATTCTAATATCGCACTACCGTCTTGTGTACAGAGATCTGCTTCTTCCTTTTTGAGTGTTTTGGTGTTTAAGAGCACACTTCCTACCTCGAATGTTAGTTTCAGGAGATGTGTTACCAGATCACAGATCATCTTGAAAAGATTTGGGATGCACTGGCTCAGTTATTTGAAGGAACCTATACCACCAACTCACTTCTGAGAAGCACCTGCACATTTTCGCAATCCTCTCTCTCACCTACAAAGTTATGAAGACACAGACGACCAACAAAAACTAATTTGATTCACTCAATTATTTGTCCATCTCTAAAGCCTGTGTGTATTGACAAGGCAATTCAAAAGCACATATTAAATAAGAACACGATCCTTCTTGTTACCATTCACGTGGTTGGAGCGTTGTTTCGCCCTTTAACATTCTTCTACAATATTTACAAAAGGGCTTTATCACTGGAGTTGTGTGCATCAGTCCATGAACATCAACTGTACTGCTGTTTTTCTATGCGTAATTTAATTGCAAGCACTTAAAAGATTCGGCTGTTAACCGAAAGGTTGGTGGTTCCAGTCCACCCAGGGACGGGGTTCTTTTGCGATATAAACATTGTCTTCAGTCGATTGGATTTCTCAGCGAAACCTTAACCATTTTAATATTTGCAGGAAATGCGAGTGTTTAAAACGTGTCAGGGTCACCGGGAAATGTCCAATAATGCCCAACATTGCAACTCCCCAGAAAACCATATGCACTCAAAAAAAATTATCGTCGAATCTTCATTTACACTCCAGTTGAATCCTCTGCTGAAATATTTTAAAAATACAATGCAGGTTTGTTTGAGAACTTGACAAGCATTCTTACAATAGCACTGTGCAGTTGGATTTTGATATTTTGACATATTTACCTTAATTTTAAACATAAATACAATACAGTCTATTGTAATTTTAAAATATGTTAGCTGAGGATGCAAAGGGGTGAAAGGGAAAGGTCAGAGGGTATAGTAAAAACAAGGTTAGGATTGGTGGAGGTGGTAGGGGTGTTGATGGTTTTTCTCTTGTCATGGAAATATAACTATTAATTTTAAAGGATCACTTACTGACGTCAGACAGCTGCCAATTCTCCAGACGCGTCTCTGGAAGGATAAACAGTTTATCCTCCGAGGTTCGTCCAATTTGCTAAAATTGTCCGGGTCCGGATGGAGTTTCAGCAGCCGTTCGTGCTCAGGTTTGTGATCCCGGACGAGCCCTCAAATTGTCATGGAAATATAACTATCAAGGAAGCCACAAGAGAGAGTTCTCACCTGAGTAAGGTCTTTATTTCAATATTGCAATATTGGGAGCCCTGCAAAGTGCAACCAGAGACTCAATTTGTTACAAGCAGTACAGGGTTTTTATAAGACGTTGCGCTGTAAAAAAGTTCAGCACTTGGTCCCTTCTAAAACTTCCCCTTTCTCTAAGAGAAAACAGATTACATCATAGAGCGAGAGAAGAAAAACTAGATTTGTTATTCAAAGCTTATCAGTTACTTTCAGCTAATTCTAATGACCCAGACAGCATATATTGTTTTGGTACATTGTCTTCTAAACTAACCTAAACAGTGTACTTTGTTGACGAACTGTTTTCTAAAATTCTGCACGCACTGTAGCACAGCAGTTACATCCTTGAAATATATTATCTAAAAGCACCAATATATTTTTTCAAAGCTCTCTACATTTTTAAGAATCAATTTACTTATTAGATTTCCACTTCACCGGCATCATGCAAGCAAACTACATAAATATGAGAAAACACGCAAGAGAGTTGTCACTCAGAGTGTCGAAGGGTCGATGTATACTGGGGCTCAGTTGAAATGCAACGTCAGGACTTTTCCGAATTATGTCACACGAAGAGAGCACAGCCCTTTCCGCCCTGCCACATGTGTCTCGGTAACTCGCTGTGATCGTATAGTGGTCAGTACTTTGCGTTGTGGCCGCAACAACCCTGGTTCGAATCCGGGTCACGGCAGAATAGGGGCGTCTGCTTTTACTACTCGCACGAATGAAGGCAAAAAAAAGCCAATCGATGTGAACGAACGGCGCTTTACAGAGGAGTACTGCCTGACTGGATCGTTCATGAACGACAGAGGCCACTCCGACCTCTTCTCAGTTTTCTTCAATGACTTACTAAGGATCTTCTTCACATTCGCCCATGCAGGGGAAGCCAGTTTCACCAAAGCAAACGCAGGAAAGTGCATTTCAAGCAGAGACCAGGAGGGACTTGTTTACACCGAGAGTGGGCGGAGAATGGAACAATGCGCCCAGCCCTGTTGCTGGAGCCGATTCTTGATGAGCTCTTGGGCTCACTAAGAGGCCCCCGCTGGATGCAAATCTTTCTGTTGTTCTTGCAGGTCCTGCGCTGCTTTTGAGCCGACAGAGCTCGTCCTGGTCTGTCGGCACAGCCCAATTGCAAATGATCGGCTCCGCGTACAGAAGGAACGTGCGTTTGGTACAAGAGTGCACGAAGGCACCGGAAATACATTGGGAACAAATGACCGGTCGCTCAAGACCGCTGTGAAGTACAAGAGCGTGCAAAACAAGGCTGTTTCCGCCCGGTCTCGAACCGGGGACCTGTCGCGTGTTAGGCGAACGTGATAGCCGCTACACTACGGAAACCTGCAGGGACCGCTGCTGGTGTCTCGCTTGCGTTTCGGGCTGAGAAAGGGACGCGTCACTTTAGGCAGGTGGCGCTGGAGAGAGGAACAAAGGGCGCGATGAAACAAAATGCCGAAACCCGGGATCGAACCAGGGACCTTTAGATCTTCAATCTAACGCTCTCCCAACTGAGCTATTTCGGCGGTGCGCAAAGCCCACAGCCACCTGCTCCAGCCTTCCTGTGTTGTGGCATGAGCGCACCAAGAGTAGCGGGAGAGTGTTGTAGGAACGTCACTCAGAAGGAAAGCCACCCAGCTGCGCCCTCTGAGCTCTGTCCAGCGCATCTTCCTCGCATGGACTCCTGCCTGCGACGGGCAGGAAACAATTAGCAAGACCAGAACGACACCCCATGGGTGTCTCATGACCGCACCTTAGGTTGTGACACGTGCAGGTGTGAGGGGTTGCCGGGCTACTTTGGAGCAGAGCTTGGGCGGAGGGGGGGCGGGAAAGCAGACAAAGAGGTGACACCTCAAGGTCTGCACGATCACAGCTCTCCGCCGCCCCAGGCTTCCGCTCGATAAGCTACTGGACACACCCGCCCCTCCTCACACAGACCGTGGAAAAGCCCCCGAGTGGGAGGGCTCTCTCTTCCTCCCAGGAGCTCTTGGACACGACGCCCAGACAGGGCGCGGGGAGCAGCCGCCTGCAAACACGGCTCCAGGCAGGACTCCACTCCGCAGGAGCCGCAGAGCAGAGGAGATGAGGGCAGCTTAGCTCCTGTGCAGAGACCTGAGCTGTTGTTGCTGTGGATGCTGTCTTTTCTGCACTTGGGGTAGGAGTGAATGTTGAGTTGCCCTTAGAAATGAAGCAGAGCACTTCAACGGCACGGGTGTGTGTGTGTGTGTGCGCCCTGGTGATTCTGGGAGACAGATCGAACCTGGGCTAAAAGAGAGGGGGCTTAGCCCTCTTCCATTTGCTAGTTCAAAGTTGTACAACCCATTTGTATCTACTAGGCGGCGCAGTCGTCGTGCACAAAGAACGCTTTGAAAAGCGTCAAAGGCAAGTCATTCCGAGTTGGTCGTTTGTGTTTTCCGTTCAGACGCGAAATGCTGAAATGATCTCTCGGCTCCTCGGTTGTCATTTCTGCTCCGTAAAGGAATCACAGCACGCGTCGGCTTCCAGCATGCTGGGTCAGGACACGATGCCGGGGGTTGGAGAGAGCGATGTCTTCCTCGTTAGTATAGTGGCAAGTATCCCCGCCTGTCACGCGGGAGACCGGGGTTCGATTCCCTGACGGGGAGTAGCTTTTCTTTCACCTCCTTAGAGAAATGTCTGCCTTTCACTTCTCTGTTTTCTTTCACAGCGTCGTGCACCTTTTCATTGCTCTCGCTTTCAGAGCCTCCGCACGGTACACGACTCGACATCAGGAAGCACATTGAAGTGAAAGCAGGAAGCGCTGCGACATGCACTGTGCAGATCCCGCCACACTAAGAGGTGAGTGGGTCTGTTCGATGCACAAAGAACGCTTTGAGAAGCGTCAAAGGCAAGTCATTCCGAGTTGGTCGTTTGTGTTTTCCGTTCAGACGCGAAATGCTGAAATGATCTCTCGGCTCTTCGGTTGTCATTTCTGCTCCGTAAAGGAATCACAGCACGCGTCGGCTTCCAGCACGGTGGGTCGGGACACGATGCCGGGGGTCGGAGAGAGCGATGTCTTCCTCGTTAGTATAGGACCTGTCACCTGTCCCCACCTGTCACGCGGGAGACCGGGGTACATCAGGACGCGCATTGAAGTGAAAGCAGGATGCGCTGTGACATGCACTGTGCAGATCCCGCCACACTAAGAGGTGAGTGGGTCTGTTCGATCACAGCGCTAGGCGAATCCCCAATCCCCTTTTGTGCCTGGCGACAAAAGACGTCTGTTTCGGCCCAGTTTCGAACCGGGGACCTTTTGCGTGTGAGGCGAACGTGATAACCACTACACTACGGAAACAGTGGTAAGACGTGCCCAGCGGCCCAGCGCTGAGCTTCGCCAATGCGATTCAGCTGCTTCCAGTGCCTTTATTGGAGTGCGCTGATGGACCGTGCTCTCTCTCCAGAGACCAGCACACCTGTCATGGACGGAGCAGGAAAGGCGGCGCCACATTCTACAGCCCTCTCCACGCAATCGACGAAATCGGGCTACTGAAGTGGAGAAAATCGCCTCTCCAGAAAGTGCAAATATCATCTTGGAGACTATAAATCCTATCGCCGAAGGTCAGCCCTGTCTACCAGAGTAACCCTCCCACAGCGATGATCAGCTCGTCTCACACGCGAGAAGTTTCGGTTGGAAACAAGCGCCCCCTCTTCTCGCACGTTTTGCACGTTCGAGTAGTTTTAATGCGGCTCTTTCGTACACGGTGCTGATCTTTTGGAAAGCAGGAGGCAAAACCGAGTCGAACCGCCTGGGTGAAAACCAGGAACCCTAACCGCTAGACTATATGGCAGCGAACAACCATGCTGTTCCCGGCATCATGCAAGCAAACTACATAAATATGAGAAAACACGCAAGAGAGTTGTCACTCAGAGTGTCGAAGGGTCGATGTATACTGGGGCTCAGTTGAAATGCAACGTCAGGACTTTTCCGAATTATGTCACACGAAGAGAGCACAGCCCTTTCCGCCCTGCCGCGTGTGTCTCGGTAACTCGCTGTGATCGTATAGTGGTCAGTACTTTGCGTTGCGTCCGCAACAACCCCGGTTCGAATCCGGGTCACGGCAGAATAGGGGCGTCTGCTTTTACTACTCGCACGAATGAAGGCAAAAAAAAGCCAATCGATGTGAACGAACGGCGCTTTACAGAGGAGTACTGCCTGACTGGATCGTTGATGAACGACAGAGGCCACTCCGACCTCTTCTCGGTTTTCTTCAATGACTTACTAAGGATCTTCTTCACATTCGCCCATGCAGGGGAAGCCAGTTACACCAAAGCAAACGCAGGAAAGTGCATTTCAAGCAGAGACCAGGAGGGACTTGTTTACACCGAGAGTGGGCGGAGAATGGAACAAAGGGTTTGTGTGTCAATTGTTTCGAATTAATTTCGAACGCAAAGAAAAGTAGTTTTCTTCCAAGAAATCACACATTTGTCGCATCCTCCATACTATACTTCTCTCTTGTAGTAGTAAAGCATTTTGATTTAAACTGAACAATATATTAAATGTTTAATCTATACACTTACGATTAACATAGGCAGCCTTGAACGGATTGCGGAAATGAAATATACAGATGGATTCAGAGTGTGCTTTCCAACTTTTGTGTAACATTTTCCTTTGATAGGGCGGAGTTGTTTTTAAAATCTGGATTAAATAAAAAGGAGTGACGTCAGTGTAAAACAGCTTTCCTTCATGGGGAACAACAGTTGTGTTCCATATTTCTAATTATTTTGGTTTCAAGATAGCAATTTAGTATGAAACATAAAAGCCAGCTGGATAAATCTGTTACACGTCATTTACAATGGTCTTTCAACTAATTGCCCGTGCAGGGATCAAACCCCAACTGTTGTTGCGAGTTGCATAAGGCTCTGCAACATGCAGATGAGAAACTAACCTCCGCTTCTTCATTATATACACAGTGAGCTATATTTGCGAGCCTACTGCCCCCTGCGGGCTCTGTATTTGATTGCGGTACAAGACCGGTCGTGGAGGGAAAGTGAGATGGGTGTGTACATTAAAAGGCTCATAGCGTCCCTGGGAAGGCTCAAACCACCACCCTTTTTGTTAACAACCGAGCCACAAAGACTCGTGTACAGCTTAACACTCCTCGGTCTCAGTGAAAGTGATACACTCCGTAAAATTTCTGGAGAATCATTTGTCAATTTCCCTACGGGATTAATAAAGTATTATCTATCTCTCTTAAAGGAAAATCGCCAACAGTGGCCGATATCTATTGGAGTTTTTTTCATTCTATACTGCAATTTCTGAAGGGTACAGGCTTGGGGAATTGGACCTTATGGTGAAGGCTGCGGGCTCAGCAGCAGCAGAACCTGATCAGTATCGGTTGACTCCGATATACTTTGACAACTTAACTTCTGGATTTAGAGACATTTACCTTAGTGTCGGTATACTAAGATGTTTTGGTAACGAGGAAGGAGGGACAAAGCAAATTGGCAGAATGTGTGCTATTTTGTTGACTACAAGTCCTCACATGCCAGAGGGTCAATATTAAAAAAAAACGTAACAGTATAATCTCTTGTACTTCACAATTTAAAAGTGTCTGTTACATTGTGTCTCACACCTCAGTCTCAGAATTGTGAGACGAGTTTGTAATCAGGAGGGAGGGCAATAGCAATTCAGCAGAAATTGCATTCACCTTTTCCCAATGCATTCTCACATGCCATTTTCTCACATGCCATGCTCAGAGGGTCATATTTTTAAAATGGTACCGTAAAATGTCCTGAAGTTCAGGATTTTGACAGTCTGTTATATTGTGTCTCACACCTTGATGTCAGAAATATGAGATAATTTTAAAATCAGGAGGGAGGGCCCTAGAAATATAGCAAACATTGCATTTACCATTTGACAATGTATTCTCTCGTGCCATGTTCAGAGGGTCGTATTTAAAAAAACGGTACAGTACAATGTCCTGAAGTTCAGGATTTTGATAGTCTTTTCCATTGTCTATCACACATCTGTGTCAGAATTTTTAGACATTTTTATAACCAGGAGGTAGGTTCGATCACCCTCTGCTCATCCTCAGTTAACCATTTAGTCTCATATGCCATGTTCTAAATGTCCCATTTAAAACGGCTATATTAAAATTTCTTGTAAAATGCAAGAGTTTGAGACTTTTTATGATCAGAAGGCAAGGTCGTGGAAAATATGCAGGAAGTGCCAGTGAATTTACGTTTTGCCTTTGTCTTATTTACTCGTGGTATAACATGCCAGTTTGTTTTATTGTGAGTTGTGTTTCTGAAATGTGTTTCTTACAAAAATGCAATTTGGACAGTCTCTACTTACATATTCCCCTTTACTGAGGAAATGTACAATAATACATTCCGGTTCCGGTCGAGAGGGAACGCTGGCGCATTTGGCTGCCGCTCCTCTCACCAGTTTTTCATTTCTATCTACTTATTTATGTTTTTTTTCCCTTTTTCTCCTCGATTGCACTGATTTCTAGTTTATCTATTTTCATCCGCTTCACGTTACAAGTTCACGGGTGCGACTTCCACTGCATTGTGAACTTACTCAACTGAAGACTTTCACCTCTTGCTACCGCCTTCTCTGGATTTCCTTCCCGTCTCGTTTCATCAATCATGTCTCTGAGGTACACTGCACTGCAACTTCTTCAACTAAAACAAAGCTACTTCCTGGTCAAAGACACATTCGATTACTGCCGTTTTACTGGGATTTTACGACCGACTCGCTACATCCATCGCAGCACAGGACACCGTTCTCTACGTTCGTCTGCCTGCGGAGTCTCTATCCCTGCCTTTCGCCGCACGTCTGTAAGTCCATCACGTACCGGCGCCGATCTAAAAAATCTCCTCTCACTACCGCACCTGGACCGCACTCCGCTTCCCCCCGCATCCCCGAGACTGGCCAGATCAGCGCTACTCAACACCCGCTCCGTTAACAGCAAGGCTCTTCTTTTATGTGACATTATCAAAGAAAAACAACTGGACCTTCTGTGCTTAACCGAAACATGGCACAAACAAAACGATGGACTCCTGTTCAACCAACTAGTTCCTCCTGGATATGGTTTCTTTGACCTTCCGCGTCTTTCAGGCAGAGGCGGGGGCATCATTGTTATTTACAACCTTTTTTACAGTCTAAGTCCTATAGCTATACCTCCTCCCTCTTCTTTTGAGTGTCTTGTTTTAAATGTTTCTATCCCCCAATCTACTATTATTGCCACAGTTTACAGACCACCCAAACCCAGTGGAGTCTTCTTAGGTGAGTTTGCTGATTTTCTCTCATTCTTATCCCTTACATTTAAAAGGATCCTTATTCTAGGGGACTTTAATATACACATTGATTCAACTTCCTCCAGTCTGGCTAAAGACTTCCTTTCTCTTTTGGGATGCTTTGACCTTGCTCAGTTTGTTTGTACCCCTACACATAACAAAGGACACACCTTAGATCTAATTATTGCAAATGACTCCTTTGTCTCCCACTGCTCCCCCCTTGATCTAGGCCTCTCTGACCACTTAGCCATTCTCTTCAATCTGGAATTACCTGTTTCTAACACTTCCCCCTCACGCTCTGTAAATTTCCGCAACTGGCGATCAATTGATCACCCAAGGTTTGCAAATTCTGTTCTGTCCTCCTTATCCTGTTTCTCTTCCTCTGACCCTCTAGAGGACAAAATACAGTTACTTGACAATGCTCTTTTATCTACCCTCGACACCTTTGCTCCTTTAAAAACTCGAACCATCTCCTTCTCTCGCCCTGCCCCCTGGTACAATGACCATCTGCGTTTCATGAAGGCAGCCTCTCGCAAACTTGAGCGTAGGTGGCGTCTTTCCGGCCTAAATGTACATTATCAGGCCTGGAGAGATTACTTATCTGATTATAAGGTTACTATAGAGTCTGCTAGATCCACCTACTTCTCTCACATCATTGAAAATCACCAAAACAATCCCAGACATCTTTTCTCCACCATCAACAGACTGCTCAAGCCAAACTGCCCCACCACATTACCTGCCTCATCACAACTTTGCAACACATTCTTAGATTTCTTTAGTTCTAAGATTGACAACATCCGGCATCACATTCTCTCCACTACGGATATAATTTCCACACCTCCTCCCTCCTCATCCAACTTCTCTGGTTCCCGTCTCTCCAGCTTCTCTCTTCTTGACTCAGCATCCCTAAACAAACTAGTTACGCGCATGAAACCCACCACATCTATTTTAGATCCCATTCCCACCACTTTATTCCAGTCCTGTTTCTCTTCTCTCTGTCCCATTGTCCTCAATATAATACATGAATCCTTGAGCACCGGCATTGTACCAACGGTCCTCAAAACTGCTGCTATTACCCCAGTGCCAAAGAAGCCTAACATGGCTCTCGACAATCTTAACAACTTTCGCCCCATCTCCAACTTACCCTTTCTCTCTAAAATTCTAGAACGTGCTGTCACACTTCAGTTACAAAACCACCTCATGACAAACAACCTTTTCGAACCCCTCCAATCTGGCTTCCGTCAACTTCACAGCACAGAAACCGCCCTAGTCAAAGTCACCAACGATCTCCTAATAGCTTCTGATTCTGGTTCTCTTTCCATACTCATCCTTCTTGATCTCAGTGCTGCCTTTGACACTGTTGACCATAACATCTTGCTTTCTCGTCTCGAGACTGTGTTTGGAGTCTCTGACACTGCCCTCAAATGGTTTAAGTCTTACCTCACTGATCGCTGTCACTTTGTCTCTCTCAATGGGTACAGGTCTGAAATTGGTCTTGTCAAGTCTGGTGTCCCTCAGGGCTCAATACTGGGCCCCTTGCTCTTCAGCATTTACATGTTCCCACTTGGTCAGCTTTTAAGATCACATGGCCTCAGCTTTCATTTTTACGCTGACGATACTCAAATATACATCCATACCAAACCCGACACTGATGTGGCTGTCTCTATTCTATCTAATTGCATCTCTGACATAAAAATTTGGATGACTCAAAACTTCCTTCATCTTAACTGTGACAAGACTGAAGTCATGCTTATTGGTACCCCCCATCAACTTCGCAAAGCCAGTCCTGTAACCCTGTCTGTAGATGGCTCTGTACTTGAGCTCCAATCAAAATTGAAAAACCTTGGGGTTATATTCGATTCTGGCTTAACATTCGACCCACATGTACAGCATACTGTCAAAACATCTTTTTTTCACCTTAGAAATATCGCAAGACTACGCCCTATGCTATCATTAACTGTGGCTGAAAAGCTGATCAACATATTTGTATTCTCTCGAATTGACTACTGCAATGCTCTGCTCCCTGGGGTATCTAAATCTACTCTGAACAAGCTGCAGTATGTCCAAAATTCAGCAGCCAGAATCCTGACCAGATCTAGTGCAAGTGTTCACATTACTCCTATCCTGGAGTCCTTGCACTGGCTTCCGGTCAAATTCCGCGTAGACTTTAAAATCCTCATGCTCACCTACAAGGCTTTACATGGCTTGGCACCTCAATACCTGTCTGAACTTTTATCGCCCTACTCCCCACCTCGCAACCTCCGCTCTTCAAATTCTGCCCTCCTTACTGTCCCCCAAGCCCGTCTACATTGTATGGGCGACAGGGCCTTCTCCTGCTATGCCCCCAAGCTCTGGAACTCCTTGCCCAAGGATATTAGAGAGTCACCTTCTCTAAACTCCTTCAAATCCAGACTCAAAACCCTCCTTTTCAGAAAAGCCTTTACTTAACTGGTTCCATTCTTCACCCCTCTGCTCTTCTTAATACCATCTTCCACGGTCTCCTCTATTGTTATTGTTGTATTGCTGTAATTATAATTGTGTCCTGTCTTGTGAAATTTTTCTTATTTATTGTTGTAGTCTTCTTATTTATTGTTATTGTCATCCTGTAAAGCGCTTTGAGAAGCCACCTTTAAAGGCGCTATATAAAATAAAGTTTATTATTATTATTATTATTAATACATCCGGATAAGTATTTTTTTAAATGACTGTAGAGAGCCATCTACAGGCGAAAGACGACATAACATCACAGCAGTAGCATTTAAGATGGAACGAAAAACACAAAGCAGCAGCTGGCGAATAAGAAGCCAACTTCAGCCTCGTTAATGCAATAGCATTAGGTGAGGTGGAAAAATATTTCTTGCTCTGAACCTTAACATTTTTATAGGAGGTGTTCTAGGACCTCTTGCCTCAGAAAAAAAACTGCCAGTACATCACTTATTTCTACTCCATCAATAGCAGCAGTGTTATCAGTACTGAGCCCTAAATGTAGGTCCTATCATCATATAAAAAGTCGAAAGTATCGACTGCATTCAACTGATAAAATGTATCTTCTATGAGAGTTATATCTTTATCCAAAATACATCGGAAACAAATTTGCACGTTTTTTGGGGGGGATCCTGAAGACTGAGACTCAAAACTTTTTTTTCCTTCTCTCCAGGAGGAAGGATTATTCAGATGCAAACATTGTCCCAAAATCGATGTACTTTTCAATGATATTCAAATCCTCAAATTCTTCATCTGAATGTCGATATTGAAATATGATATCGTACAAATTGTGGTTTTCTTTTTAAAGCAAATTTTATGCTTTAAATTAAATAAATTGTATTTATTATGAATGTGCCAGAATTTTTTCAGTACTTTAGAGGGTTCTGCCATTTTAGATGTTATGCTGTTCCTGTCTGATTTATCAAATGTGTCATTTAAATCTCCCGTCATTTCTATATCAGCCTGAAGGCCTTGAAGTAAAGATTGCAATTCATCCAAAAAAAGTTTCCCACTGGTGATACATACAAGGAAATGAATGTACATTTCCCCCCCAAATCAACAAATTTAAAATCAAATACCTCCCTCATCTGCAGGTGGAGAGAATAATGTCAGAATAAATACAGGTTTCAAAGTCAGGAGCATTGATAGTCCTATTTTAAAATGACACTAAAATGCTCACAATATATTAAAAAGCTCTGTAAAATAATAAAAAAATTAAAAAAGGTAAAAAGAAATAATACACAGTTATAAAGCTCAGGAATTATCAATGGGAACTTACAATGGGTTGATATGATTTAAAAAATAAAATATTTGAAAAAATCCACTTACAATATGCTAAAAATGGCAAGAATACTTAAAACAGGTTTTAAAATTTAAAAAAAATAAATAAAACAAGTTAAAAATAAATACTAAATGGGTTTAAAATTCAGGAATGTGATTGGTCAGATGCTTACAATGAGTGTTGCTGGTGTTTCGTGTGATTTACTGAAATGAAAAAATATTCAATTTAAAAAAGGCAAGAGCTCGTATGAAAAAAAAGTTCTTAAGTATCTTTGTTGTAAGAGCTGCACCAGAACTAGTGTATTCATATACATCAGAAAAGTAGCTGAACTTGACTGGTTTCTATTCAGTTATATGCATTGGGGATGAAAAGGAGACTTACATGGATTTTATTAGGTTTTAGGAATCAGAACATTTATTTTTACACATCTATGCCTACGAGGAGAAATAACTTCCTGCTTTCAGCGCTTTTATTGTTTCTGCTTGTAACCTCGAACAGAGAAACCTAGTACTGACTCACAGAAACGCCCTGGAGTTTCTGTGTTTCTGGGATTTAAGAGGGATGTACTGTATGAAGACAGTAAAGGGAGTTTTTTTTTCCCGCTGTAGAGTATGAAGGCGGTTTGATGAGTCTGGAGGGAGGAGACGCGCATTCCGCACGGGGAGCACAGAACAACAAGTTTCACCTGCAGCTCGCCGAGTCCTGTCCTATATAACCGCTGAGCCTGGGACACACTGAGTCTCTAACCAGTGTTCGAGATGTAAAGGGTTAAACCCAGAAGTCGAGAGTGGAGTTTTTGTATAAGTGTAAGATTAAGGGAATAGGGTTTTGGTGGGTTTGGTGCACAGCAGAGGTTTCGGTTTAGGTTTACTTTGCTTTTGACACATTTGTAACGGCCATGGCGGCCTGTAGGGTCGGCATGCACCGTTACTTTTGTTCACTTTTGGTGTATAAGGGTGGTGAGGGTTCGGCTCACTCGGGTGATATTTCACGGTTGGACTTTTCAAGGAAGGTGTTACAGAAAGGATTAAGGCATTAGATGTCAAATGCTTAATCACTTTGCTGAAGGGAATTGGTTTTGACATTAGTTTCAATCGGCAAAGTTACTGGAACAATTTTGGATAAAAATAGAGTAGAAAAAAAGATGTGGGCCTGATTAGAATGTTTGAATGGCAGAAGCTGATGGATCTTTCTAATGTGGTGTGAGCCTGGTCAGTACCTGGATGGGAGACCTCCTGGGAAAAACCAAGGTTGCTGCTGGAAGAGGTGTTAGTGGGGCCAGCAGGGGGCACTCACCCTGTGGTCTGTGTGGGTCCTAATGCCCCAGTATAGTGACGGGGACACTGGACTGTAAACAGGCGCCGTCCTTCGGATGAGATGTAAAACCGAGGTCCTGACTCTCTGTGGTCATTAAAAATCCCAGGGCGTTTCTCGAAAAGAGTAGGGGTGTAACCCCGGTGTCCTGGCCAAATTTCCAATTGGCCCTCACCAATCATGGCCTCCTAATAACCCCCCCCTATGAATTGGCTACATTCCTCTGCTTTCCTCCCCACTGATAGCTGATGTGTGGTGAGCGTTCTGGCGCACTATGGCTGCCGTCGCATCATCCAGGTGGATGCTGCACATTGGTGGTAGTGGAGGGGAGTCCCCATTACCTGTAAAGCGCTTTGAGTGGAGTGTCCAGAAAAGCACTGTATAAGTGTAAGCAATTATTATTAATTAATAGGACTGTGATTGTTCGCATGTTTAATGAGATGGTGATGAAGGAAGATGTTGTGACATGGTTGTCTAAGTATTGTTTAGTGAAAGGTGAGCTTCAGAAAGTCTTGGATGATGATGGCATCTGGAACTGTGCATGGAGAGTACCTGTTTCATTGCATGAAGACAAAAAATGGTTATGGTGGATTTAAACACATTCCTTCTTTGATTGGATTAGGTGAAAATAGAGGCCTTGTGTTCTACCAAGGGCAGCCAAAACCGTGCAGGAGATGTGGGGAGCTGGGTCACTTTGTGGATGCCTGTACAAAGGTGGTGTGTGGTAAGTGCAAGGAAATTGGACATGCATATACTGAATGTACAAGCGCGAGGAAATGTAATCTCTGTGAGTGTGAAGGTCATGTGTTTAAAGACTGTCCAAATTCCTTTGCAAATAGAACAAAACTGGGAAGACCATTGCTCTTCCAATAGCCTGCCACCTGTGGAGACTGAAAGTGCTCAAATGAAATGTACAGAACAGAGGGTGCACTCTAAAAGAGACATTGGATTTAGAAAATGATTGAACTCCGAGTAGAAGAGTGAGGGAAGATCATTTTCCGAGTCCTCAGGTAGGTTCTCCCATGGGTTTAGATGTCTCCAATATATGTGATCTTACTGACCAAGCTTTAGAACCAAAGACTCAAGGAGGGCAGGTGGTGAAATATCCTATGGATTGTGGGGGTGGTGGAGGAGGAGACAATTAAAGCAAAAGGGGGGGGGGGGAGGCCTGTTGGGTAGGTGTCACCTACTGAATGATTGTAGCCAGAGCTTTTAGTCTCCCCTGGTCCTACTTTAAGTATGGCTCTTAATATTGTGTCAATAAATGTGAGAAGCATTCGCTCCAAGTTAAGGGCAAGGACTATACTATCATTTGTGAGGAAGGTAAATGCTGATATTGTGTTGTTACAGGAGTGTGGGTTACCCTTTAAAACTGCTATAAGGATATGGAAGAACTGGGGACATTGGGCCCATCAATCTGGAGTGGGTCCAAAGAAAATAAATCTGACGGTATAGCTGTTCTAATTAAAAATAAGATGGTAGAGGTACGTCAGCACCCTGTAATGAAACCAGGGAGAGCACTGGTGGTGTATCTGGGTTTCATGAATGTCTAATTTAAACTCTTAAATATATATTGTCTGAGTTGCTCACATGACAGATATGTCCTAATTCAGGAACTGAGTATATTTATTGGGATGGGAACCAGTGGTTTTAGCTGGGGATTTTAATTCTCTTTTAGAAAGAGAAGGCAGAATGAGGGGCGAGAGACGGGTCCAATTTGATAAATCATCAATATTATTGCAAACATTATGTAAAGATTTTAAACTGAAAGATGGCTTCAAACTTCATAGTCAGGGGAGGGCAGGTTTCACATGGCACTAGTCTAATGGGACCCAAGCCTCACGCATTTTGTTTTGATACTTGCAAGACCACAGGCCTAACCCCTGTTTTTTTTTCTCTGACCACTGTCTGCTGTCATGTACAATTTTTATTCCAACGGCTGTTACTGTGGGGAAGGGTGTGTGGAAGCTCGATATTTTGCTTCTGGAAGGTGAGGAAGTGACACACAGGTTCAGGGAAAGATATAAGGAATGGCAGTCTTTGTATGACCTGTTTGGCACAAGAGCACAGTGGCCGACCCTGCGCTCTGACCCCCAGCTTCTCTCCCTGTCTGTGTGTCTCATGGAGTTAGAAAGACTACAAGCTGTGCAAACTTCCAAATCTGTAACATAATTTCAAGGGTGTATGATAGATCATTCACAAGATCAAATGGCTGTTTATTATTGTAAGAAGTGTAGTTCACTACTGTTCTTATGACTCTTGAGCTTGCATTATACAGCCGTTGAGTGCATTTTGAACCTAAGAGATATCCAACTGATTCAACCTGTCTGATGAATGTTAAATGGGTTGTGACTTTTGGCAAAGTTTTTTGCAACATTATTTGTTTCATGAATACCATTCATCTCTATAACAACTTTCCTGTACCCTGAACATATGTTTTAAATTGCTTGATCCCATTTGGTGCAACCTTTCCGTTGTACTCGTAATGTGTTGTTTGCATTAGGAGTGTGTTAAATAAGCAGAAAAGAAGCCCGTTTCTTCTACTGCTTCTGATCTTATACAGTGGTCAGAATCTCTCATCCAAAAGCTGATGAGTGGGAGGGGGGGAAATTAGTGCGTAAAAAAACATTAAAGAGCATAAGGGTTTTCATCACATGGACTTGTTTGACTGTTTAGGATTAATGTTTCGGTGCCAGATCAATTAAAGGACAACAACCAGAAACACTGGTTCTCAGAATGAACGCATTCTCCTTCAATAATCTTTTTTACCAACAGGTGAGTAGAGTTGCCATGGGCACCAGAATGGGACCCAGCTATGCCAATATCTTTGTTGGCTGGGTAGAAGAACGCTTCTTCGCTTTCTACACTGGCTATGTCCCTGACCTCTACAAGCGATATATTGATGACTGCGTCAGTGCCGCCACATGCTCCAACGATCAGCTTAAGTGCTTCCTGCACCATTTCACCAACTTCCACCTGTCCCTCAAATATATGGTTAACATATCTTCCACTACTCTTCCGTTTCTGGACATCAACTTCTCCATCAACTACCCCAGACTCTCCACTTCTGTTTATTACAAACCCACGGATTCACACAGCTATCTCTTGTTTTCACCCCAAACATACTAAAAATTCTCTCCCTTTTTCACAGTTCCTTCGGCTACAACAAATATGCAGCAACGACATCGACTTCCAGAATCAAACCCTCAAAATCTACTCCTTTTTCATCAACAGAGGATACCCCAGCAGTGTTATTGACAGGGCCTTTGCCCGAGCCAAAAACACCCCTCGGACCATCAACCCAATCAGGAACTCCCACCATAACAACCGCATTCCTTTGGTGCTTCCCTAACACACTTCCTATCCCCAGGACTGTTAACGACAACTTTTCCATCCTACAGGATGATTCCTCCATTGGGGCCCTCTTTTCTGACCGCCCCATCATCTCATATCGCCAATCACCTAATCTGCGCAACCTTCGTTTTCTCAGCTCCCTTGACCGCTCTCAGCAACCATCCACACCAGGTACTTTCCCCTGCAACAGAGCTCGCTGTATCGCCTGCAAGTACACATCCAACACCACACTCATTCAAGGCCCCTCAGGACAATTCTGGATCACCCAGATGGCATCTTGTACCTCCAGCAACCTTATTTACTGTATCTCTTGCAGTAAATGCCCAGTTTCTCTCTATATTGGAGAAACAGGAAGGAGACTTGGAGACCGCTTCAGAGAACATGTCAGGGCTGTGAAGATTGAAGATCTCTCCAAAAACCATTGTTTCTCATTTCACCTCTGATGGCCATGACCACTCTAATCTCTCCGTCTGTGTTCTCAAAGATGGTTTTCTGAACTCATACATTAGAAAGACTACCGAAACCAAACTTATCCTGCAGCTAGGATCACACCTTCCCCCTTCTCTAAACAACAGACTACTATTCTACTAAATTTTCTCCATTCATTGGAAGTTGTATTTCACACCTCTCAACACCTATTCTGACTTCACACCTCTTGATTGCCCTCTCTTTCTGTCCCCTGCTCCCATCTCTCACTCCTCCTCCCTCCCAGCCTTTGTTCTCCCACTACATTACCTTTGCCTACTGCCTTCTCTCTCTCACACCTGAAGAAGGCTCCACAGCCGAAACATTGTTTTCTCTCTTCTTTTTTTTTCAGCATGGAATAAACCTATTACTTGTTCCTAAACAACCAGAAACAATATCTTCGGACTTTCCAGAGCTGTAAGTAGTCATTCCAAGTTTATTAACTTGTCTCTGTGCTTGTATGTACTCTTCAATAGCCACCGATGTTATTTACAGCAACTATTTTTAAAAATAAATTAGCATTTTTTTGGACTTCCTTTAAAGAATTGGCACATTTGGCAGAGCGGTGGCTCTGTGGCTAAGGATCTGCACCTGTGGCTGGAAGGTTGCTGGTTTACATCCCACGGTCAGCAGAGGAATCCTACTGTCACGGATGTCCAAAGGGACTCACCGTGGGGAGCAGGAGAGCGGAAAAAGACCCATATGCGTAGCGGCAAGACGGGAAAAAGGCCCGGGCTCATTAGTGCAAAGAGTTCAGGAATGCCGTATAGAAACCTATGCCCTTAGGGAGCGGACGTGGGGCGCCCTGGTGCTAGGCGGGTCTCAGGACATCCGAACGTCAATGCTGAGTGAGGACAGAGTGCAAGACCCGGAAATATATAGCCCAAGGGAAAGAGAAAGACCGGAAGGACAGCAGACCGGAAACTAGGGACGGGACAGAGAAGGAGCGCCCTCTGGCTGCAGAGGGCGTGACACCTACTCCATTGGGCTCCTGAACAAGGCCCTTAACCCCAACTGCTCCAGGGGTGCCATATAAATGGCTGACCCTGTGCTCTGACCCCCAGCTTCTCTCCCTGTATGTGTGTCTCAAGGAGAGCAAGCTGTGGTATGCAAAATAGGAATTCCTAATGCAAGAAATTGTATATGGTCAATACAGTGATCATATCTTATTGGCACATGGTAATCTCCAAGGAACAAGTAATAGGTTTATTCCATGCTGAAAAGAGAAGAAGAAAACACAATGTTTTGACCATGGAGCCTTCTTCAGTTATGATTTGATTTTTTACAATCATACCCACACAAACTTTGCAATTTTTAAAAATCTTGCAAACACAACCCAGATATGTTGACTTTAAAAAAAACAAAAACAATTTGGGGGGTATTTTTTTTTAAGAAACACATACTTCTTTTCTAGTTTTTTATGTGGCTGTGACTGTCAGAAATCCTCAGTGAAAAGGTATGCAGATCCTGTGCAGATGTAAGTAGTTATTGAGACAGGCGAACAATCCAGAACGTCAGGCGAGGTCCAAGGTTGAGAGGCAAAAGAGAGTCCATAACCAGTAAGCGAGATTCAGAGTGAACGCGAGGTAGAGCTCTCAAAGAGAAGACTCAATACCGAGTAGCGGGAAGCGGGTTTGAATGGTTAAAACAGTGCTGCTTGCCGCACAGTAGAGCATGTGCTGGTGGATTAACACATGTTGATCTCCACCAGTTGGCTGGTGGTCGTGACATTGACAGAATGCTGTTTTGTGATTGATGCTATATCAAAATATAGGGTCCCTCAAAAATTAAACACAGAAATAAAAACATTGAATGGATTTGTACATCTGTTGCACTCCTACACTATTAACATCCATTGGGAGTTGAATTTCAATTATGTTTCCACTTCATTCAGATGTGTTCCCTATTTTTCAGATTGTTGGCAATGCCACATGTTAAAGAAGGACAGAGAAGTAGGAGGCCAGACCTGTGGCTGGTGGAGTAGGGAATGAGATCAAAGAATTTCTGAAGTTTTTTAAGCTAGAAAAAAAAATTAGGTGGCATGACAATATGTGGTCAACACTGTCAAACAGAGTCCTTGGAGAGGATTGCTCCAGCAACAAGAAATGGTTATCAGTGATTTGGCATGAAGATAGAAAAAAAGTAAGAACCCAAGTGCTTAGGGCGCAGAAGGAGGTGAGTATTGGTAAGGATTCAAAACCAGATGACAGTATACAATCTATAGTCCATATTTCAAGTCAAAGTGAGAGACATAGTTTGGAAGGCAACACAGAGCTCAGAAGTTCATCAGGAGATACAGAAGATGCATGGGCTGCACACGGCAGCACAGACAGTGGTGACATGTTTGAAGGAGAAAAAATCTGTGTAGAATCAGAAAAAAATCCTGAAGAGCACAGTGAATATTCCCAGGGGGCAAGCTCGTCTGGGACGTCACCTCAGGATAAAAGGGGATTAAGAAAGATTATGTCTGTGCCTAAAACTTTCCAAGTATGTCTGAAGGCTGAACAATGGAGAATAATACCACCTTTAAAAGGTACATCTAAACTAAGATGATCATGGACCCATATCTTATATAGAGAGTTCAGGAAGATAAATCCTTGCTGCCCAATAGCCTTCAAATACCAATACATCAGGAAAGAGAACAGCAGAAAAAAAACTTTCTTATAATTAAAGCAGTCTGTACTTTCAGTTCCTACCTTCAGTACCTTCAGTTCAGTACTTTCAGTTCCTGTAATGTAAAATACACAATGACAACAAGACAAACCAATGGGCAATGATGACATCACAATTGATGTTGTACTAGTAGGGCAAATACAACACAGTGAAAGGGATACACAATTTCGACAGGCACGTCAGCCTTATCGTTGAAAGATTGCCCGTGCCCTCACAAAAGGAATCAGCAATGTGTACTACAGGCAGCTGAGCAGAACCCCGCTTGCTGAAATTGCAGCAGCCAATTTATCTAGGGCTCACAAGCAAGTATTAAACTTGCTTGGCAAGTTCGGCATTTCATTTATTCTGCGGAAACATCGTATCGGAATGAACTGCCCGAGATAAAAGAGTAATTGCGGCTTCAGATCGTTTTTACAGAGCATTGCGTTGTTCTGTTCATGCTGACTACACGCTTAAAAGTAGTCATTTACTGCAAGCGTTGCTTTTCCAGGTTTTTCTGAAATTCCTCGCATTTGAGCCAGCACTAAAATATTTCATTCCCGTCGCTGAATACATCGTGGAAACGGTATTTGCAACGGAATGCTGTCACACATGAAACCTCTTTGTTATTCGGTTCTGAAGTTTGAAAATGAAAATAAAACGGGGGTCACTTCATAGGCTTGAAAAGTCCAAGCAGCATAAAAACCCGCGAATTCTCACAAATTGCATTGTGCTGCACCTTTCTTCTGCTGTTGTTATAAATAAGCCTTAAACATTTGAATGCATACCTTACTGCTGCTAATCACATTCACGTGTTAACAAAACTTTTTTCTGTCCGTTATGTTTTTGCTAAGCAGTTTCTACGTTTTCCTCATACTGTGATTGTCAGCGAGCACAACAAGACTGAAACAGTGTAAAGGCAGGTAAAAAAGTCAGGGTAAAACGCCTGATTGTCGGGAGTGGGATTTGAATCCGTGCCTCTATTTGAGAGCGAAACACAAAGCTTAAAAGACACGAAGCTGTGAATTCGCTGTTTTAAACCGCTCGACTATCCTGACAGAATATGTGCTGATTGCACCAGTTGCATCCGGTTTTCCGTAACTTTAGGACGATTGATACGACTGGACGAACACAATTTGTGGCGTTTAGCATGACATGGAAAACGGTACCGGAGCATTCGTGTCCAGACTACCAGACTCAGAAACAGTTTTTACCCCCGCACTATCAAACTATTAAACTCCCAGCCTCTCACTCTCACCTCACCTCTCACCTATGATCTGAACCTCACAGTGCCTTCTTTCTTACCAAAAACCCAAACACACATTGAAAATCTACCTCTACCATACATGTCAAAACCTCACTCCCCATCATTTCTATCCCTTTATTTCATTCTTTTGATGCATGTTTTTGCACATAACCTGTTACCTTTTTGTTGTTTTGCACACTGCCTGTTGTTGTTTTTTGCACATCGGCTGTTGTCTCTGTCTTTCTTTTGTTATACAATTGTATTGTTGTTGTGTTTTTTTCTTTGTACTACTTATGTCCGAGAGCTAGCTAAATAGCATTTCGTTATACCATATACCTGTGTATGAGTATAATGACAATAAACTTGAACTTGAACTTGACATAGTCTTGCAGGCAGTATATTATTTTATCGTTTACTCGTTTAAAAAAACACGGTCTTCTCGTATCTTAGTCAGAATTTTTGTGCTTTCGAACGTTACTTCCAACCTGGACTGACAGGTCACCCGATCTGTTTGTGATCAGACCATGGAGTGGGGGGTTGTACCAAGCACACGTTCCTTCCCAATGCTGAGGCGATCATTCGGAAGATGGGTGTGAAGAGAGACAAGCTTTGTCGACTAAAAAACAAGGCAGGATATGCAAGAATACTAATCACTGGCGACAGTTATGTTCTCTTACTATTGAGACTCCTACATTGCGAGTTTTTTGAAGACTTTGAAACTAAAGGAAAGCGGAGACAAATGAAACAGCCACTTGGCCACTGCGCCTTAAAGTAAACATGGGAATAACGTTGTTCAAATTATTTTTTTCTGAATCTGGTTTACATCGCCTGGAGGCAGCAACAACAATAAAAGGGATACTTAACAAGGAGATACGCTGTAGCAGTGCGACTCCAACAGATGCTCCTGAAGAGACTGGAGGTTTAAGCAAGCTCCTTAGAGTCCCCGGCCGCGTTACTCTCAACAGCGGCTCTTCAGCTCTTGTTGTTTGACCTAGTGGTTTTATAACGCGTGGAAACGACCGCAACTTCGTTTTCTGAGATGCTTTCTCTCACATGGTAAATTCTCGACCTCTTTGGCATCTCTGGCTATAGTTCTTCTGTAGAGCAGGCTTTCACACCTCTGCTTATAGTGCTCTTGAAGTCATTTTATTTTTACAGGAAGACGCATACCCTAACGATCTCTCCTGTTTTAGAAATGCTTCATAAGGCGTGTTTGATTCAACGGACAAACAGTATACTAATTGTACAATGCAGATTTATACGGCATTCGTACTGGATTTGAGTGGGATTCTGAAATATTTCTTGCAAAGGTATTCAGACTTTCTTGAACCTATAATAAAAACACAGACCTGAAACTCCCTAGCTTCCAATCTCTGATGTTGCTGTCCTTAAACGCAGACGTGTGCATAATGTCCTGTTTTCTTACAGTGTAGACATCTTGCTGTTCACGCTCCAAATTCATCTGCTTTGTGCATTGTTAGTCTGCACCTGTAACATGTAATGTCAGCCGTCCCCTGTTCTTCAATATCTCTTGCATGACTGCGTCCTGCTGTTGGGCTATTGTTTGTAAAGTTTGAGCGAGCGCCCCGTTCAGTGTCACTTTGTCACTGTGGTCAGAAAGCATTCTTGATTCTGCTTGAGCTGCTTCATGAATTCTAGCGACTGTAAGAGCTCTTTCTAAAGTCAGCCCTTCCTCCTGCAGCAATTTATAGTCTCTTATGTGCACATTTTTCCACAAGTTGATCTCTTAACATGTCAGTTTCCAATACTCCAAAGTCACAAGATTTAGCCAGTTCTCTTAGTGCAGTCACAAAAGCATCAACAGATTCGTCCTGAGACTAAGTTCTCTGCCTAAATTTATGCCGTTCCAAAACCACTTTTCTCCGCTGTGTAAAGTAAGCGTCTAAGGCAGCTACAGTCTGTTCATATGTACCTTTTTCTCCAGGGAGGTTGGCGAAAATCCGCCGCTTGTATTCTGTATACAAATACGGAGCTCCGAGGTTCAGTAGAAGCGGTGGAAAAAGCTGAGCATAAGCAAAGCTTCTCGGCGCGGCTGCCATATCTTCCATGGCGCAATCTAAACGAAAAGTCCGAAAATTCAGAAGTTCGTTTCTACCAGCAAGAGAACTAAAATCTGCAGTGTTCTGCTCGCTTTGAGTCCGTCAAGCACTCATCTCTCGTCGCCATAAATGTTGTGTATCTAAATTTAGAGAAGTTTTTATATTATTTTAACTATTTTGTTAACTACACAGATCACGCCCTTAAACCTTATATTCCTGCCTTCTACTCTCGTTCTGTTGTCTCGCGATGTCTACTCACTATACTACATTTAGCATGACTTCTTGTTGCAGTTGAGCTCAAAGCTGGAGATGATCTCCATATTCTACCGCACTAACTAGTCCGAAACGTAGTACACAGTACACACTTTTTAAGTGAAGTCAGGTTGTTAAAAAATTAAACCAGCGCCCTGTCACAGAAACGTACCCCAGTCTCCCGCGCAACAAGCGGGGGTACTCAGCACTATACTAACGAGGAGCACTAGTCTGCAGCTGAGCGTCAGCTCTGTTTACTGTCAGCAGTCATTTCCTCATTTCCAAAGACTTTTTCACCTGCTCTCAGCTTTTAAAGACGGTCATAAACGCTCAAGAAGTAATTCATTTCAGTTGGAAGTCTGTTTCGGTTGTCTCAACTCTTGATAAAGAAAAGCCGTGCGTGGGAGACTCCCTCTCTGAAGAAGTTTGCCGTCACCATGCGAGGGAGAAGAGCCATCAATCACCGAGGCAACCACTGAGACAGTTAACATTAAACACGTGAAATGCGAGATTTTGTGATTTTTTCCCCGCTTAAGGCTTCTATCGTTTCTACTTTAACGAGAAAGACCTCTTTATTAGAAGTGAGATTTTAACAAACGTCTCCAGGGTTAACTGCGACCTGAACGCAACGCCTTAGACCACCAGCCATCTTGCCTGTGGTACTTAGAGCAGCGCTCAATAAAAATGATCAGAACCCGAAAGCGCTTCTTATGCGGATCAGTATATTCCGATTCCACTGGTTCTGCAGAAGAAATAAGAAAAGCCGAACTCAAACCACTGTGGTGCCATTACGGGTACTCTGTCTGCAGCTGCTTTAAGATCTACTCACACCGTGTTGCCATTAAGGCTACCTTGTTAAAAAAAAACTTATCGTCATCTTTTTGAACGTGATTATTAGACACCCGTTAAATATCCACCGAGGTTTCTTGAGAGATCTTCAGCGAGCGAGTATTAAAAAACTACGTCGCTTCCAACCTCTGCTGTCACTGTAAACTCGGACGTGATGTTCTACAGATGTGCAGTGTGCCTTTCCTCTTGTCGTATTCAAGAGTACTCACTGTGTGAGCTCCTCACTGCGTGTTCTGTACTCTACTGTGATTTAATTTAGATGATTACGTGGAGTAGAGTGACAAGATCTACTTGAACATTTTCGGTTTGTGAAATGAAACACTAAATACACTACTGTAAATACAAGTAATGGACATTTAAAATAACCACAGTAAAGCTAGAAGAGTGAAAGATAAAAGACTATTTAGAATGACATTCACAATAGAATTAAAAACGGCACAGCCGCCCGAACAGGGACTTGAACCCTGGGCCCTCAGATTAAAAGTCTGATGCTCTACCGACTGAGCTATCCGGGCTCTGAAAGAAAGTAGACACTGTCGGGATCCTCGCAAGTCACGTGTCTCTTGTTCCGAAGAGCAGTCATACATAACCCGTCTGGAATGACCACTGACAGACTTTATCCAGAAGCGACGGCACCACTCCCAGTAGAATGAGTGAGAAATACAGCATGACATGGGTAGTAAAGGGGCTCCCACAATCCATCTTTCCTCACATTACTGATTTTTTTTCAATAGCATTTTGACCTTTTTTCACATTCAGATTTTTTTCACATTTAATAAAATCTTTTAATCAACAACATTAAAAAGAAAACAAATGGAACATTTTTGGAACAATAATTAAAAAAAAAACTTTCAATGTCTTGGTTGTATACGTGTGCACACCCTTTATAAAGGGAGTTGCAACAGTGCTGAAATGTAAAGAGCATTTCTGTAGAGAAAACAGCATTTTTTCTGCCTCGATGTTAAGCTTAGGGAGCCTGTCTTTTAGAAATTCTATTTCTTAACACCTTGCACAGCCTCCCGGCAGACTAACGAATATTTTTTTGGAGAAATTGGCTCACACACCGGAAGACACTAACGTTTATTTACGTTAGAGTATGTAAAACTCAGGCTTTAACAGATGTTCATGATGTTTCACACGGGGTGTTACCTGTTGTAGTGTTTCAAAAGATGTGTTAGCGGACCACAAATTATCTTGAAAAGATTTGGGTTTGTACTGGCTGGGATTCAAACCCGACTCAATTATTTGGAAGGCGCCTGTACCACCAACGCACTTCCGAGTAGCACCTGCAAATTATCACAATCCTCTCTCTCACCTACAAAGTTATGGAGACACAGACGTCCAATGAAAACTAATTTTATTCACTCAAGGCTTTTGTTGTGATGTCATTTTAATTAATATTAGCTTTGATAAGGTGTCGTTTTTGCCTCTTAAAGTTAAAGTCTGCTCCTTTCTTCCTGGTATAGAAATAACATGTTCCATCTTTGTTTAAAAACACCACTAAAAGTAAATTATTCAGCTCTAACGCCTGTGTGCATTGACAAGACATCTCAAAAGGACTTATCAAATAAGAACACGATCCTTCCTGTTACCATTCCTGTGGTTGGGGCGTTGTTTCACCCTTTTATTTTCTTCTACAATATTTGAAGACAGGGCTTTATCACTCGAGTTGTACAGAACAAGTGTGCATCGGTCCATGAAAATAATCAGTAGTACTGTTTTTCGATGCATAGTTTAATCAAGAGCACTTAAAAGATGCAAAAAGCTTTCAAATAAAACAGAATTGAAAGACAGTCGAGTGGGAATTAACCACCGTCGCACGTGTGACTGGATACAAAAACCATAGATTAATTTGTGCCCAGTCTCTTGAAGCTTCAATGCGATTATTTTTCCTTCCTTATTTCTTCATTCCCATGCATTTACTCTGTAGTAGAGGAAACGCGAAAGTGGGAAACTGCAGGCATTCTTCGTGAGTGGTGGATTGTGATCAGTGAGCATCTGGACAAGTCTGTTCCCTTGAGTTTTCCATCGGGGATGTAGCTCAGTGGTAGAGCGCATGCTTCGCATGTATGAGGTCCCGGGTTCAATCCCTGGCATCTCCAGGTGCTTTACATTACAGTACTCACATCGCAATTTTCTGTTGAGTGAGAACTCTTTGCTTGTGTTCAGAGAGAGCCAGGTTTACACAACTAAATGCAGGCACACTCGACGTGCTGCGGAGTTGCGCTGCTGTTTTAAATGTACCTCATTTAGTTCTGTTAAATCAAAAATTATTTGAACTAATCATTTAGTTCAAATTCAGGAAATCCAGAGATTACTTCACACTTGCCGTGGCTGTTGCAGAAAACACCTCTAGAATTCAGCGAGCGAATCCTCCTTCTGAACTCCGCACTAAACTGAAAGCTTCACGAACTCCTCACTGCGTGTCCTGTACTGTTACGAGTGCTCTCGTGTAGATGTGAAGCACAGCCATAAACACACTTTGAACTTTGAACTCCGTTTGTTAATAAAAATGCAAAAGAGCATGACAAGTATTGATCGTATAAAATATCCATGGCACAACTCGAGAAAGTGCTGAAGGACTACACATCGACTTTTGATGATTACAAGAGATTCAAGAAACACAACCGTCCGCACCTGGGTTTGGATCCTGAACGCTAGAGTTTAAAGAACATAAGCGACGTTTATGACCTATAAACTCTCTAAATTGTCTTATAGTTTATGAAATAAAACAATTTCTTAATAATTACTTACTGATGATAGACGATTTATTGAATTTTAACAAAATCACAATTACAGACTTTTTCGGTTAAATTGTTATTCACATACTCTAACGTAAATAAACGTTAGTGTCTTCCGGTGTGTGAGCCAATTTCTCCCAAAAATATTCGTTAGTCTGTCGGGAGGCTGTGCAGGGTGTTAAGAAATAGAATTTCTAAAAGACAGGCTCCCTAACCTTAACATCAAGGCAGGAAAAAATGCTGTTTTCTCTACAGAAATGCTCTTTACATTTCAGCACTGTTGCAACTCCCTTTATAAAGGGTGTGCACACGTATACAACCACGGCATTGAAAGATTTTTTTTTTTAATTATTGTTCCAAAAAAATGTTCCATTTGTTTTCTTTTTAATGTTGTTGATTAAAAGATTTTATTAAATGAGAAAAAAATCTGAATGTGAAAAAAGGTGAAAATGCTATTGAAAAAAAAAAACAGTAATGTGAGGAAAGATGGATGTGGGGGCCCCTTAACTACCCATGTCATGCTGTTTCTCTCTCATTCTACTGGGAGTGGTGCCGTCGCTTCTGGATAAAGTCTGTCAGTGGTCATTCCAGACGGGTCAGGTATGACTACTCTTCGGCACAAGAGACACGTGACTTGCGAGGATCCCGACAGTGTCGACCTCTCTCAGAGCCCGGATAGCTCAGTCGGTAGAGCATCAGACTTTTAATCTGAGGGCCCAGGGTTCAAGTCCCTGTTCGGGCGGCTGTGCCGTTTTTAATTCTATTGTGAATGTCATTCTAAATAGTATTTTATCTTTCACTCTTCTAGCTTTACTGTGGTTATTTTAAATGTCCATTACTTGTATTTACAGTAGTGTATTTAGTGTTTCATTTCACAAACCGAAAATGTTCAAGTAGATCTTGTCACTCTACTCCACGTAATCATCTAAATTAAATCACAGTAGAGTACAGAACACGCAGTGAGGAGCTCACACAGTGAGTACTCTTGAATACGGCAAGAGGAAAGGCACACTGCACATCTGTAGAACATCACGTCCGAGTTTACAGTGACAGCAGAGGTTGGAAGCGACGTAGTTTTTAAATACTCGCTCGCTGAACGATCTCTCAAGAAACCTCGGTGGAGATTTAACGGGTGTCTAATAATCACGTTCAAAAAGATGACGATAAGTTTTTGTTTTTAACTAGGTAGCCTTAATGGCAACACGGTGTGAGTAGATCTTAAAATCTCACGTCTAATAAAGAGGTCTTTCTCGTTAGAGTAGAAACGATAGAAGCCTTAAGCGGGAAAAAAATCACAAAATCTCGCATTTCACGTGTTTAATGTTAACTGTCTCAGTGGTTGCCTCGGTGATTGATGGCTCTTCTCCCTCGCAGGGTGACGGCAAACTTCTTCAGAGAGGGAGTCTCCCACGCACGGCTTTTCTTTATCAAGAGCTGAGACAACAGAAACAGACTTCCAACTGACATTAATTACTTCTTGAGCGTTTATGACCGTCTTTAAAAGCTGAGAGCAGGTGAAAAAGTCTTTGGAAATGAGGAAATGACTGCTGACAGTAAACAGAGCTGACGCTCAGCTGCAAACAAGCGCTCCTCGGTAGTATACCGGGGTAAAGTTAGCTTGAAGTTCGAAAACGATTTTGGCACGCCTGTAGCGCTTTCACGAAATCTCTTAGAGTTACAAAAACACTTGCTTTGTGTATAAAATACATTGTGGATGATTTCTCAGCCTTTACTTTTTCGTTTTTATGACATTTTTTTGACCAAGCACGAATATGCTTTTGTCCATATCTCCGCAATGGAAGCACAGAACGCCTTCAAACCAAAAGCATTTTAAAGACCACGACTTGTGGATATTTCCACAGCCTTTACATCAATCTATCGGTGAGCTAATTATCTTTTTTTAAACCTCCGGTTTTTCATCGATGCGTAATTACGCACGAACTGGAACCCGGGGGACCGCTGTGTGCACACGTTCACAAAGCAAGAAATACTGTTCAATACGGCTTCATGCGAAAAACCCGTATATGACCATAGGAAGCAGAACAGCGCGGTCTCCAATTACCCAGACTGTAAGCACGGGAATAAAGCTTTGTTTGATTTCTGAAACCCTTCCTTTACGTCCTGTTTTCATTCAGGTAAGGGTCAACTATATTGAAAATACTACTGACAGCAGGAAGATTAAAATATTCTTTACTCAGCAGCTTATTAAAAACAGCTCCCATGATGTTCAAACCGATTTTTTACACAGAACACTGACACAGCTTTGTGTTCTGAATCTCTTTTTCTCTTGCTTTTATTTAATGTGGCACAATGCACTGGGATAGGGGTATTCTGTTCACAAACCAATAGCATTTAAACCACAGCACCCACAATGCTGCAGGTAAGTGTTTTGCACACTAAGCAGGTCATCTGACTATTCCCAGCTTTGTTTTGGGTTATGGAACCTTTATTTTTTTATGATTTTCTGAAGATAACACTACAGGTGGGATGGGTGGGTCGTCTTCATGGCTCAATAGCATTTCAAATACAGCACCCACTCTGCTGAAACCAAGTGTTTTACACACCAGACAGGCCCCCGAACCTCGTACAACCTTGCTGTGGCTGTGGCCCCTTTCTTTATTTTGTAATGATTTTCTGAAGATAACACTACAGGTAATACACTGGGACAGGTGGGTCGTCTTCATGGCTCAATAGCATTTCAAATACAGCACCCACTCTGCTGAAACCAAGTGTTTTACACACCAGACAGGCCCCCGGACCTCGTACAACCTTGCTGTGGCTGTGGCCCCTTTCTTTAATTTTTTATGATTTTCTGAAGATTACACTACAGGTAATACACTGGGACAGATGGGTCGTCTTCATGGCTCAATAGCATTTCAAATACAGCACCCACTCTGCTGAAATCAAGTGTTTTACACACCAGACAGGCCCCCTAACTTTATATAACCTTACTGTGGCTGTGGCCCTTTTCTTTATTTTGTAATGATTTTCTGAAGATAGCACTACAGGTAATACACTGGGACAGGTGGGTCGTCTTCATGGCTCAATAGCATTTCAAATACAGCACCCACACTGCTGAAACCAAGTGTTTTACACACCAGACAGGCCCCCGAACCTCGTACAACCTTGCTGTGGCTGTGGCCCCTTTCTTTATTTTTTTATGAGTTTTTCAATATGGCACCATTAGACAGGCGGTACATGGGGATAGTACATCGTGCTCTTCACGAGTCAATAGCTCTTCAAGCACAACAGCCACAGTGCTGCAACCAGGTGTTTTACACACCAGACAGCTCCCCTAACCTTATACAACCTCGCTTTGAGTTGTTTAACATTTCTTTCAAATCACTTGGGTTCATCAATCATTTGATCATTTTTCAGCGTGGAATAAACCTATTACTTGTTCCTTGGAGATTACCATCTGCTGATAAGATATGATCGCTATATTGACCATATACAATTTCTTGCATAAGGAATTCATAGTTTGCATACACCGATCCCCCCGGAGTCCCAAGTGATTCTGGTTTTGGAAAGCTAAAGGACAATGAGCTTCACGATACCAGGGGGACAGTGGGTGGTCAAGTCTCCCCTAAACAATGGATCTTGTCAGATTATGATGTCAGTGCATTTAATAAATGTTGTTGAACTCTCTTTAGCCCAAATACAGAGGAGCCCAGACCCAGAATGTTACACATACTGACAGAGAGTGATCTCATTATGTGTGTTTGGATTTTAACAACTATTTTTATTGTTTGCTAGAACCAAAACAATCTATGTTAGACATTTTCATCTTCAGCCAAAAATACAAACCTGTGTACGTAGTGTGGTGCAGGTTCTTGTCCCATCCTGCTCTTGGTCCAGGTTGGAGGGTTGCACCGATTCTGAATCTTGTAAGCTGGTATGGATGGGTTTGGGGGTGTTGATACCAGAGTGGTCCAGGAGGGGGATTCAGGTGTCTCGGGGGCATTCTTGTTTTTCTATGAGTTCAGGTTGATTCTGTTGGTTCTGTCATGAATCTCCCTCACGCAGGCAAGCGCTCCCGCATTCCCTCAAGCTCTCCCCATACCAAACGTGCACATGTCAATCAGTCCTCTACTTAAACCCTCATCTGTCCCCCGGTCATTGCTCACGATTGAGATTCTCTCCCGGAGCTTACCTACTAACTACGCCTTTGCCTTACTATGACTTCTCCCCTGGACCTCGACCCCGCTTTTCCGACAACCGCTTTAGCCACTCGATTTTGTACCTTCGCCTGTTTTACGCTTTCTCGGATCCTGACCCCAGCCTGTCTCTTCGTTTATGCCTCTGCCTACCGACGCAACTTCTACGCCTTCCCGGACTCCGACCCCTGCCAGTCCCTCGACTACGCCTTCGCCTGTCGATTCTGTGCCTACGCCTGTACTACGCCTTCCTGGACTCAGGCCCCTGCCTGTTTACTCCAACTACGCCTGCGTCTCGCGCCAACCCTACCAAGGGCACCGCATTGGATCCCTATCCTCAGCAGTCAGCCCCTGCGTGACAGGTTCTGAGTGTCTTGGTTACATCCGTTTGTGTGTATAGATGAAAAAGCTATTGAAGAGCACCCCCACACCCCCCACCCGTCTCGGTGGAAGTTGCCATGTTCAAAAAATCCTAAAAAGATAATTAAAGTTGCACACAACAAAGCATGACTGTGAAAGGTCAGGAGGCCTGCCTAGTGAGCACAACACTTGATTACAGTCAAAAAAAACATTAAAAAATAAAGAAATGTTCCACAACTCAAAGCGAGGTTGTATAAGGTTAGGGGAAATGTCTGGTGTAAAACACCTGGTTGCAGCACTGTGGCTGTTGTGCTTGAAGAGCTATTGACTCATGAATAGCAACCCCCAATCCCCATGTACCGCCTGTCTAATGGTGCCATATTGAAAAACTAAAATTCTTATTAAAAAAATAAATAAAGGGGCCACAACCACAGAAAGGTTGTATAAGGTTAGGGGACCTGTGTGGTGTGTAAAACACTTGGTTTCAGCAGTGTGGTTGTTGTATTTGAAATGCTATTGAGCCATGAAGACTACCCACCTATCGCACTGTGTTACCTGTAGTGTTATCTTCAAAAAATCATAAAAAATTAAAGAAAGGGGCCACAGCCACAGCAAGGTTGTACGAGGTTCGGGGGCCTGTCTGGTGTGTAAAACACTTGGTTTCAGCAGTGTGGGTGCTGTATTTGAAATGCTATTGAACCATGAAGACGACCCACCCATCCCAGTGTATTACGTGTAGTGTTATCTTCAGAAACTCATAACAAAATAAAGAAAGGGGCCATAGCCACAGTAAGGTTGGATGAGGTTCGGGGGCCTGTCTGGTGTGTAAAACACTTGGTTTCAGCAGTGTGGGTGCTGTATTTGAAATGCTATTGAGCCATGAAGACGACCCACCCGTCCCAGTGTATTACCTGTAGTGTTATCTTCAGAAAATCATAAAAAAATAAAGGTTCCATAACCCAAAACAAAGCTGGGAATAGTCAGATGACCTGCTTAGTGTGCAAAACACTTACCTGCAGCATTGTGGGTGCTGTGGTTTAAATACCCCTATCCCAGTGCATTGTGCCATATTAAATAAAAGCATGAGAAAAAGAGATTCAGAATGCAAAGCTGTGTCAGTGTTCTGTGTAAAAAATCGGTTTGAACATCATGGGAGCTGTTTTTAATAAGCCGCTGAGTAAAGAATATTTTAATCTTCCTGCTGTCAGTAGTATTGTGAATATAGTTGACCCTTACCTGAATGAAAACAGGGCGTAAAGGAAGGGTTTCAGAAATCAAACAAAGCTTTATTCCCGTGCTTACAGTCTGGGTAATGGGAGACTGCGCTGTTCTGCTTCCTATGGTCATATACGGGTTTTTCGCATGAAGCCGTATTGAACAGTATTTCTCGCGTTGTGAACGTGTGCACACAGCGGTCCCCCGGGTTCCAGTTCGTGCGTAATTACGCATCGATAAAAAACCGGAGGGTTAAAAAGAGATAATTAGCTCACTGATAGTTTGATGTTAAGGGTGTGGAAATATCCACAAGTCGTGGTCTTTAAAATGCATTTGGTTTGACGGCGTTCTGTGCTTCCATTGCGAAGATATGGACAAAAGAATATTCGTGCTTGGTCAAAAAAATGTCATAAAAACGAAAAAGTAAAGGCTGAGAAAGAATCCACAATGTATTTTATACACAAAACAAGCATTCTCGCAACTCTAAGAGGTTTCGTGAAAGCGCTACAGGTGTGCCAAAATCGTTTTCGAACTTCGAGCTAACTTTACCCCGGTCATTTCAAAAGACTTTTTCACCTGCTCTCAGCTTTTAAAGACGGTCATAAACGCTCAAGAAGTAATTCATGTCAGTTGGAAGTCTGTTTCTGTTGTCTCAGCTCTTGATAAAGAAAAGCTGTGCGTGGGAGACTCCCTCTCTGAAGAAGTTTGCCGTCACTCTCCGAGGGAGAAGAGCCATCAATCACCGAGGCAACCACTGAGACAGTTAACATTAAACACGTGAAATGCGAGATGTTGTGATTTTTTCCCCGCTTAAGGCTTCTATCGTTTCTACTCTAACGAGAAAGACCTCTTTATTAGAAGTGAGATTTTAACAAACGTCTCCAGGGTTAACTGCGACCTGAACGCAACGCCTTAGACCACCAGCCATCTTGCCTGTGGTACTTAGAGCAGCGCTCAATAAAAATGATCAGAACCCGAAAGCGCTTCTTATGCGGATCAGTATATTCCGATTCCACTGGTTCTGCAGAAGAAATAAGAAAAGCCGAACTCAAACCACTGTGGTGCCATTACGGGTACTCTGCGGCTGCTTTAAGATCTACTCACACCGTGTTGCCATTAAGGCTACCTAGTTAAAAAAAAAACTTATCGTCATCTTTTTGAACGTGATTATTAAACACCCGTTAAATCTCCACCGAGATTTCTTGAGAGATCTTCAGCGAGCGAGTATTAAAAAACTACGTCGCTTCCAACCTCTGCTGTCACTGTAAACTCGGACGTGATGTTCTACAGATGTGCAGTGTGCCTTTCCTCTTGTCGTATTCAAGAGTACTCACTGTGTGAGCTCCTCACTGCGTGTTCTGTACTCTACTGTGATTTAATTTAGATGATTACGTGGAGTAGAGTGACAAGATCTACTTGAACATTTTCGGTTTGTGAAATGAAACACTAAATACACTACTGTAAATACAAGTAATGGACATTTAAAATAACCACAGTACAGCTAGAAGAGTGAAAGATAAAAGACTATTTAGAATGACATTCACAATAGACTTAAGAACACTACAACCGCCCGAACAGGGACTTGAACCCTGGGCCCTCAGATTAAAAGTCTGATGCTCTACCGACTGAGCTATCCGGGCTCTGCAAGAAAGCCAACACTGTCGGGATCCTCGCAAGTCACCTGTCTCTTGTGCCGAAGAGCAGTCATACCGGACCCGTCTGGAATGACCACTGACAGACTTTATCCAGAAGCGACAACACCCCTCCCAGTAGAATGAGTGAGAAATACAGCATGACATGGGTAGTTAAGGGGCTCCCACAATCCATCTTTCCTCACATTACTGATTTTTTTCAATAGCATTTTGACCTTTTCTCACATTCAGATTTTTTTCACATTTAATAAAATCTTTTAATCAACAACATTAAAAAGAAAACAAATGGAACATTTTTTGGAACAATAATTAAAAAAAAAACTTCCAATGCCTTGGTTGTATACGTGTGCACACCCTTTATAAAGGGAGTTGCAACAGTGCTGAAATGTAAAGAGCATTTCTGTAGAGAAAACAGCATTTTTTCTGCCTTGATGTTAAGCTTAGGGAGCCTGTCTTTTAGAAATTCTATTTTATAACACCTTGCACAGCCTCCCGGCAGACTAACAAATATTTTTTTGGAGAAATTGGCTCACACACCGGAAGACACTAACGTTTATTTACGTTAGAGTATGTAAAACTCAGGCTTTAACAGATGTTCATGATGTTTCACACGGGGAGTTACCTGTTGTAGTGTTTCAAAAGATGTGTTAGCGGACCACAAATTATCTTGAAAAGATTTGGGTTTGTACTGGCTGGGATTCAAACCCGACTCAATTATTTGGATGGCGCCTGTACCACCAACGCACTTCCGAGAAGCACCTGCAAATTGTCACAACCCTCTCTCTCACCTACAAAGTTATGGAGACACAGACGTCCAATGAAAACTAATCTTATTCACTCAAGGCTCCACTCTTTTGTTGTGATGTCATTTTAATTAATTTTAGCTTTGATAAGGTGTCGTTTTTGCCTCTTAAAGTTAAAATCTGCTCCTTTCTTCCTGGTATAGAAATAACATGTTCCATCTTTGTTTAAAAACACCACTAAAAGTAAATTATTCAGCTCTAACGCCTGTGTGCATTGACAAGACATCTCAAAAGGACTTATCAAATAAGAACACGATCCTTCCTGTTACCAACCTGTGGTTGTGGCGTTGTTTCACCCTTTTATTTTCTTCTACAATATTTGCAGACAGGGCTTTATCACTCGAGTTGTACAGAACAAGTGTGCATCGGTCCATGAAAATCATCAGTAGTGCTGTTTTTCTATGCATAGTTTAATCAAGAGCACTTAAAAGATGCAAAAAGCTTTAAAATAAAACAAAATTGAAAGACAGTCGAGTAAGAAGGTAGAAAAAAAGCACTCCCCCGTCTGGGAATTAACCACCGTCGCACATGTGACTGGATACAAAAATAATAGATTAATTTGTGCCCAGTCTCTTGAAGCTTCAATGCGATTATTTTTCCTTCCTTATTTCTTCATTCCCATGAATTTACTCTGTAGTAGAGGAAACGTGAAAGTGGGAAACTGCAGGCATTCTTCGTGAGTGGTGGATTGTGATCAGTGAGCATCTGGACAAGTCTGTTCCATTACCGTTTCCATCGGGGATGTATCTCAGTGGTAGCGCGCATGCTTTCTATGTATGAGGTCCCTGCTTCAGTCCCTGGCATCTGCAGGTGCTTTATATTACAGTACTCACATCGCAATCTTCTTTTGAGTGAGAACTCATTGCTTGTGTTCAGAGAGAGCCAGGTTTACACAACTAAATGCAGGCACACTCGACGTGCTGCAGAATTGCGCTGCTGTTTTAAATGTACCTCATTTAGTTCTGTTAAATCCTAAATTATTTGAACTAATAATTAGTTCAAATTCAGGAAATCCAGATATTGCTTCACACTTGCCGTGGCTGTTGCAGAAAACACCTGTTGAATCTCCCCCGGGATTTCTTGAGAGATCGTTCAGCGAGCGAATCCTCCTTCTGAACTCCGCACTAAACTGAAAGCTTCACGAACTCCTCACTGCGTGTCCTGTACTGTTACGAGTGCTCTCACATCTGTAGATGTGAAACACTGCCATAAACACACTTTAAACTTTTTCCGTTTGTTAAGGAAAATGCAAAAGAGCATGACAAGTATTGAACGTATAAAATATCCATGGCACAACTCGAGAAAGTACTGAAGGACTACACATCGACTTTTGATGATTACAAGAGATTCAAGAAACACAACCGTCCGCACCTGGGTTTGGATCCTGAACGATAGAGTTAAAAGAACATAAGCGACGGATATGACCTATAAACTCTCTTAATTGTCTTATAGTTTATGAAATAAAACAATTTCTTAATAAATTCTAACTGTTGATAGACGATTTATTGAATTTTAACAAAATCACAATTACAAACTTTTTCGGTTAAACTGTTATTCACATACTCTAACGTAAATAAACGTTAGTGTCTTCCGGTGTGTGAGCCAGTTTCTCCAAAAAATATGTTAGTCTCTCGGGAGGCTGTGCAAGGTGTTAAGAAATAGAATTTCAGGCTCCCTAAGCTTAACATCAAGGCTGTTTTCTCTACAGAAATGCTCTTTAAATTTCAGCACTGTTGCAACTCCCTTTATAAAGGGTGTGCACACGTATACAACCAAGGCATTGAAAGATTTTTTTTAAATTATTGTTCCAAAAAATGTTCCATTTGTTTTCTTTTTAATGTTGTTGATTAAAAGATTTTATTAAATGTGAAAAAAAATCTGAATGTGAAAAAAATCAGTAATGTGAGGAAAGATGGATTATGGGAGCCCCTTAACTACCCATGTCATGCTGTATTTCTCACTCTACTGGGAGTGGTGCCGTCGCTTCTGGATAAAGTCTGTCAGTGGTCATTCCAGACGGGTCAGGTATGACTGCTCTTCGGCACAAGAGACACGTGACTTGCGAGGATCCCGACACTGTTAGCTTTCTTTCAGAGCCCGGATAGCTCAGTCGGTGGAGCATCAGACTTTTAATCTGAGGGCCCAGGGTTCAAGTCCCTGTACGGGTGGTTGTGCTGTTCTTAAGTCTATTGTGAATGTCATTCTAAATAGTCTTTTATCTTTCACTCTTCTAGCTGTACTGTGGTTATTTTAAATGTCCATTACTTGTATTTACAGTAGTGTATTTAGTGTTTCATTTCACAAACCGAAAATGTTCAAGTAGATCTTGTCACTCTACTCCACCTAATCATCTAAATTAAATCACAGTAGAGTACAGAACACGCAGTGAGGAGCTCACACAGTGAGTACTCTTGAATACGACAAGAGGAAAGGCACACTGCAACTCTGCAGAACATCACGTCCGAGTTTACAGTGACAGCAGAGGTTGGAAGCGACGTCGTTTTTTAATACTCGCTCGCTGAAGATCTCTCAAGAAACCTCGGTGGAGATTTAACGGGTGTCTAATAATCACGTTCAAAAAGATGACGATACGTTTTTTTTTAACTAGGTAGCCTTAATGGCAACACGGTGTGAGTAGATCTTAAAGCAGCTGCAGAGTACCCGTAATGGAAACACAGTGCTTTGAGTTCGGCTTTTCTTATTTCTTATGCAGAACCAGTGGAATCGGAATATACTGATCCGCATAAGAAGCGCTTTCGGTTTCTGATCATTTTTATTGAGCGCTGCTCTAAGTACCACAGGCAAGATGGCTGGTGGTCTAAGGCGTTGCGTTCAGGTCGCAGTTAAGCCTGGAGACGTTTGTTAAAATCTCACTTCTAATAAAGAGGTCTTTCTCGTTAGAGTAGAAACAATAGAAGCCTTAAGCGGGGAAAAAATCACAACATCTCGCATTTCACGTGTTTAATGTTAACTGTCTCAGTGGTTGCCTCGGTGATTGATGGCTCTTCTCCCTCGCAGGGTGACGGCAAACTTCTTCAGAGAGGGAGTCTCCCACGCACGGCTTTTCTTTATCAAGAGCTGAGACAACAGAAACAGACTTCCAACTGGCATGAATTACTTCTTGAGCGTTTATGACTGTCTTTAAAAGCTGAGAGCAGGTGAAAAAGTCTTTGGAAATGAGGCAATGACTGCTGACAGTAAACAGAACTGACGCTCAGCTGCAGACAAGCGCTCCTCGTTAGTATAGTGCTGAGTACCCCCGCTTGTTGCGCGGGAGACTGGGGTACGTTTCTGTGACAGGGCGCTGGTTTAATTTTTTAACAACCTGACTTCACTTAAAAAAGTATGTACTGTGTACGACGTTTCGGACTAGATAGTGCGGTAGAATATGGAGATCATCTCCAGCTTTGAGCTCAACTGCAACAAGAAGTCCTGCTAAATGTAGTATAGTGAGTAGACATCGCCAGACAACAGAACGAAAGAGTAGAAGGCAGGAATATATGGTGTAAGGACGTGATCTGTGTAGTTGTTAAAATAATATAAAAACGTCTCTTTATTAAGATACACAACATTGAAGGCGACGAGAGATGAGTGCTTGACGGACTCAAAGCGAGTGCAGTGCAGATTTTAGTTCTCTTGCTGGTAGAAACGAACTTCTGAATTTTCGGACTTTTCGTTTAGATTGCGCCATGGAAGATATGGTAGCCGCGCCGAGAAGCTTTGCTTATGCCCAGCTTTTTCCACCGCTTCTACTGAACCTCGGAGCCCCGGATTTGTATACGGAATACAAGATATGGATGGAGTCGTACAGATTTTTTTTAAATAGCCAGTGGATCTACAGAAGCTCAGGATGCCGTGAGACGTGCTACATTACTGCACTGTATCGGGGCTCCCATGCAGCGGATTTTCGCCAACCTCCCTGGAGAAAAAGACTGTAGCTGCTTTAGACGCTTCCTTTACACCGCGGAGAAATGTGGTTTTGGAACGGCATAAATTTAGCCAGAGAACTTAGTCTCAGGACGAATCTGTTGATGCTTTTGTGACTGCACTAAGAGAACTGGCTAAATCGTGTGACTTTGGAGTATTGGAAACTGACATGTTAAGAGATCAACTTGTGGAAAAATGTGCACATAAGAGACTATAAATTGCTGCAGGAGGAAGGGCTGACTTTAGAAAGAGCTCTTACAGTCGCTAGAATTCATGAAGCAGCTCAAGCAGAATCAAGAATGCTTTCTGACCACAGTGACAAAGTGACACTGAACGGGGCGCTCGCTCAAACTTTACAAACAAAAGCCGAGCAGCAGGACGCAGTCATGCTAGAGAAATAGAAGAACAGGGGACGGCTGACATTACATGTTACAGGTGCGGACTAACAATGCACAAAGCAGATGAATGCGGAGCGTGAACAGCAAAATGTCTATACTGCAAGAAAACAGGACATTGTGCACATGTCTGCAGAACATCACGTCCGAGTTTAAGGACAAGTATCCCTTTTATTGCTGTTGCTGCCTCCGGTTTACATTTGGCGATGTAAACCAGATTCAGAAAAAAATAATTTGAACAACCTTATTCCCATGCTTACTTGAAGGCGCGGTGGCCAAGTGGTAAGGCGTCGGTCTCGTAAACCGAAGAGCGTGGGTTCAAGCCCCACCCGTGCCAGTTTCACTTGTCATCGCTTTCCTTTAGTTTCAAAGTCTTAAAAAAACTCGCAATGTAGGGATCTCAATAGTAAGAGAACATAACTGTCGCCAGTGATTAGTATTCTTGCATATCCTGCCTTGTTTTTTAGTCGACAAAGCTTGTTTCTCTTCACACCCATCTTCCGAATGATCGCCTCAGCATTGGGAAGGAACGTGCGCTTGGTACAGCCCCCGACTCCATGGTCTGATCACAAACAGATCGGGTGAGCTGTCAGTCCAGGTTGGAAGTAACGTTCGAAAGCACTAAAAATCTGACTTAGGAACGAGAAGACCGTGTTTTTTTAAACGAGTAAACGATAAAATAATATACTGCCTGCAAGACTATGTCAAGTTCAAGTTCAAGTTTAAAGTTCAAGTTTATTGTCATTATACTCATACACAGGTATATGGTATAACGAAATGCTATTTAGCTAGCTCTCGGACATAAGTAGTACAAAGAAAAAAACACAACAACAATACAATTGTATAACAAAAGAAAGACAGAGACAACAGCCGATGTCAAAAAAACAACAGGCAGCGTGCAAAACAACAAAAAGGTAACAGGTTATGTGCAAAAACACGCATCAAAAGAATGAAATAAAGGGATAGAAATGATGGGGAGTGAGCTTTTGACATGTATGGTAGAGGTAGATTTTCAATGTGTGTTTGGGTTTTTGGTAAGAAAGAAGGCACTGTGAGGTTCAGATCATAGGTGAGAGGTGAGGAGTGAGCGAGAGAGGCTGGGAGTTTGATAGTTTGATAGTGCGGGGGTAAAAACTGTTTCTGAGTCTAGTAGTCCGGACCCGAATGCTCCGGTACCGTTTTCCATGTCAGACTAAACGCCACAAATTGTTAGTCCAGACGTATCAATCGTCCTAAAATTACGGAAAATCGGATGCGACTGGTGCAGTCAGCACCTATTTCTTCAGGATAGTCGAGCGGTTTAAAACAGTAAATTCACAGCTTCGTGTCTTTTAAGTTTTGTGTTTCACTCTCCAAATAGAGGCACGGGTTCAAATCCCACTCCCGACAATCAGGCGTTTTACCCTGTCTTTTTTACCTGCCTTTACACTGTTTCAGTCTTGTTGTGCTCGCTGACAATCACAGTACGAGGAAAACGGAGAAACTGCTTAGCAAAAACATAACGGACAGAAAAAAGCTTCGTAAACACGTGAATGTGATTAGCAGCAGTAAGGTATGTATTCAAATGTTTAAGGCTGATTTATAACAGCAGCAGAAGAAAGGTGCAGCCTGTCACGACCACCAGCCAGCGGAGATCAACACGTAAGCGAGCCAATCAGCACCAGCAGCGGATTACTACTAACAAGCGCCGCCGCACGAGTTAACACACCTGCAATTGCTCTACCGTGCGGCACGCCGGGTTATTTATACCATTCGCACCTGATTCCCGTTGCTCGGTATTGAGTTCTCTTCTTGTTGCTCAGCCTAGCATTCTCACCCCTCTTTTGCCTTCCTGGAATTCTGCCTGCACCTTTTGCCTTCGGACTTCGGATCTCGTCTCGCCCTTTGGATTGTTTGCTATCATTGCCTGTTTTGGATTTGACCCTGAAGCTCTCCTTTCGACTACGATTCTGTCTCACGTTTTGGATTGTTCGCCACCAGTGCCTTTACCGGATCTCGACTTACCTTCGCCTTCGGACTACGGCTCAGCTCCTGGATTTGCTCGGTACGTTTACTTACCTCCCTGCGACTCCTGCATCTGCATCGGATCCTTTTCACCTCTACAGAGCATCGTTACAGAATACCGAGCCAGATTATGGATCCCGCAGACGCACAGACCCTTCGTTCCCTTCTTCCGCAGCAATCCCAGACCATCGCCCAGCTTCAATCTTCTCTCCAACTGCTCACTAACCAAGTCGCCTGGCTTTTTTCTTCCCCTGTTTCGCCGGCTCCCGCACCGATTCCTACAACGCCTTTTTTACAAACACCTGCTCCAACCACCGCGGCCCCGCCCACCACTCCCTCAACTTTACCATTTGTTCTCCTGGAGAAGTATGACGGCAATCCTGCAGGCTGCAGGGGCTTTATTGCCCAGTGCTCCCTGGCTTTTCAGCTGCAGCCTGAGCGTTTTTCTACTTCTCGACAGAGGATCGGATTCGCACTTTCCTTGCTCACAGGCAAAGCATTGGATTGGGCTGCAGTATTGCTTGCTAGAGGAGAGCAGCTGTTCTCTGACTTTCAGCTTTTCGCTGACCGTCTCCAGGCGCGTTTTTCTCAAAGCAACCCGGATTTGACTTGCCTTCGGCTTTCCTCTCTTCGCCAGGGCGACAGACCACTGCAAGATTATGTGGCTGAATTCCAAGCCCTCGCCACGGAGTCTGCCTGGAACCCAGAAGCTTTGGTTTGCCTCTTCGCTAAGGGTCTCTCGGAGGATCTAAAGGACCACCTGGTGCTCATGTCCTTACCAACCTGGTCTCTAGAGGCAGCTATCGCTGCGGTAGTTGAATTGGACACTCGCATTCGGCTGCGGAGAGCGGAGAGACACCCAGGAAGCAGACCTGTGCGGCCCATGGGTCCTCCCCTCGTGGCGCCCACCCTGCCACATGCACCCCTGTCCTTGGAGGAAAAGGAAAGGCGCCGTCAGGAGGGGCTGTGTCTGTACTGCTCTGCGTCGGGTCACCTGCTCGCTACTTGTCCTTTGAGACCCCCACATCCACCTCGAGCTCCCCCACTGCCTACTGTTAGTGTCAGTAGTGCTGTTTTTTCACAATCCTCTTCAGGGCCTTTATTCCCAGCTGAGATTTCCTGGATGGACACGCACCTTCCCCTTTCGGTTTTGGTGGATTCAGGGGCAGCTGGGAATTTTATGGATGCCTCTTTTGCTAAGAAGTGGGATATTCCTCTTGCTCCGCTTTCACCCCCTATCTGCATTCAAACGTTGGATGGGTCACCGATCGCTCCTGGACGTATTTCCTGGCAGACCATTCCCCTATCCCTTACTGTTGGTGCCACTCACGTGGAGGACATTTCACTCCTTCTCCTGGACTCCCCTGCTTACCCTGTGATCCTGGGCCTTCCCTGGCTCAAAAAGCATGATCCCCACATCTCCTGGGCCAAGAATGAGATCATTGCCTGGAGCCAGGCCTGTCGTGACAACTGTTGTCGTCCTCCACTCAAGGTTGCTGCTTCAGTAAACCTCTTGGAAGAACACTCTATTATTCCCCCCCAATATGCACATTTGAAGCAAGCCTTTGACAAACAGAAAGCTCTATCGCTCCCCCCTCACCGCACCTATGACTGTGCAATAGATTTGCTTCCAGGAGCACTCCCACCCAAAGGAAGGATCTACCCGCTCACTCAGACGGAGAATGAAGCCCTGCAGGATTATATCAAGGAGGCCCTGAATTCTGGTTTTATTCGTCCCTCCTCGTCCCCAGCCTGTGCTGGGTTCTTCTTCATAGGGAAGAAGGACGGCTCCTTGAGGCCGTGTATTGATTACAGAGGCCTGAACTCCATTACAGTCAAACATCCCTACCCCTTGCCTTTAATCCCAGCCGCTCTGGAGTCCCTACGTGGAGCCTCCATTTTCTCAAAACTAGATCTACGAGGGGCTTATAATTTAATCAGGATCCGTGAAGGGGATGAGTGGAAGACAGCCTTTATGACCACGCACGGCCACTATGAATATCAGGTGATGCCTTTTGGACTCGCTAATGCCCCGGCAGTCTTCCAATCCTTCATAAATGACATCTTCAGGGACATTATTGGAAAATTTGTCTTGGTATACTTGGATGACATCCTCATTTTTTCCACCGACCCTCAGGAACATGTCCATCACGTCCAGGAGGTCTTGTCCAGACTCATCGACAACCAGCTCTACGCCAAGCTTGAGAAATGCATTTTTCATGCTTCTAAGATTCACTTTCTGGGCTACATTATTTCTCCTCTTGGAGTCGAGATGGACTCAGCCAAGGTGGCAGCTATCAATGATTGGCCTGTGCCACGTAATTTGAAGCAAATCCAACGCTTTCTAGGTTTTGCCAACTTCTACAGGCGATTCATCCGGAACTTTAGCTCCGTGGTGGCGCCCATTACGGCTCTGACCCGCAACCGTCCTAGTCGGGGTAAATGGAATCCGGAGGCTAACCAGGCATTCCTGCGCTTGAAACGTCTCTTCAGCTCCGCTCCTCTCCTACGGCATCCGGATCCCTCCCGGCCTTTCATTGTTGAAGTTGACGCCTCTGCCCATGGGGTTGGTGCAGTCCTCTCCCAGCGCCTCGAAGAGGATCGCCTCCCTCATCCATGTGCTTTCTTTTCCAAGAAGCTCTCTCCTGCTGAGGTTAACTATGATGTGGGCAATCGGGAACTCCTAGCTATCAAGCTGGCCCTCGAGGAATGGAGACACTGGCTGGAGGGGGCTCAGCACCCCTTTGTCATTATTACGGACCATAAGAACCTGTCCTATATTCAATCTGCCAAGCGCCTCAACTCGCGTCAGGCCCGTTGGTCACTTTTCTTTTCTCGTTTCAATTTTGTTATCACTTACACTCCTGGCTCGAAGAATGGGAGGGCTGATGCACTCTCTCGGCTCCATGACCCCCCAGACCTGGACGACACACCTGAACCAATCATCTCTCCTAACAGAATCGTGGCAGCGATTCATTGCTCCATTGAAGATCAGGTCAGGCGTGCCCTCAACGGAACTACAGTTCCTCTGTGCTGCCCCCCGGATAAGCTTTTCGTCCCGAACAACTTACGTTCTGCGGTTTTGCAGTGGGGACATGATTCCCGGTTTGCCGGCCACCCGGGATGCAGACGCACCCTGGACCTCCTCACCAGGGACTTTTGGTGGCCTTCCATGCGATCTGATGCAGCAGAGTACGTCCGGGCTTGCCCGGTCTGTGCCAGGAGCAAGACTCCGCGCTCTAGGAAGGCTGGCCTCCTTCACCCCCTTCCAATCCCACACCGCCCTTGGTCCCACATAGCTGTTGACTTCATTACGGACCTTCCTAACAGTCAGGGTCATACGGTAATCATGGTGGTCTCCGATCGTTTTTCCAAAGCAGCCCATTTTGTCCCCCTCCCAGCATTGCCCACAGCCCAGGAAATGGCATCTTTGTTTGTACAACAGGTCTTTAGGATACATGGTTTGCCTGATGACGTTGTCTCGGACAGGGGACCGCAATTTATCTCGGCCTTTTGGAAGGCTTTCTGTCAAACTCTAGGGACTCATGTATCTTTGACTTCTGGTTATCATCCTGAGGCCAATGGTCAGGTGGAAAGGACCAATCAAAGCCTCCTGACCTTTTTGAGAGCCTTCACCTCCAGCTCACAGGATGATTGGTCATCACTACTTCCCTGGGCAGAATATGCCCACAATTCTCTTACCTCCTCCTCCACAGGTCTCTCTCCCTTCCTTTGTTCTTTAGGTTATCAGCCCACTCTCATCCCTGTCACACCTCCACTCACGGCAGTGCCGTCCGTGCAACAATATATTGCCAAACTGCGAAGGACCTGGAAAATGGCGAGGACAGCTCTTATTAAGTCAACCCAGCGCCACGCCAAATTCGCCAACCGACACCGCAGACCAGCCCCTCGTTTTCGGAAAGGACAGTTTGTTTGGTTATCGACACGGAACCTACCTATACATCAGCCTTCCAAAAAGCTTGGGCCTAGATATATTGGTCCCTTCCGGATTCGTTCCCGGATCACCCCGGTTACCTTCCGTCTTGCTCTCCCCCCTACCCTCAGAATCCACCCCTCATTTCATGTCTCCCTCCTGAAACCTGTTTACCGCTCGCCCCTTGCGGCTCCCCAACATCGCCCGCCACCTCCTCGTCGCATTCAGGGGCGCCCGGCTTATACGGTCCACAAGATCATTGACTCCAGGTGGAACCGCGGTACCCTGCAGTATTTTGTCGACTGGGAAGGTTTTGGTGCCGAGGAGAGATCTTGGGTTCCAGAGAAGGATATTTTGGACCCTACACTAATCAGTGACTTTCACAGGGACTATCCTAATCGGCCGTCTCGGGCGTCGGGAGCCGCCCGTGAAGGGGGGGGTACTGTCACGACCACCAGCCAGCGGAGATCAACACGTAAGCGAGCCAATCAGCACCAGCAGCGGATTACTACTAACAAGCGCCGCCGCACGAGTTAACACACCTGCAATTGCTCTACCGTGCGGCACGCCGGGTTATTTATACCATTCGCACCTGATTCCCGTTGCTCGGTATTGAGTTCTCTTCTTGTTGCTCAGCCTAGCATTCTCACCCCTCTTTTGCCTTCCTGGAATTCTGCCTGCACCTTTTGCCTTCGGACTTCGGATCTCGTCTCGCCCTTTGGATTGTTTGCTATCATTGCCTGTTTTGGATTTGACCCTGAAGCTCTCCTTTCGACTACGATTCTGTCTCACGTTTTGGATTGTTCGCCACCAGTGCCTTTACCGGATCTCGACTTACCTTCGCCTTCGGACTACGGCTCAGCTCCTGGATTTGCTCGGTACGTTTACTTACCTCCCTGCGACTCCTGCATCTGCATCGGATCCTTTTCACCTCTACAGAGCATCGTTACACAGCCTTTGTGAGAATTCGCGGGTTTTTATGCTGCTTGGACTTCTTTCAAGCCTATGAAGTGACCCCCGTTTTATTTTCATTTTCAAACTTCAGAACCGAATAACAAAGAGGTTTCATGAGTGACAGCATTCCGTTCCAAATACCGTTTCCACGATGTATTCAGCGACGGGAATGAAATATTTTAGTGCTGGCTCAAATGCGAGGAATTTCAGAAAAACCTGGAAAAGCAACGCTTGCAGTAAATGACAAATGTAATGCGTGTAGTCAGCATGAACAGAACAACGCAATGCTCTGTAAAAACGATCTGAAGCCGCAATTACTCTTTTATCTCGGGCAGTTCATTCCGATACGTTTCCGCAGAATAAATGAAATGCCAAGCTCCAAACATGTTGTTGCCATTATTGTTACTCCTGCTGCTGTAGTTTTAAGCTTTAATCAGTGGGTATGTAATGTTGTAAAAGGGCTGGACTACTTTGTTCAGTCCAAATTCCACTATGTGAATTTATGCTTTTTTAATATAAGCATTAACAATACAATGCGTGCTCAAAAACCGTTACTTATTAGCTTAAGAAGCGGCAGTGTTTTGACAAAGTGTGGTATTCGAACAGAAAATGCTGAAGTGTTTAATACTTGCTTGTGAGCAGATCTCCCTCGATTTAGACAAACTCTTGTTCGGGTGATGATTTCAGATCAAAATCTGAATGAAGTGGAAAGAAAGCTGAATTACGCTGGGTACTGGGTATCACTGTTATGCCATCAGGTCATGCTAGGAGGATTGGGGGGATGAAATTGACACAGAGGGACCCAATGTGGGGGCTGAACCCACAGTTCTGAGATTAAGAGATTCTTGCTCTATGGACTGCGCCTATATAACTCTTGTGCTCCAGCAGTAATGTTTCTGGGTGTGGATGAACATGACATTATAGACTGACAGCAGGAAGACGTGGCCCACAGGCAGTGACAGTATCGCTATATTTGGCTGCAGTCTATTGTGTTGAGAGCAGCATTAACTTTCCTGCAGAGATGGGAGTGCCTTTAATACAGCTCTTTCAATCGGACAGAGTAACAGGAACTGACCTAAAGTTTCGGCTGTGGATCCATCTCCACATGGGGGACAGTAAAATAGCGATGAAGTAATGTTTCTGGTTGTGGATGAACATGACATAATAGACTGCCAGCAGGAACACGTGGCCCACAGGCAGTGACAGTATTGCTATATTTGGCTGCAGTATATTGTGTTGAGAGCAGCAATAACTTTCCTGCAGAGATGGGAGTGCCTTTAATACAGCTCTTTCAATCGGACAGAGTAACAGGAACTGACCTAAAGTTTCAGCTGTGGATCTATCTCCACATGGGGGAAAGAGACAGTAAAATTGCGATGAAGAAACAGAAAGATTTGTGCTCGCTGCAAAGTAGGAAAGAGGTGGTCAGACACATGAAACAGCTTGGTGATAATTTGCAGTGACAATTTTATGTTATTTAGTACACGGATTTCTCTTCATGTTCCTTAAGATGTGTAATTTGTATGTTGGTTGTATGAGAACAGTTTCTCCTAAAGTCCTGTCAATTGACAGTGGAGAGCTAGCTGGTGCACATCTTCAAGAAGACTCTCTTTAAGGCAATTACAAGTTTCTCGAACAAATCTGTGTCATATTTTTAAAATAGTTTAGCTAATGAGCAACGAGAGTACAAATAAATTCTCCCACCCTCCATTTGAAGATAAAACTCCATGTGCGAGTCAAAGTTTCCTTGAAGCTACTGATGTTCGTCATTATTGGACATTCCCGATGATATTGACTAAGAAGCTCAATTTTTACGTGTTGTAGTTCAACATGTGCAAAACATTCGTATCCCCTGCAAATATCGGCAAGGTCAGTGATATTCTCAACAATTTGTGCCATTGCAATTCGTGCGATTGGTGCCATACTTTTTCGAAATGTATACTGACATGCCAGGATCAGAGGGTCATATTTAAAAAACTGGTGCATTAAAATTTCTTGTACTTCAGGATTTTGATAGTCTGTTACATTGTCTTTCACACGTCGGTGTTAGAACTGTGAGACATTTTCATAATCGGGGGGAAGGCCGTAGCAATAAGCAGAAAGTGCAGTCACCTTTTCCCAGTGTAAGTCCGTGTTGTGGTGAGTTTTTAAAATTGGTTTGCGATTTTCTGAAATATATTCCATACAAAAATATAATTTGGACAGTCGCTATTTATTTGGATATTCCTTTTCAGTGAAGATGTCTACAGTATTCCAGCCGGATTAGTACTGATCGAAGAGAGCCATCTACAGGCGAAAGGCGACATAACATCACAGCAGCACCATTTAAGGTGGAACGAAAAACATGCATAAGAAGCTGGCGAATAAGAAGCCAACTTAAGCCTCGTAGCAGACCCTTGGAGGCACGCTCAAAATAATCATCTTTCCAAGTACTTAAGAGTCATATTTAGATCGCTTTACTGCAATTTTATTTGATTGATGGGAGATGTGAAGCCATCAAGCCTGTACTGCACTTTCACATTGAAACTGAAGCCATTTCTCATGCTTTCTCTCAGTTTCGGGGCTGCAATTGAGTGTAAAGGAGGCGACTTGAAATTGAAACGTGTAATCACCTTACAGAGGGTCTTCACGACGGGGTGCGTCAGCTAGTTCTCCATTATTGTCAGTTTACTGGACTTCTGAAGAAACCTATCTACAGCGAAGATACAAACTGCACAGTTTAAGGCACATGAAGAGAAATCTGTTTGCTGATTGACTCAAAAAATGTCGATACAAATAATCTGCCAGGCTGATTTACTTGTCTGACCACCTCCCTCAGTTCCCCTTTGCTGTTAGCACAATTCTTTCAGTTTCTTTTCTTGTATTTTCCTTGCTATTTTAGTGTTCCCCATGTATAGATGGATCCACAACCGAAACCGTTTTCACCCTGTGTTTCTGCAGCGTCAGTCTGTATGAGGAGCACAACTTGTACAGCTCCAGTGGCGCAATTGGTCAGCGCGTGGTACTTATACAGCAGTGCACAGCGGAGGCATGCTGAGGTTGTGAGTTCAAGCCTCACCTGGAGCAGTGTCTTTAGCTACTGAGAGCAACTGTCGAGTTTAGATACTGTTAGGTATTTGATGGAGATAAATTAACATCAAACGAACAAGTAAAGATTTATTTCGAGTCACAATCAAAGAAGGCTCCACAGCTGAAACGTTGTGTTTACTTCTATTTTCAGCATGGAATAAACCTATACTTTTCCATTTGCAGCCCACGCATGCTGTGATGCAGCTCCCTACTTAAATTACTATCAGCTGTGTACCTCCAGTTGACCTGTACACAAATATATGAGAGAGGTCTACTGAGACAAGAGGAGCACTGAAGACTTGATAAAGCTCTCGCATTAGATTCTGTGTTTATGTTGTTCCCCAGATTTGTTTTTAATGTTCTTTCTCTTTTGAAGTTGTTGCGTTTGGTTTTTTTTCTGATTGGTAGCTACAACGGGTCAGTTGCAACAAACTGGCTGCTGAAATTTGTCAGCAGCTCTGTAGCAAACCTGTTCTCAATTGCAACAAACCTAAAATAACAGCTGCTCCCCATTAGATGTTACTAAAGTAGGAGACTAAGCAGACGAAGTGGAACAATAGATTACATTGGAACTGTCCTGAATGTAGTGGAAATAATATCGTCATTAAGTAATGAACAATTGCTTTCCAGACACTACAATTATTCACAAGGAATTTTATCAATACATATTTTATTAATAAAAGTGTAATATCTTAATAATCAACTTTAATGTTATCTTTATTAGTAGCTGTATTACAGGTAATGCATGCACAGACTTTATTATACTATAATGAATTTTCAGGTATCCCGGGGAGAGAACTGAAATGAAGGAAATACATATTTAAAAGGGGTGTAAGTCTTAAATGTGTTCTGTCACATAGGGGTGTTAATTGAATAGATTTGTTGTAATATTATTTGACTCTACACTTGTGTTTCTCAGGAGACAGCATTAATATTGGGGATTTGCGGATACAGATAATAAGTTGTACTATACAGGCAAATGTATGGTTACCTTAATGAAAAAAAACTCTTATCATTACCCTTTTCAACATTATTATTTAAGACAGTCTTTCAGAACAGTATTCTCGTATTAGTGGCTATAGTCTAATGATAATGGTGGTGAAACAGACGAAATGTGCAGAAAGAATTGGAGATGGAACAGGAGACTCATCCAGTCGATAGAAAGCTTGGGTAGGACTGCACAAACACCGTGCCAGTGCTTAGTAGCGTCATTTAAAAATAATACGTGGTTTAACAATATCAACTGCTCTTCTGTGAGCTCAGCTCCACTACTAGTAATACATTGCCCAAATTTTCAAATTAGATACATGTGTTTTCTACGTGAATGTAATTGGTACTTTTTTGTTTTAACTGATTTAAAATATAATCTTTATAAAACAGACAAAGGGTTTATGTGTCGCGCTGAAATTCACACACAAGTAAGGAAAGATATCGCGCTTAGGAAGAAATCCAGAGTGGAGACGCCGGCGATTGAAAACAACCACATACAGCCTGTATGTGCTCTACCACTGAACGAAACTTCCGACAACTACTGTATCTTTATCTGCAGCACTTTCTTTTAGGAAGAGTGAGGAGTCTACAAGCCTAGAAAATAAGACAACTAAGTGAACGACAAATTTTCACTTTTTGATTAAAGAACATAAAAAACACCTTTCTTCCAGCAAAATTCAAACCAGAGAACAAAGAGTTCCCAGCTGTTTCCACTATATTCCTCCGCTCTTACAACTGAGTTATCGAAAACACAGGAAGCCCACCTTTTGTCTTACATAAAGCACAATGTAGTGCAGCGGTCCTATTTATTTAAAACCCAGTTCGAAATCAAATCTCATTCCCATAGTCCTGTTTAGTTTGAATTTAAGCAGTTGTAGCAGCAATGCTTGGTAATAAGACAGAATTAAGCGTTGCTGTGCTTTCCTTAATGAGGCCCCATCTCACTCTCCATCTCTGTGCTTCAGCCACAGAGAAAGTATTCATGCAGGCTGATTTAAGATGTTTTCTTTTGATAAGGGACAGCTCCCAAACAGGGATGCACTTAGATAAGCCTGGCTATCATGATCAATGGTCATCCATTGGCGCCTATCTGTCTAGGGAGTGCCAAATGGACATCTGGACTGCATTCCTAAGTGTCAGGAGTATGTGACTCGTATCTCACCTTGATCAACCAATTAGAGACTGGCAGGGTGTGGTAACACCATGTGGGTCTCCAATGCCCGCCAAACTCTCAACCAATCAGAACACATCTGTGTCTTGGTCAAAAAGGGAGCGCAAGCTCAGATCAGGGCTCTCCTTGGCCATTTTCGCGCATCCTCAGAGACAATCAGGTGACAAAGGCTGTTGTCTGCAAAGGGACTTGGACTTTGTTCTAAGCGCAGGGCCGAGGATCCCGTACGTACTCAGAATTCTACCAATGTGAACGCTCCGCTTGATCAACGGCAGCCCACAGTTGGACCCTCGTCGACAACCTGAATAGCTTATTCAGAAGCAGCGCTGGACCGGGAACGAACCAGCTTCTTCCTGGGCAAAAGAGTGACTTGTGAGGACTAGCCGTCACACTGCATAGAGTGCATAGTGCATAGAGACTTTCTACTAGCCAGCCGGACTGCTGGTAGATCCCCTCGGAGCAACGACTGCCCTGCGCGCCGCAGTCAGATTCCTCCGCCCGTCCTACTCCGAGCTGCACCTCGACTGGTTGGCCAGTAGCCAGAGGACGCCGGGACAACGCCCATTGGACAACCGCTGGGACCGAGGCTGCAACAGAGCCTGTCAGCTGGTTTGGTGTTCGTGCCGGGAAATTCCAAATCCATACACAGTGGATAAGTAAACCCCAAGTTCTACATTGCGTCTCGAGAATTCAATTGTACCTCAACACAAGTTGTTATCAATTTAATTCATGAGTAATGTATTTACTTCCGAGTTTAGAGTAACAGTGGGTAATAACACTGATTAGCGATTTGGTAACCGAACGATATATATTGACATATATTCTCTGTTGTGTATCTCTTTGTGTTTGCATCTCTTCGAGATTATATACTTTGTATATTGATAACCCTCACAGTAAGGTCTGCTGCTCATATCCAGGCAGACTAGTATATCTTTGGTGCACAATTTATATGAATAAATGTATCTCGTGTATTGAACCCGTGTGTGTGCGTTGTTAGTTGTTCTGACGATTGATTTTCTAAAAACCACAACGAACAACCTCGTGATTACTGCTACAATTAATAATTGTCTCAGTAAACCCATCAAACCTCTACACTTGTATAGTATAATTTATTATCTGTACCCGCAAATCCCCAATATTACTGCTGTCTCCTGAGAAACACAAGTGTAGAGTCAAATCATATGAAATAATACAACAAATCTATTCAATTAACACCCAGATGTGACAGAACACTTTTAAGACTTTAAGACCCCTTTAAATAAGTATTTCCTTAATTTCAGTTCTCTTCCCTCCATGGGATACCTGAAAATTCACTATAACATAATAAAGGCTGTGCATGCATTACCTGTAATACAGCTACTAATAAAGATAACATTAAAGTTCATTATTAAGAAATCACGCTTTAATTAATAAAATATGTTTTGATAAAAGAAGTCTTAATAGAACCTAGGTAAATCCCTGTAGTAGTCTAACACCTACAAAAAAGAAAAAAAAAACAGAACAACTTCAAAACAAAGAGAAAAAGAACATTAAAAACAAATCTGGGTAACAACAAAAACACAGAAAAGTGAGTGCTTTTTCAAGTCTTCGGTACTCCATCGTGCTCCTCTCGTTTCAGTAGACCTCTCTCATATATTTGTGTATAGGTCTGCTGGAGGTCCATTGCTGATGGTAATTTAAGTAGGGAGCTGTGTCAGCATGTGTGGACTGCATAGGAACAAGTAAAATTTTATTCCATGCTGAAAAGAGAAGCAAACAACGTTTGAGCTTTGGAGCCTTCTTCAGGTCTGACAAGGAACAAACCTTTACTTGTTCCTTTCATGTTAATTTAGACCTGATCTCCAGCAAATACTTAACAGGACCTAAACTGGTCAGTTAGTTTAAATAGTTGAAGATATAGGCCACACTGCTCCAGGTGAGGCTTGAACTAAATCTCAGCATGAGTTCGATCGCACCACTGGAGCTGCAGAAGTCTTTTTTTACACAGATGAATGCAATTGCAATTAGTCACGAAACAAACGAGAACTGCAGCTGTACACTTGAGACAGGACGCTACTGTATTAATTTTGTCTAACACTCCAGTCGAACAAGCCGACATGTCACTATTGCTAAATCATTACAAAAGACGCCAACTAATGACCAGTTTTATTTTTAACAGAACTTTACTGAAAGTTAAACTTATAAAACTACCTGAGCAAATAAATACAACAATTATTGTTCCTCTGACCTTCTCAGTATTTCTTTTTTTAAATTAATACATTTATTTATCCACAGTGTGCCTTGTGCTTACTTTTCAGAACTCTCTCTCCTGTGTCAGTAGGAGCTTACATTTCAAGTTAAGTTCTTTAATCAGTTCCAATATCTTCCTTTCAAAGTAGGGAAGAGCAAGCTGGCATGTTGTTTTGCTTGTGGTTATTCTTTATGACTATATCTTCTGACACCTGTGCACAATCCTACAACATAACAAGAGAAGCACTATAACAGGAGTCATAAAAATGCAAGAAGCCACTTTGAACAATCTTTCGGAATTGTAAAACAACGCTTTGCTTGGCTGTCATTTGGTTTGTATACCAGTCCATCAAGAGCCAGCACCATCATCATCAGGTCATGTGCAGTCCTACACAACCTTGCGATTGACTGGGATGAGCTACCTTTTCCATCTCCATGGCATGCAGCACACTCTGGCTGTTTCAACACAGTCATTATTGGACCACAGTGCACTGTCTCTTCTGTCCTGTGGCTATCATAATCACTTTTAAGAAGCCAAGTTTTTTTCTTTAACATGTGCTTGGGTGCCACCCATTTCCTTATTATCCCTGCTTTCCACTGATAACCACAAATACAGAGACCCATCACAATAAAATACTTAGCAAATCTATTCAGTTGACTCCCAAATTTTATAGAACATATTAAAAGCTCCCACTCTATTTATATAACCATTTGCTCTGTTCTGTTCTCTTCACTTCCTAGCATATCTTAAAGCTCACAGCTACTAGTAATGATTGACATTAAACATAAATAGTAAATGACACTTCTGTAAATACACACATTAATAAACTTCATTATTAATAAATATGGTATGAGTGTAAAGCAATTTTAATTAATATTCCAATACATTTCCAAGCAACGGATTATTTCCACTATATTTGGGAGCCTTCTAATGCAATCCTGCGTTACACCGAGTACGGTGCTAAGCCAAATGAAGACAGTTTAAATTAGTCCGCTACTTTAGTTACTCTGGAGTGCTGCAGTTATTACTTTGTGTTCATTGCAATTGAGAGCAGGTTAAGTTCGGCACTGCGGACTAAGCACAGCAGGAAAGTTTGTTGCAATTGGACTTAAGGTGGAGCACAAGTTTAGACGGCATCTGCGTTCTAAGCACGGGTTGAACTCCTGTTAGTATGCTACTTTCAGTTCGATGCAATTGACCCATAGAGTTTGCCCTAATAAGGTCTGAATGAAGCTTAAGCAGAGCCAACCCATTGCCTTTATAACTTCCATTAATCTCCACCCATCTTCCATCGCTCACTTTTGATCTTTCTAAGACAAGCATTTAACTGGAGTTCAGCCCAATGATACTGCTGAGAACCAGAGAAAAAATATATATATATTGTAACGCCCTCGCCTGGTGGTGAGGAGGAAGCGCCCCTAGGCGTGCATAGTACCGCTGGGCATGCTGGGAGTTGTAGCCGGGGAGAGTCTGAGGGTCAGCACGGTGACCAGCGGCTGACCCTACCTGTGTAAATAATGTCCTAGTAGTTCTAGTGCCCTGTGTAGTCTTATAAGTATATAGCGTGTTGTTAAGTAATTACCGCCCTAAAGATGTGTACGTGTTCTGTCAGTCTCCTCATGTGCATGTATATGCTGTGTTTGGTTTTGTGGTTGTTAAAGAATAAAGCTATTGCTTGGTTTGTTAATTGCGTCTCCACTGGTCCTTTGTTCTGAGAAAAACCTGTAAATGCTACATTGGTGTCAGAAGCGGGCAGGATGGACAAATCTTGGCAGGCATTAGCCGATTCTGTCAAGTGCTGTCTGACTCTAAAAGAGACAGAACCCATCGGCAGCGCACATAGGGAGTCTGAGCAACTCCTGGGTGCGACAGGTGGCCACAGCCCTTACCAGGGCTATCCAGTAGTGGTCCTGCCGGTAGAATTGGGGCGACTGCCTGCTACTCCCGCCCAGTGGATGCCCCAAAGAGAAGAGACCCTCCCTGCCAGAGCTGACCAGCGATTCCCACACAGACGGAGGAGTCCAGCAAGGGGGAAGAGAAGCCAGCCCGTGCAGCAACCCCCGCGGAACAGCCCCGCACGCTGTTTTGCGACCGCAGCGGGAAGAGACGACACTGAGCCCGGTTCTGCTGGGCACCCAAACCTCGCACTCCGCGATCAGTGTCGGGAAACGGGAACGGGTCGGCTCAGCGCGGGGACGGCCGCCCTTGAACACCTCAACCCCCTCTCCGGAGAGCGCTGTGAAGACCGGCACCCCTCACACCACTGTGGGGCGAGTCGGCTATAGCCTGTACCTCCAGTGCCGAAACGAATCGAGGACCAACCCTGCCTGGCCCTGCTCGACACGGGTTCATCGGTAACCCTACTCCGGCCGGGCATCCTCCCCGACACCGAGGGCACCAACCCCCCAGGATGAGAGGCCTCCAGCCTGCGGCTAAGGACTGTGATGGGACAGCTCGCCGTAGTGCGGGGGAAACAGGTGCTTGCCTTTCGTCTAGGTGCAGCGATGGTGCGCCACCCCTGCTACCTCGCACCCATCCAGGAGGACTGCATTCTGGGGCTGGACCTACTGCAGCGAGTGGGGGCCAGTTTGGACTTGGGCCGGCAGGAGTTGGTGTGGCAGGGGGAGCAACTTCACCAGGTGGAGGGCAGACCCGGCGAAGGCTGAGGGACACGGGCTTGCCGGAGCCGGGGGAAAAAGAGTCAGTGGCGGCGGTGGCAGACCGGGCCTGTGAGCCGGGGAGCGAGCGTGCCGGATCCTGCCCCTGAGTCGGCGGCGGCGGTTGCGTGGAAGCGAGGCGCGGCGTTGAGGACCTCTACCAACACGACATCGAGACTGGAGACCCTCTGCCATCCGCATCCCAACTGGACGCATGGCTCACGCCAAGCGGACCGCCGCCGAGGAAAAGATCCGGGAGATGGCCGCAGCGGGAGTGATTAAGCCCTCTGCGAGCCCTCGGCGCCAGCTGTACTGGTCCAAAAAAAAGAAGGCTCGTGGAGGTTCTGCGTAAACTACCACAAGCTGAACGAGGTCACCTGGAAGGATTCCTACCCCCTGACGAGGATAGACGATGCCAAGGACTACATCACCGGGTCGACCTGGTTCAGCTCCCTTGACCTCCGCTGTGGCTACTGGCAGGTACCACTCGCTCGAAGCCTCTGGCAGTTTACTTTCAAGAGGCTGATGGAGAGGGTGCTGGCATCGGTCCCGTGGAACCAGTGTGTGCTGTATCTGGACGATCTGCTGGTTCATGCCCAGGGTTTCGACCAGGCCTTGACGAACCTCCAGGCGGTGCTGGCCTGCATCCGCCGTGCTGGCCTGAGGCTCAATCCCCGCAAGTGTGAGCTCCTGAGGCAGGAGGTGACCTTCCTGGGACATGTTGTTGGACTGTGAGGGGTGGCTACAGACCCAGGTAAGGTCGCCTAAATGAGGGGTTGGCCGACCCCCCGCACTGTCGTGGAGCTGCGCAGCTTTCTGGGGTTGGCTTCGTATTACCGGAGGTTTGTCCGGGACTTTGCCAGCATCGCTCCCCCGCTGCACCGCCTCACCGATAAGGGCCGCCGTTTCGACTTGAACTCGGGCTGCGAGATGGCTTTCAGCCGGTTACGTGAAGCTCTGGTGGGGGTCCCCGTGCTGGCCTACCCCGATCCGTGGTTACCGTATATCCTGGATACCGACGCGAGTGTCTCGGAGTTGGACGCGGTGTTGGCGCAGGAGGGGCCAGATGGGGAGCAGGTAGTTGCCTACTACAGTCGGGTTTTGAATAAGGCTGAACGGAACTACTGCGTGACCCGTCGTGAGCTGCTGGCGGTGATGGTGGCGGTCCGCCACTTCAGGCCGTGCCTGTTCAGGACCCAATTCCAGTTGAGGACCGACCATGTGTCCCTCACCTGGCTGCTCCACTTTAAGGAGCCAGAGGGGCAGATGGTGTGATAGATGGAGGTCCTGCACGAGTGGTGCACGGCCAGCCGGGCGTGGGGCATTTCGGCTGTAAAAAAAACTTCTTATTGGGGTCTTTGCCACTGGGACATGGAGCGGTATTGCTGAACGTGTGCGGTGCCCGTGGCCCAGAAGGAGCCCCCCTCCAACAACACCAGGTGGGGACTCCTATGGAGCAGGTGGGGGTTGACGTTTTGGGCCAGTTTCCGCGCACTGAGGCTGGAAACTGCTATGTCCTGGTGGTGGTGGACTATTTTACAAAGTGGCCGGAGGCCTATGCCCTCCCGGACCAGAGTGCCCCCACCGTGGCCGATGCACTGCTGGAGGGGATGTTTGCCAGGCTAGGGGTGCCGGAGGAATTACACAGTGACCAGGGGCGTAACTTCGAATCCCAGGTCTTCGCCAGAGTGTGCCAGAGCCTGGGGATCTCTAAGACGCGGACCACCCCGCTGGATCCCCAGAACGACAGGTTGGTGGACCGGTTCAATCGGACTTCAATTGGTTTGAAGAGTTCTGCTGTGTTTTTGTGGTTAAGGCGATGGACTTGAACTCCATCGGGGTCTCCCCGCGCAGGTTCAAGTCCTGCTGACTACAACAATCTCCTTATGTCATCGTGTGCCTGCATAAAAATGGAAACGCACTGCTCTACTTTTAAAGCGCAAAATTGCTTGAAACCGCTGCCTTGGAAACAAATTCTTCAGCGTCCACGAATGACATTTCGCAGCTGAAAGCAGATAAGGATGCTTTTAGTGTTCGTGTGTCTTGTGCCCTACTTCCAGCCCTTGAAAACCTAATTAGTAAAGCTGAAAGAACCGACTCCATGGGTGTTGGTCGTGCACAAGGAGGAGCTGTGACAATAGCAGAGAAGGAGTGAGAATGGCGCAGATGGAAACTCGTTTTCATGCGCTCCTCTGGAAGGAATGAAAATATATTTATGTCTTTATTTAGTGGTTTCATTAGTGACAAAGACTAAACTTCTTGGAAAAATGTATTTTATGTAAACCATGTTTGCTATTAATTCAGTTAGGGCTAGAATATGTTCATTGTCTTCCAATGAAAGAAGGGTTCCTTTTGCCGTAGTCGGGTTGACATTAGAAGCTTGCCACGCCCGGACTGTTACACCAACGCATTAGCATGTTAAAGCGATTTCATTGAGGAGCCTAGCTTTCTTAACTAGTAAGTAATGTACTTTTGGAGGGGGGAGGTGTCTTTCGCTGGAAACTTGCCCCCTTCTACTTTGAAAATACCTGTGAAACCGGTTTAATTCGTCACAGCCAGCACTCCCGCAGAGAGGGGGGTTGTACTTGTTAATGTCTTAGCCGGAACACATCATTATATCTCATTTTGTATTTCTATAAAAAAATCGTTTGCCCAGCCTAACACTATTGTTGTTATTGTTTTTATCCTGTAAAGCGCTTTGAGCAGCACAGCTTTCTCACCAGTTAGATTACTTTTTGATACAATCCTTACACAAAGCAGAAACTTCTTGTATTTTCCGATGACATACAAGTGGAAAGATTACAGATTTTAATCGTCTTTATTCTGAACCAGGGAAAATCTGATCATGTTTCTCTATAACAATAATAAAAAACTTTATTTTACATATCACCTTTAAAAGTGGCATCTCAAAGCAATACAGTAGATGGAAACCACAGATTACAAAGTAAATACCCAGACAAACGCTTTAATAATTTTTAATAAAATGCTTTTATTCATTCAGCAGAGAGAGCGTAAAACCTGGGCATAACAGCTGTTCCTTTTTCTGATCACCCGCTCTCTGGATACACGTCTCACCTGTCCTGTTCTTTGTTTTCCTAATTTGCTGATTATGCCTTCTGCGATCCACTCCTGCCCTCACACCTAAAGAAGACTATTTTAAATGTATATGCGCGGTCCATTGTGCAATTTACACTTGTATGTGCTGTCCTTAAGGTGATATCACATAAAGGTGATATGTAAAATAATGTTTTTTTTATTGTTATAGAGAAACATGATCAGATTTTCCCCGTATCAGAAAAAAAGATCTAAAGTATACTAATTTGTCACTAGTATACTTTTAATACAGTCTTTGCTGTGCTCTTGAGGATCCTTGTGATATTTCGAGCTCTGGTTGAATGATAAGTGTAGCAGTTTAAATAATTTTCGTAGTTAGATATTATGAAACGCTCTGTTAAAAGCAAGGGAGTTTTTATGTCCATTACAGTAAAAGAAAATGCCTGACAAAGCAGGGCTTGGACAGATTCCAAGTGCATTTTTGCAATTTACGTTGCATTGTGCTGCTGTAATACAGTTTAAAATAATTAAAAGTCTAAACAGTATCAGCTTTATTTATGGGTTGCAATTTAAAAAAAGTCAAAAACCGCACTCAAAATGCAATTTAGAGCTTTCTGGCAAGAGGAGACACCCAAATTAATAATGTAACATGCCACTGCATGAACAAGGTTATACTGCTATTTCCTTAGATACGCGATTAAAAAATAATTTTTATAAAATTTTTAATAAAATGTTTTTGTTCACTCATAATCTGACAATTTCAGGAAGACTAAGGAAGGACTAAGGGAATTGTCATCTGTTGTGAAAGCTCTGTGAGCTCTGTGACTTTGAGACCACTTGTTATCCCAGGTTGTTTGAATTGCCACAATTCAAATAGAGAAAAAAGAGCTGACTGACAAGATTTAAGATGTGGCTGTCAATGTTGGATTAAAAAAGACACATTGCCCGACGTTAGTTGCATTGCTTGAAAAATAATTTTATTTCGAGAGACTGGATATGTAATTCAAGTGTTTTTTTTTTAACTTCCTGAAAAACAAATAATAATTTAACTATATGTGCAAATGTTTTATGATATGTCGCTGTTGTGAATGTCTGTGGAGTGTATCTTGTTTGCCTGTCTGTCCTGGCTATGCTCTCTCGCTTGCTCGCCCTCCCCTTCTCTCTCTCTCTCAATTCAAGGTGCTTTATTAGCATGACAGATTGGTACAATCAGTGTTGGGTATTTACTTTGCTTTGAGATGCCACTTTTAAAGGTGATATATAAAATCAAGGCTTTAACTTGCTTTAACTCCGCAAGTCTGAGTTCTCGTGTCTGTCCTATCCGAACCCGAAAGTATTACAATATGTATCTTTATAGCAGGTGGTGTACAACTTTTTAGTATAGATTACACTTTTCTAAAATGTATTTAAAAAAAAAAACGATTACAATCTAATCTTTCCATGTTTGATCCCAGGATCCCAAGAAAAATAAATCTAAACGGGGAGAATGCTATGCTGAAAGTTTATTAAGATACTTAGAAGACAAAGATATCAATTTATGTTGCATTTGTCTGATTGTGAATCAAAAAACACATATATTTAAACCTGCGTTTGTGATTTAAATCAAAACGCGATTTAAATCAATATAAATGTTTATATTGTAACACATAGGTGACTATTCATTGTTATTAAAATGACTTAAATTCGATCATGTTGTGATATTTAGAAATATAAATTTGTTTGGTGCGAGTGAGGTTTTATTTAATCTCTGACCCAGGGAAATGTTTTATTTTTTCAAAGAAATGTTTGTTGAAAAAAAAGTCATGACTCCAGCAGGATTCAAACACACAGCATGTGAGGTAGGAGTCAGGAGCCTAACCCACAGTGCCACCAGCAAGGTCACATGCAGAGTGCTGAAAAAGCACTACAGAAACATTATCAACAGACAATGTACAGCATGTACTATTCTTGTGTTGCGGTACATGAATATAATTATATCGTTATTAATTTCTTTAGATACGCAATTCCATATTATATTCCCTTTTAATCAAATTCTAAAAGTATGCTTGTTGACTCCAGTATCACATTAGTTAAAGACTTCGAAGCTTAAAATGTTAAGGGAGAAATGGAATACTGGTGTGTATTTTTTATTTAAAATACAGAGACCAGCCATATACTGTATGTTTATGTTCCAAAATTAATATCGTTTATGGCCTTCACACACGTTACAGTATGCTCCTATTCTTTTTATGCTCAGGTACTAAGATTTCCCTTCAGTGGTAAAATTCCATATGAATATTCAATGCTAAAATGTGCACAGTAAAGACATTTACTGTAAATCTTTCTACGACCCACCAACGGACTACGAGTGCCCCTGTCGGTCAACCAATCACGTACCGCGGTATTTTGCGTCATCGCGCGTCACAATGCGCGACGCCGTAGCCAATTACCTCCGGTATGTGTCTGTACTGCGCACTTTGAATGGCTGCATCTGTACCTTCCAATCACTGATGTCGCTCTCCCTAAACCTTAACGTGATGTTTTGCAGATGTGCAGTGTGCCTTTACTCCTGTATTAAAAACGACCTCTGTTGTCGGGCGGAGTTGAAGGAGAACTAACTGCACAGAAAAAGTATGTAACGATAAAATGTTTCTACACTTCAGAATGTCCCTTTAAATCCCTGCTCATACACGTCGGTGTGGGGAGCGGGCAGGTAGAGAGCTTTTCCAGAAACTCATGATGTTTCTCATGGGGTGTTACCTGCAGTAGTATCTCTCTCCACGCCTTTGGAAAGAAAAGAGTGGCTCCAGTGCAGGGTAAGGTCAGAACAGCTGGTCTGATTGTCTTAGAAAACAAGCAAAATCGTAGTTGAGTAAATTGGTGTAAAAAAAATATTTGTAAGCAAAGGAGAGCCCGTGCTGCGTGTGAAACACATCAATAGTTCAGCATTTCTGAAACGTTTAATTGAATTGACAAAGAAATCCTCTCCTTAAACTTCAAAAAAGGATTATCTGTGGAGCCAGCAGGCGAAACACTGCAGTTGCCCGTTTCTCACAGGTGTTTGAAGTTGTGGATAACATTTAGTTAAACCTAATAACTGGTTGGGCCACCCTTAGAAGCAACAACTGCAATCAAGCGTTTGCGATAACTGGCAATGAGTCTTTTACAATGCTGTGGAGGTAATTTGGCCCACTCATCTTTGCAGAATTGTTGTAATTCAGCCACTATGGAGGGTTTTCGAGCCTTAACCGCTTTTTTAAGGTCATGCCACAACATCTCAATCGGATTCAGGTCAGGACTTTGACTAGGCCACTCCAAAGTCTTCATTTTGTTTTTCTTAAGCCATTCAGAGGTGGACTTGCTGGTGTGTTTTGAACTTGAACTTGAACTTTATTGCCATATGTAACCGGTACTGGTACAATGGAATTCTTACTTACAGAAAGTCTCTCGATTGTAAAACAAGTGTAAAAAACAAGACAAAGTGCAAACAGTGCATCAAGACAATGTACAAACAAACAATAGACAATGTGCAAGTAAACATGTAGACAGTTTGAATGTAAACAATACAGACGTGTAAACAATGACTGGAGATGTGCAATAGATAAGAAATCATAAAGAGGTAGATGGTGATGGTGTAGGTGTTGTCCGAGGGGGATTGCTAAATTTGTTCGCCAGTCTCACTGCTTGTGGATAGAAGCTATTGAAGAATCTAGTGTTAAGTGTCCGTATGCTCTTATATCTCTTGCCTGAGGGCAGTGGGGTGAAGAGCTCATGCCCGGGGTGGTGACTGTCCTCTGTGATGGCCAGAATTCTACCACGGCAGCGGTCCTCATAGAGCTGTTTAATCTCGTTGAGACTGCAGCCGATGATCTTCTGGGCCATATTGACCATTCTCTGTAGTGCCTTTCTTTCTCGCGAAGAGGTGTTACCATACCACACAGTGATCCCGTTGGTGAGGATGCTCTCGATGGTGCAGCAGTAGAAGTTCACCAACACATATATTGGCATCCCCCATCACTTGAGGCACCTCAAGAAATAAAGGCGCTGCTGAGCCTTCTTCATGATAGAGTCAGTGTTCACAGTCCAGGTTAGATCTTTAGAGATGTGAATTCCCAAAAACCTAAAGCTGGTGACTGTTTCCACTTCCGTTCCATCAATACTGAGTGGGCTGTGAGTGTATGGCCTGTGTCTCCGAAAGTCCACTATTAGCTCTTTCGTTTTCTTTATGTTCAAGTCCAGGTTATTGCTATGACACCACCTAAGCAGCTGTACAACTTCATCCCTGTAAGTGGACTTGTCATCATCACTGATCAGTCCTATTATAGTGGTGTCATCGGCAAACTTAATGATGCGGTTGTTGCTGTGTCTTGCTGTGCAGTCGTGAGTAAATAGGGAGTACAACCTTGGACTCAGACAGCAGCCTTGTGGGGTTCCAGTGCTCAGGGTGAGTGGTGTTGATGTTTTATTGCCTATCCGCACCACCTGTGGTCTCTCAATAAGAAAGTCCAGCAGCCAGTTGCAGACAGAGTTGCACAGACCTAATCCCCTGAGCTTTGTCACCAGTTGACTGGGTATGATGGAATTGAATGCTGAACCGTAGTCCACAAACAGCATTCTCACATACGAGTTCTTAGTGTCCAGGTGTTCCAAGGTTGTATGCAGAGCCAGGGAGACAGCATCATCCACTGCTCTGTTGTTCTGGTAGGCGAACTGCAAGGGGTCCAGGGACTCTGTGATGGAGGAGTTGATGTGTGACAACACCAGCTTCTCTAGGCATTTCATCACCACAGATGTTAATGCTACTGGGCAGTAATCATTCAGGCATGTCACTTTTGTCTTTTTGGGGGTTGGAACAATAGTGTTTTTTTTAAAGCAGGTGGGGACCATGGACTGTGACAGGGAGGAGTTAAAGATGTCCGTAAACACTGTGGTCAGCTGGGCTGCACATGTCCTCAGGACGTGAGGTGGTATCCCATCAGGCCCTGCAGCCTTACGGATTTTCACCCTGCTCAGAGTCTTCTGCACGTCCTGCTCTGAGAGTTTCAGATCAAACTCGCCCTGCACACTTGGGGTCTTCTCAGCATTGCCCTTGTTCAGAGCATCAAAGTGGGCATAGAAGTTTGCCCGCTTTGGATCATTGTCCTGTTGCAGAACCCAAGTGCGCTTCAGCTTGAGGTCACGAACAGATGGCCGGACATTCTCCTTCAGGATTTTTTGGTAGACGGCAGAATTCATGGTTCCATTTACCACAGCAAGTCTTCCAGGTCCTGAAGCAGCAAAACAGCCCCAGACCATCACACTACCACCACCATATTTTACTGTTGGTATGATGTTCCTTTTCTGAAATGCTGTGTTACTTTTACGCCAGATGTAATGGGACACACACCTTCCAAAAAGTTCAACTTTTGTCTCGTCAGTCCACAGAGTATTTTCCCAAAAGTCTTGGGGGTCATCAAGATGTTTTCTGGCTCATCAGTGGTTTTCGTCTTGGAATTCTGCCATGCAGGCCATTTTTGCCCAGTCTCTTTCTTATGGTGGAGTCATGAACACTGACCTTAACTGAGGCAAGTGAAGCCTGCAGTTCTTTGGATGTTGTTGTGGGGTTTTTTGTGACCTCTTGGATGAGTCTTCGCTGTGCTCTTGGGATAATTTTGGTCTTTAGAAATGGCTTTATAAACTTTTCCAGACTGATAAATCTCAATCACTTTTTCAGACAGGCCCATGTAGGTTTAATTTTTCCCTTAATAATAAAAACCTTCATTTAAAAACTGCATTTTGTGTTTACTTGTGTTATCTTTGTCTAATATTTCAATTTGTTTGATGATCTAAAACTTTCAGTGTGACAAACATGCAAAAAAATAAGAAATCAGGAAGGGGGCAAACACTTTTTCATACAGCTGGCTCTGTGGTGCAATGGAGAGCGCGTTGGACTTCTAGGCCTTGATAGAATGAAGTCATTCAAAGGTTGTGTGTTCGAGTCCTACCAGAGTCATGTATCATTTTTATTGAACCTTTCTAAATCCTCTAGGGATTGGTGTTGATCAAGTCAAATACAGGACTTCTTAAGAGTCCACAGTTGAAAATGAACCAGCAGCCACAAGAAAGAAATTAGCACTGGACTGTGATCACATCACTCCTGTCCTGGAGTCCTTGCACTGGCTTCCTGTCAACTTCAAAATCCTCAAGCTCAGCTATAAAGCTCTCCATGGCTTGGCACCTCAGTACCTGTCTGGGTTATCGCCCTACTCCCCACCTCACAACCTTCGCTCTTCTAATTGTGTTTTCCTATCTGTCCCCCAGTCCATCTGGACTACACTCTATGGGTGACAGGGCCTTCTCCTGTTTTGCCCCAAAGCTCTGGATCTTTATCCCCAAGGATATCAGTCACCTTCTCTAAACTCCTTCAAATCCAGACTCAAAACCCTCTTCTTTAGAAGAGCTTTTAATGCACTATTCTTTACCCCTCTGTTCCTACTGTATTTAATACCACCATCTATTGTCTCCTCTAACTGTGTATTCTCATCCTGCTTATCTTGTGTATTTTTTTAACTTTATTGTTGTCATTCTGTAAAGTGCTTTGAAAAGCCACCTTTAAAAGCGCTATATAATGTAAAGATTATTATTATTAATAATGAACAGTGCATTTAACACTGAGCACATGTGGTCCTTCTTTGCAAAGGATTGCAAAGGTTGGGAATTAGCTTTTCACTCGTGTTGTTGAAGACCGTATCCTGGCTGTGTTGCAGGAAATGTCTGGATGCCATCACCGGATCAAGGAGAGGATCAGGGTTTTGGGAAGTCTTTTTGATGCCTGACACTGTGTGTTTCCTGGTTGTAACGGGTGTCATTCTGGACCTAAACAACAGAGAACACCATTGAAATCGCTGGACTGCCTAGCGGACACTTTGTCGCCTTCTTCTGACCTGTAATTAATGTGATTCTCTGAAAACGTGGCACGTTGTATCTGTGCTACCTTTATGGAGGGTGACCACACTCATAAGGATCATAGATTCGATCACAAGCATCTAAAAACGAGAATGAGAAAATGACATCACGCTATAAGGCTGAATGGCACGAATTCTCCTGTTCCTTCTGCAGCAAATGTGAGTTTTTTTGCTTCTTAACACTGAGATAGTTGGAGATATTTGGCAGCTGTGGGATTCCAACTCAACCCTCAAAGAGACTGGAGCTTTAATCCAGCTCTAAACTAAAAACTGGGTGACTTGTAAGGGCTGGTAGGAGAGGAAAAGAATAAATGCTTCTTTTTTGGTCTTTAGCTACTAAAAGAAAGGAAAAAATATTTGATTATTATTTATTCACCAGTTGTTTTGATCAAATTATTGTAACGCAGTGCCATATTAAGGTATAATATGTACATGAACGTCATGTCTGAGTCGATGATGGCAGCTGAGTATCGCTGGAGGACAGTTCATCATGAGTGGGTAAGCCTGCATAATGAGGGAGAAGAGATCGGCCTCTCTGATGCAGTGTCCAGTGACACTAACCTTCTGTCCTACTGTTCTCTGCTAATGTAGAGGGTGAATGCTTATTTAGGTGAATGTAAGGTTTCATTCTTGTAAAATATTTCCGAGCACTTTTTTTGTTGCTGAAAATTAATCTTGTGCATTTGAATGAATTCCGATATTGTCACCTAATTCTATACATTGTTTCATCAGACTAGAACTTTTATAGGAGCTCAATTGCATTTATGAATTGCATAGTGATAGTATTTCTTTCCGTTTAAATACTTCAGTCAAAAATGTAGAGAAGGGGCTCCTGTTTTCACCATTATAAGAACTGTGATGCACCAGTAATATTTACTCTCACAAAAGTATTGTAATTGTATTGTTCTGTTCTGTAACAATCTTGAGTGACACAAACCTTCTGTTTTACTGCACTACACTTCTCCAGAGGCCAGTTCAGCACACAAGGATCCTCAGTCAAACAAACAATGCAATCGCTTGATAAAAGCCATTCCTCATCCTTTCTCTTAGTATTGGTGCAACTTTTGTATCCAAAGAAGGCGATTTGACAATGAAAGGTGCAATCATCTTAAAGAGAGTCTTCATGAAGGCATGCACAGCTTAAGGCACATGAAGCTGAATCCGTGAGCTGATTGACACAAAACAATGTCACTTCACATTATCCGCAAAGCTGTTTTGCTTGTCTGACCACCTCTTCGTACTTTACAGTGAGCGCATATATTTCAGTTTCTTCTTTTGTATTTTCCTTACTATTTTACTGTCCCTTTCCCCCATGTGGAGATGTATCCACTGCCAAAACTGCTGTCTGATTATTTAAATTATCTGTAAAACTGTTACATGACTTCATCTAATTGTAAATTTATAAGACAGTCTGTGAGACATTTGTGAGAGTAGCTGAATCCCACGGCTGGTGTGGAATCACACACAGACAGGTCTTCTGTGTGATCTGAATCCCACTGCCCAGAGCTACAGACTGGTCAAATGGTCACTATTGTAGACACGACCATCGGACAATCGGCTACAAATAATCAATATACTGATCATATTGTCACTACTGGTGTTTATTACATAAATACTATATATAAATAATAAGATAATTCCACACTCATGTGTGTTATAAAACATTTATAAACATTTTGGGAGGCTGACATACAGTAAAGAAAGTAATACTGAAGGGCTGGAAGTCCTGGAAAGCGTTAATAGAACCTTCTTGCTTTCGACCTGGAACAGAGCCCACAACTGCCAGATCAGTGACCCCTGAGCCCAGTTCACAGAGAGGAGAACCAGGGGCTCTTCTATGTCTCTAAGAGGGCTGGGAGGAAGGATAAAAGGGGGAAATGTGACATGAGTCCAGGCTGTTCTGTCTGATATTGTTCATGTAGCAGCACTGATTGTCTGAATATCTTCTGGTTCTGGATTGTGAGGATAGAGAGCAGTACGGAGTTGAGATCCTGTCTGAGTGTGAGTCTGAGCAATGAATCTGACTGAGAAAAGAATAATGATTTTTTATTCTGCCTGAGAATTTTCCTGAGAATTTTTCCTGATAATTTTTCTTCTTTTCCAAGTGGTGTTACATCCCCTTCAGATACTCTACACAGACTGCCAGAGAGAAGAGGAGAGAGAGATGGACAGATAAGAGCACACACAGCAAGAGACACATACGTCTTGATTTACTTTGAAGCAAGTGTTCATTTCTTTTCAGGAACAAGTTGTTTTTGAACTTCAAGAAATTCATACAACTTCTGAAAGATAAAATACAAATCTTGCTTCTCAGGACAGAAGAAATGCTGCAAAAAAATGCCAGTGATTTGTGAAAAGCAACGGGAATGTGTCCCTCTGCAGCTGTTAAACAAAGGGCTGGTGGGTCAAACGCACTCAGGGACGCGGTTCAGATTGTGATGATGTAAACATAATCTCCGCTAAAAATTGAAGGGATTTGTTCACAAACCCTCTTGAATGTTACAGGAAATCTTCGTGTTTTACTCGTGTGCAACTAAAACAAGTAAACAATTCAGTACCTAAGTCAATGTCCAAGAAAACCATCCTCACGTGTGGAATTTTTCTTTAACTGGCTGTTGGGAGAATTCATTTATACACCCGTTGTATCCTTAGCAAAACTATTTTAAAATTAGAACACAGATTTGTTGGAGAACTTGACAATCCTTGACAATCATTATTAAATGAGCATTATAGAAATGTGCGTTGATATTTTTAATATGTACCTTAATTGTAATATATATATATAATTGCTTTGATATGGATGTTCATTTGAAGGAATTGAGGAAACTATGAAGGATCGCAGAACAACCAAAGATACATTTGGGCATCTGCTATTGGTAAAGATTAACGAATACAGTAAGTGTGAAGCTTGCACATACACGAGAGAAAAAGATCAGTTTAAATTCACTTCATTAGACTGACGGTGTGTATAGCAATGGATGGTTCCGATACATCGACCTCTGGGTTATGGGCCCAGCACGCTTCTGCTGCGCCACTCTGCTGACAGCTGTCGTAGTGTGATTCAACACAACTGCTCTATCTTTGCTTTCTAAAAGTGCGCCCGAGATGAAAAGTTTCAACGGCAAACACAGACGTCACTTTGAGCACTTGGTCTTTTATAGTACGAATCATCACACGCTGCTCTACATGGGCGTGTCTTCAAGATCGTTGAGAACCAAACCTTCTGCTTTCCGAGGCAACTGATTCTTTCCTTGTTAATTCACAAATCTTCAATGGGAATCAGTGAAACGAAAACCAAACACATGTACACACTCGCGTCCTAGCCTGAAAGAAAAATGATGGAAGCATTTGAGAAATAACAAGAGTAGTCTGAACAGCTCCAGTCTATCAACTGCTCTACAAAGTGATCGCTACTTCCACACCCAGTTTATAACGCTGAAAATGATTCAGGAAGCACAGCAAAGTTCTAAAAGCAGTGGTTGAAAAGCGTCTAGATACATAAAATGACAGTTTCTCAAAAGTAAAATCTTAAGCTTTTAAATATTGTCATCCATATATTTTCGTTTTTCTCTTTTTTACATAACACGCTTTCGAGAAATAGACTGTCTTGTAATGAAGGCTGCATTAGAAAATGTGTGTCTAAATTAAAATCGGGTTTATGACTTCTGCGTTTTTCAGCTTTCTTAGCGCTTGGGTCTCGATTCAGATATTGCAATGAAAGCAACAGAGGAGTAAGTTTTCCTTTTCTAAATCAAAGGTGATCTGCTCACAAGGAAGTATAAAAACTTCAGCGTTTACTTTTTGAAGACCGCAAATTGTCGAAACACTATTGCTTCATAAGCTAATAAGTAAGGTTTCTGAGCACGCATTGTATTACTAATGCTGTTATTAATAAAAAAAAAAAGCTTAAATTCACATAATGGAATTTGGACGGCTCAAAGTAGTCTATTCTTTGTACAACTTTACTTGCCTGCTGAGTAGAGTTTAAAGCAACGGCAGCAGAAGTAGCAGTAATAGCAACAACGTGGTTAGAGTGTCATAATACACTCTATGAAATTATTGCGGCTTCAGATCGTTTTGTTCTGTTGAAGCTGCCTACAGGCTCTGAATTGCTGACATTGGCTGTGATCTTTTTTCAGGTTTCATGAAATTCTTCACATATTTGAAATATTTAATTCGGGTTCGCCTAATACACGGTGCAAACCGTACCTGTAGCAGAATGCTGTGGCACATGAAGCCGTTTTGTTTATCGGTTGTAAGGATTTAGGAGCGTACTACAAATCGAGCAAGCGAAAAGAAAGTTAAACAGGAGTCACTTTTTGGATTGCTAATTCATTGTGCTCTGCTCGTCTAGGTTCAAATCCTATCCTTGTCATGGTTAAGGCCTGAGACGTGTGTGTTTTTTCTAAACGGTGTTTGCATTTGTTTCCTCTTTACTCCTGTAAACTCAGGATTTTTTTTCCTTGGTGGCAACAATACGCTTCTGTAAATGGTAGACTCTGCTTTCAAATGAGCTGCACCAGGCATTCGGATACAGAAAAACACAGGGATTTAAAATTCAGGAATATGAATGGCCAATTGCTTACAGCTAGGGTTTTTACGTTTTCTTATTTAGCGATTTGTGTATCAATCTTTTAACAATTCATTAAAATGCTAACAATATGTAAAATCTAAACAACAGCACCGTTAAATGCTGGGGAGACAGGTAGTTTTTTTTTCTCCATCAGATGCCAATCTCTAATGCTGTGTGTGAGAGCTTACGTACCTTTCCTTTTCTCACATTTTCTGACAACTATTCCAAAGGGGCACCCTGTCAGCTCCTAATACTTTTTAAAAGTCTGCCTGCATGTTTGATTATTGTCGTTTTATTTAGAAAAAGTTCAATATTGATCATAACTAAAGAAAATTAGGATCACGAATAAAAAAAGGGCTGAAGATGCGAGTCGCTCTTGAATCAGAGCTGGGCGACACGGGCTTCTGTTCTGATATGATTGTACGAGAAGCAGGAGGAATCTCTTCTCTCCTATGGAGCATGAGCTGAATCAGGAGTGAGACATTTCGTATGCTCGTGCATATGTTAACACATGACCTACATCGTAAAACTAAATTAAAAACTAACATTAAGTTGTCAAAGACATTCATTTATATACAAACAAGAGACAGACATAGTAATGATTCTACATTAACTTGTCCTGCACTGATCAGACTAATTGAAATGTATGAAAGCCCGTTTCCGCCAGGGAGTTACAAAACAACGCGCTATGGTATCGCAGAATTCCGACTAAGTAACTCAGAATTGCGACTTAGTAACTCACAACTCCGACTTTATATCTCACATTTGCAACTTCGAAATAGCCCATATTTCATTGTCTGTCCTTTTGTTATTGTAACGGTTCTAGCTAGCAAGACCTGGGTTTGAGCCAATACAGTGAGGCACGAAGTAGGGTGGGAGCGGCGAGGGCACAAGCCCTAGAACCCGAATTCGTTAAAATAACAAAAGGTCAGACAATGAAATATGGGCTTTTCGAAGTCGCAAATGTGAGAGATAAAGTCAAAATTCTGAGTTTTTAGGTCGCAATTCTATGATTCTAAGTCACAATTCTGAGATACCATAGTGCGTTTTTTTTACTCCCTGGCGGAAACGGGCTTCCATAGGTTCTCGGTGCTGCGAAGCAAAAGCAATCTCTGGAAAATCAGACAAATTGTTATCAGATCATGTCAAAAGCTGATCAGTATTTCTTTACTGGGAAGCAAAGAAATGCTTGTATTACACATTTTAATATGACATGCAATTACACATGAAAAATAGTAAAATTATTTTCATTGCGGTACGTGTTGATAGAACAGCCCCCTCGATAAAAGAAAGTGTGGACGGACGTGTCGCATGTTCCGTACTCTGTCTGACAGCGAGTTTAACACACTTTCCTCGGAAATTAGAAACTAATTGAACAATAAATTAATCTGAGCAAATTTTACACGTGTGGGTGATTTAATTCTGTCGAAATTGCGTGGAACTCCTCCGCTGAGGTCAGATACACACGGGAAAGTGTTCAGGCGGCTTCACGGAGTCCCGCCTCAGACTGAAATCAGGTTCTAATTAGACGCTGAGAACAATCCGGATCTCTGTATGTAATGGATTGTGTTGATTGTGTGACCAGGTGTGCGGTAACAGGTCCTGCCAGTATAAAAACCTAGTCACCGCGTTCACACTTTATGCTTTCTTGCTTCAACACAGTTTTGTGGTTTACTTATTTTACTCCTGTAGCAATTGAGCGGGACGTTAATTTGGCGATGCGCTCGTTTCTCTTTATGCTGTGCCTGTGCACAGGGGCCGGGCTCCCCGCACTGGTTTCCGCCGGGCCGGCTGGCTGGGACTCTCGGGAAATGGCGCTCCAGGCCGACCTCCCGGCTCCTGAAGACGCAGCCCAGTTGGAGGACTTGAACCTGGCAGATGCGCCCTCCGCAGACCTGTCTGCAAACGAGAACGACTCGCAGTCCTTGGCTCCCGACTTTCGCCGCCTTCCCGTGTCCAGAGACGCGTACTCGCCCTACTTCGACAAGGAGAAGATGAAGCCCGAAGCCGGCAGCCGCCCCTTACCCGCCTACATCAAGAGCGTCCTGTTTCCTCCCCAGCGAGGGCGGCAGCCGGCTCGCCCGGCCATCGGGGGCACTCGAGGAGTGGCTGTGTGGTGTGACTCCAGCAGGATGTATGTGAGGGTCAGTCGGCTCCTGTTCGGCTTCAGCTGTCGGCCATCGGAGGTGACCTTGGGCAACTGCAGCGTCAGCCGAACCACACGCAGTTACTTCTACTTCATCTACGGGCTTCACGAGTGCGGCACCGAGCGATCGGTAAGCAGGTCTTCATCTACATGCAGTGTATCGATGTGAGCTGTAGGGCCAGTGTCGGGGTTGCCTTTCCTGGGAATATCCCTTCCTCTGTGACCCTGCAGGTTGTCCAGGGCCGCCTGGTGTACTCCAACACTCTCCGCTATGCCCCGCCCTCCTCCAGTGCACCTGTGCATCGCTTCATTCCCTTCTCTGTGCCGGTCAAGTGCTCCTACAACAGGTAGGCAGGGCTCTGCTGCTGAGAAGCCGCTAGGAAAGTGTCCAGATGCCCCTCATCCCCTCTGTCCTGCAGGTTCCACTACTCCTACAAGGTTGGCTTTGTCCCCACGTGGGCCAGGAGAAGGACCTTCTTCAAGGACCTGAAGAACAAACACAGCTTTGTGCTGCTCACCACCAACTGTAAGCTCCTTGAGTGAGTGGCTCCTCCTGCCTGCAGGGGGTGCTGTGTGCAGGTGTAATGCTGCCTCTCTCTCTCCAGCCCGCTGGGTCCGGCTCTCTCCTAAGGATGAGTACTTCCTGGGTCAGCCCATGTACTTCCAGGCCACTGCCTACTTTGCCACAGCAGAGCAGAGGCTGTACATCCACTCGTGTTACGTAACGGAGAAACCAGACCAGCACTCCCAGCCCCGTTTCCCTGTGATCGACAACTTGGGGTACGGCCCCTTCTGGGAGGAGAGGTGGGCAGGAGCCCCGAGAGCCTGCAGGGGTTCATCCTTGTCCTTGTCCCCAGGTGCATGGTGGACAGCAAGGCAGATGGCTGCCTGTCCAGGTTTGTCCCCTCCAAGCAGAAGGATGTGCTCCGCTTCACAATTGATGCCTTCCTCTTCCAGAAGAAGCTGTCCAGGAAGGTACTGCACTCAAAGGCTGCTCAGCCTTCTTGCTCTACTGATCCATGGTCTGCTTTCACATCCATGATCTAGATGTGAACCAGACTGTGGCAGCTGTAGTGCCTAGAGCTGCCAGCTTGCCTTCACTGATGGCAGAAGGTCCTTCTCTGTCCCTCTATTGGCCTTGATCCCTTAATGCTGTGACTTTCCCTCTTGCAGCATGAAGTGACTGAGCTGTACATGCACTGTGTCATGGCTGTGGCTCCTGCTAAAGCAACACCAGGGACCAAGTCCTGCACCTACAACAGGGAGGCGAAGAGGTACTTCTGCGAGGAGCCTGCTGAGGGTGCTCTGGGACATGCCAGGTGGAGGCCTCACCTGTCCTCCTCTCCTCCAGGTGGGAGGAGCTGTATGGTGACCATGAGGTCTGTGCCTGCTGTGAGTCCAGGTGTGCTGGCAGTTGGAATGAAGGTGGGTCTGGTTCTCTATCCCTTGTGGATGCATCTCTGCCCAAGAGACAACCATGCTTGGACAACTGAGGAATGATCCCATGCTGGACAAAGGGACTGTGTAGATGAGTAGACTGTGGGTCTCTGGGTATAGCGGATCCCTCACTCCTGGGTGCTGCTTGTCCACAGGTACCAGGAGCCTGGTGACCAGTAGTCGGGTGGCTGTGGCACCAGTAGAAGCTCCTCTGGATGTGGGAGCTGACTGGACTGAGGATGAGGAGGGAGACCCTCAGAGCTCCAGTGAAGATGCAGAGAGCACCAGTGAGGATGTGGAGGGAACAGAGGACTTTGGAGATGTTGGCCAGTGGACAGGTAGGGTCTGGCAGGAGGAGCTCCTGTAGGGGTGGTGTCCTGCAGTTCAGCTGGATTGTTCTCCTTCTTTCTCCCCAGGTGCCTGAATGAAGGCTCCAGCCTGGCCCTTGTGACTCTCCTGCCTCCACTTGCCTTGTAATGGCAACATTTCAATAAAGCTATGAAAGACCCTTCTGCCTGCCCTTGTTTCTTTATGGTTTATAGGTTTGAATGGGGTGGAGGAATTCAAGGGAAGTGAGACCCATTAATCAATGGAAGTATTTGTGGGGGTTCCCCTTTCAAGAATGCTTCCCGTATTGCTGCCAATGAGGACTGAAAATGGCTGGAGTAATAAAGCGTTGTAGTGGGGGAAGATGGCCGCACTATTCCTTGGGCAGGGCAGTGTGACTTTTTTTACTGTGAGAGAGACGGAGGTGTTCAATATACTGGAAATCCTCCTGTTTCCGAGATGGGTAGTGCTTATGGAGTGTGAGTTGCTACTGTAGTGCCCAGTAAGAGTGAGATCTGGTGTCCTATTCTAGGCTGCAGAAACTGACTAAAAGAAACACAAGGAAGGAATTGTCAACAGGGGCTTGGTGTAAAGTAGGCCTTCCCATCCTTAGCAGAGGAACAATTCTGGTGCACAAACATCAGTGAATAATTGTGCAGTTAGAATCTCTGAGATCTTGTCTTATGGGTGTTGGTTTCACAGTAGTGGTATTGGACAGTCATGGGGAAGTATTAGGAGTGAGACTGGAGATCCCAGTACTTGACTGGGAAGGCGGGTGTTCACAACCACCTCTGCCAGCAGCACAGACTGTGTAGATTGAGACTGAACGCTTACTACACAAAGCCTCTCCCCTGTTTCAGTGTCCCATGTCATGAATTTCAAGTGAATCCTAGTCTCCCATTGCGACTACCTATAATTTGCACAAATCCTGCTGGCCCACTAACACTGTCAATTCTTAGCCCTACTGCAGTGCCCTATTAAAGCTTCAAGGATTTAGGATAAACTATTTTATATAATGGTTCTGAAGGTGGCTTCTCAAAGCACTTGACAGAATTACAATAAGAATACACAGGATAAAACAATACCAATAGACAGAGGAGACCATGGATGGTGGTACTAAGGAAAGTAGAAGCAGAGGGCTAAAGAATGGAACCAGTTCAGTAAAGGCTCTTCTACAGAACAAGGTGTTGAGTCTGAATTTGAAGGAGTTTAGGGAAGGTGACTCTGGTATCCTTGGGCAGAGAGTTCCAGAGCCTGGGGGCATAACAGGAGAAGGCCCTGTCACCCATACAGTGTAGACGGGCTTGGGGGACAGTTAGGAGACCAGAATTAGAGTGAAGGTTATGAAGTGGGGAGTAGGGTGATAATAGATTAAACTGCAACTGAAATGTAAAGGCACGTTCTACAGTTTATGCAAGAAAGGGTAATGTTAGGCTTTTATGGGACGGGGGTAATGGCAGCACTTTTGAGGACTGTTGGTACAACAGCAGTGCTCAAGGATTCATTTCTAATATTGAGGACAATGGGTTATATACCCATCGTTATTACCAAAGGCTCAGAGACGTTTTGCTATATAAAAAGACTCCTTTCCACCACTAATTTATTCAGGTTTGGTTCATTTGGGTTTTATCGGTTAAACATTAAATATTGTATGTCAGTTTGTTGATGCCTGTGTATCACAGTGATCTGCACACACACCTTTGACTGAATATGGGCTGCCAAACCTCTCCAGCAAACTTATGTATCACGGTAGGTACACAAGAAGTTTATTTGTAATAACAGGGTTGTTGGTGCCAGTAGTCAGATTGGGTCAATTGCAAGGTAAGAACAGCATCGCATTAACTGGAGATGATCCAGAGATTAGCATGCAGCTCTGTACGCCAGATTAATACCGATTTGCAACTCGCTCGTCTGCTGACTTTAGTCCCCTGCTCAGTAATCACAATGTTCCCAATTGCAATGAGCCCAAGGAAACAGCTGCTGCTCTCTAGAGGACACTACAGGACAGGACTAAGTACAATTTCTGCAATAGACTAAGCAGTTTAGTGCCAAACTAATGGAACACTGAATCCTATGGGACAGTTCCGAATGTAGTAGCATCTTAATACTGAAATAATATCGTAAACACCTCGTGATCTTAAGAATCTGTCGCTGTTAAAAAGTATTATAATAATAAGCTAAAATTGTACTGCAGCCACAACACAGTGGACTTGCAGCTCCTGTCCTGATCATACAGAAAGATGTCATCACTATAACACCTGTTAACAAACATAGCGCCTGCAGTCTGTGAAAGAGAGCTCTGAGGTAAATATTCCTTGCAGGGAAGTGAACTGAAAAACAGGCAAATACATCACTCAGATGAGGAGCAACGACTGTCGCTAAAGAAAGTGAGCGAGGGTACACCTACTGTATAGTAGTTCATCCACAGTAATTCAAACATAAATTTGTGACGCACCAGAGTACCACAAAGCTAGAAGCGTGCCTTCAACTGGAGTATTGTAGCACAACTATTTATAAGTAATATTAACTTATTCCAGGCGTTCATCTGGTTTAAGAATACGAATCGATGCCTTAAAAATAGACCTTTAACAGTCCTTTGATGTAGAATTAAGAAAATGGGGAATTATCTGATCCCGTTCTCAATCCAGTAGTTTATGGACAGGCGCTCTCAGCGGACTGTGCGCAGGAGTGATGGGTGGTGTGGAATTCTATGGGCTCAGTGGGACTCCGGGAGTCAACTCAGGGCTCTGCTGTAGATTCCTGTAGAACCGGTGTGAAATGATAATGTATCGTTGGCTGGTATTATTAATGTAACGTTTACTGGTACGTTTCGGCCAAAACATATTTTCTTTCTTCTTTTTTTCAGCATGGAATAAACCTATTACTTGTTCCTTTGCAGCCTACGCATGCTGACGCAGCTACCCACCTGAACTACAAATTGTATGTTGGCCGTTCCGTTACACTATATTGATGAATCGTACAAGATCATAGGATCTATAAGCCTGAAGACTTGTCTTGTACAGTGCCCTGATAAAAATCAAATTAATTACACTAATTTTTATGGAATCCCATTTCCGGTAGTGAGGCTTCCATAGTACACGGATGGAATAGTGGATGGTGGGCTTTTAAATTCTTTTTTTATTTAAACACCAGAAATACAAAAACGAAGAAAGAATATGAAATAAGATACAGAAATAGACACTTCACATCCAGAAGAATTCACAATTATAAAAGCTGAAACTTATACTTTTTAAATATTTCCATTGTATGTCATTTTTTACTTAAAAAAGAAACTCTTCTTTAGCTCAGCTGGCAAGGCCTGGGTTCGAGCCAATGCAGTGAGGCACGAACTAGGGTGGGAGCGGCGAGGGCACAAGCCCTGGAACCCGAATCCGTTACAATAACAAAAGGACAGACAATGAAATATGGGTTATTTCGAAGTCCCAAATGTGAGATAGTCGTAATTACGAGATATCAAGTCGGAATTCTGAGTTTTTAAGTCGCAATTCTCAGTTACTAAGTCGGAATTCTGAGATACCATAGCGCGTTTTTATTTTTACTCCCTGGCGGAAACGGGCTTCCATAGAAATGGTCAGATTCAGAGCCATTGCAGTTCGTGCTAATTAGAACAACGCCAGAACTGAACCCTCAGCACCGTACTGACTACTGAGCACAAGATCAGCTGCTCGCCAGCTTTGTTTCGCACAGTTTTGCATTGCTATTGAGCTCAGAGCAGGAGCTGATCTTCAGACAGTCAGATGCGTTATACATTACGTCACTGGCCCTAATCTTACGGTGCTCAACTGCACCATAGTGACCTCAGCGCCACTACTAGTAATGCATCGCCCCCGGCCAAAATTGCTTAGTAAAAAAAAACGTTTTCTATACTGTCTGTTTAAAAATATTATATCTTTAAAAATGACAAAGGGTTTGTGTGTCGCGCTAAAGTTTCGATTCATTTCGAATGCAAAGAAAAAACATTTTCTTCCAAGAAATCATAAATTTGTCTCATCCTCCATACTATAATTCTCTCTTGTAGTAGTAAAGCATTTTGAGTCAAACCGAACAATATATTAAAGGAACAAGTAATAGGTTTATTCCATGCTGAAAAGAGAAGAGAGAAAACACAACGTTTCAGCTGTGAAACCTTCTTCAGGTTTGTTTTCTCTCTTCTCTTTTCAGCATGGAATAAACCTACAATATTACTTGTTCCTTTGCAGATACGCATGCTGACGTAGCTACCCACCTGAATATATTAAATGTTTCATCTATATGATTAACATAATGTTTTCCTGAATAACTACAGTAAATGACAAAGCCTTAGAGCCACAGAGAAAAACAAATTGCATTTAAAGTAATTTTAAAGGCTCGAGATAACATTGCACTATAAACGCAAATGTCTGTCTTCTTTGTGGCGCTTAGTTTTTGTTGCTTTAGCAAATTTCATGCAGTTTATTTCTGACACAAGACATAACAAGCTTGTGTATTTATGACAAAAAAGCAGGGCAACAATTTATATCGGCCTTGAAATTGAAATTGTTAAAAAGTGAGTTAAATGCAGATATAGTAAATATATTTTCTCATATAATGGTGTGTTTTTTTGTCTAAAAATCCTTCATGAATGGTTTAACAGACACTTTGCATAATAAAAAAAATATATATTTACGAATTTTAACTTTTTATACAGTAAAGTTTTGTTGTGAACATGAGCCCTGTTTATCGATATAACCAACACAGTTCTGGATTTTATTCTGCCTTCCTATGGACATTGGAATTTTCTTTCACACAACAGCTCGCATGTATGGTAGCTTATTAGCGCCAGGGAGAAAAAGAATATTGTTGGCTTTTAAATGAGAAACCATTTGCGTTTATACAAAATCACAATGCGTTGTCCCAGACATTGGGACATCCTCTGTTTAAACACCTGTCGTTTTCTCTAATATTGGCTCCTGTGCTTCGGTCCATTTGAGAGAGAAGACACTGAAAAAGTCTTGTGAAAGTGGATTTTGCACCTGCGCCAGTGCTGTAGTGGTATCATACAGACACCCATACAAATCCATCACACGTTGGAAGCTCTGGAAGGCAACGTAAAATATTGCTCTGTCCGTTGGTGGATTAGGTATGCATGCTACATTTCAACATAAAATGCAATGTAAAAAGATCAAATTTGTTTCAAAGTCGATTAATGTAAAAACCGATAAAGCTCATGTTTTTTATCTAGTTTTATCTATATCTATATCTATATCTAGTTTTTCAAAGGTCTTAAAAAAATGTTTATCGCAATTGTGAAAGTTAGAGAAGGTGTACCAGCGCGTGCCTTTATATCGCCAGCTTCAGTCTCGCCTGTAGCTGCGAGAAGGTTAAAAGCGTACAAGTGATCTGTCTTTCGTTAAAATAATTGCTGGAGCAGCAGGACGTAGAGTACCATCCAGCAGCTGTAGATGGTGCTCGGGTAAGCGCTAATTCTGTTTTCAGCACAGGGAGCAAGAATGAGCTCAGTCCGGCTCCCAGCAGAATCCATTCTGGTTTGGTTGCTGTCAGACTGTGCATCTGAGGCTTTTTGGATCGCAACGTGAAAAAAAAAGAACAAAAAACAATTGCTCACATCGTGTTACTTCCACCAGAGGAAGGGAAGATATCACTTTAAAAAAATCAGAACTGAATATTTGGATCCGGGGCCTCATACTTATCAAATTATTAAAATAATAATTATTTAACTATCAGATTGTGTTTCTGCAACATTTCGTGCACAGTATGCCGTATTCAACAATAAAACAACAGTCACAACGAGGCCTTTACACCCAGTCTGGGGTATTTTCCCCTTTTATATTTTTGCCACTTTATATCGAACCTGTTATACTCCCAGAAGTGCGCAGTAGCTTCTACTTAATAAAATATACAATTCACCGCTGGTATAAACAGATGTGTGCCATGTCTGCTTTTGTAAGCATTTGTTTCAAAAATAAGTTCACAATATGTTAAAAACACAAAAAGCACAAACTTAATAATACAACGATACAAAATCAAAACCAAATCATAAAGCCAATTAAGTACCTATCCTTTGAAAACAGAGAACACCTTTATATCTACAATAAAAAAGTGACATTTGTATCTACTTTTGAATTACTGTACAAAGCAGACAGAGTATTCCCTGAATTCAAAGATCAGATCTTGGCCAAAACAAGACAATCAGACATGAGCTGAATTCGGAACAAGAGCCTCTGCTTCGTCGTTTATTGAGCTTTTGATCTAAGTCTGAGTGAAAAAAGATCAGCTATTTTAACAAAATACACAAAGGGCACCTTCCTTCAAGCCGGAGTCAAACTGGTGACCTAAGGATTCCCTCTTGTTTCAACTACAGTCCTCCACTCTACCAACTGAGTTATCAACAGATGTCAGGAGCTGCTCTCTGGCACATACTGCCCAATGTAGTGAAATGTTCCGGATGATTTAAATCCCAGATTGACATCGTTTCCAACTCGTTTCCTTAGTCTTGTTTACCTTGAATTTAAGCCACAAACCAGGATTCTACTGTATAAACTTCCGGAGATATTACAAAATGTTTGATGGAGCATCAATCATTCCAGGCGGAAATTGACTCCTTTTTCTTTCTCGAGGGATCATATTAAACATTTAATTTGGATCGAGAAGAGGATCACCATGAGACACAAAACAAACAGTTTCATTCTGTCTTTATTAGAATCTGTATCACAGCTAATGCATGTAAAGCCTTTAGTATGCGAGAGTGAGAGTTCAGTTATGCCAGGGAGTGTGAGAAAAGAGAACTGAAATTTAGTAAATTAATATTTAAATAGAGTGTAAATCTTCAAAGTGTCACTGCAAAATTATTACAGGGGTCTACCAGCTGCCGGACGTACTTGTTTTGGGACTATTTCCAATAAGTACCGCATTAGTAGTTGTGTGTCCTTACTGGTATCTTTTAAACATTCAGTTATATACAAACGGGACAGAGACACAGTAATAATCCGATTTTAACGTGTCCTGCATTTTAACTTACTGAACAGATAAATTGAAATGTTCTGATTCAGAGCCCCTGCAGTTCGTGCTAATTAGAACCACAACAATACTCCTGAGTCCTGACCACCACACTGAGCAAAGGTTCAACTCAACTCTGACTTTGTTCAGCACAACGTGTTGTTGCAGTTGAGCTCAGAGCTGGAGATGATCTCCATATTCTACCACACTAACTAGTCCTAAACGTAGTACACACTTTTTTAAAACAATTTAAAATATTACACAAAGGCTGTAAAGCACACTCTAAATCGATCCGAATATTTGATTTCCGTGATCCGTTTAGGCAACATTAGGCAACGTGGTGTTTCTCCAGCAAAACATTTCTCAGTTTTGTGAACTACTGGTGCTTTTAACACCCCAACTTACATACCTCGTCAGGATGGCCGAGTGGTCTAAGGCGCCAGACTCAAGGACTCCTGTCTTTCCATTGCTTGGGTGTTCTGGTCTCTGAATAGAGGCGTGGGTTCAAATCCCACTCCTGACAGCTTTTCCCTCTCTTGCATTTTTCCTGTCTTGTGCTCGCTGACAACGACAGAAAGAAGAAAACGGAGAAACCGGCTTGCGGGCACATGATGGGCAGGGAAATGCTTCGTGAACACTTCAATGTGATTAGCAGAAAGTCAAATAGGCTTCGATTTCTCCCTTAGGAACTGTTTGGGGTGCCTGTAATCGAGTAAAGATTTACGGTCAAGGTATGCATTCAAAGGTGAAAGACCGAAATATAAATCCAGAAGAAGATGTATTAAAACATATTGTTTTCCCTGCGGTTTCCCCTGTATTTCATTAAATGTGGCATTGTGAAATCAGCCTGTAGCCCTACGGAATGCAGCCACTCTCCCGGTGACAGCGGCAGGAGCCGAGAGGATTAAATCAGAGCTCGAACAGAGAGTTTAAAATATATGGGCAACTAGAACATAGATCATAGAACATTTTTATTAAACTTTCCTTTGTGCTCGGCCTTACTGAAGTATTTTAGCTGCATTTTAGCTTCTATTTATATACTTTACAGTAGATAGTGTTTAGTAAGAGAAGAGAGATACAAGCGCTAAACCCCCACAATAACCAAACCTTAACTAAAGCAGGAAGATCAGTTTCTGCTCAAGACAGCCGTTTTCTGAACTGTAAATCTCCAACACTGGCTGGAGACGCTGTGTGTCCGGACTCAGAGGTTGTATAAGAAAAGACTCTGAGAGCTGCAGGTGCGGCTCATTGCTCTGCGCTCCCCGTGCGGAATGCGCGTGTCCTCCCTCCTTCATTACCTTCATACACTCCTCTCAAACCACAGCAAACTCCTGAAATATTTTGGTGAACAGATACTGGGTCTTTCTTTCCGAGATATCATAGGCAGAAACAATAAACACTGTGAAAACAGGAAGGTATTCTGATCGTATAGAGAAATGCGCAAAAATACATTTCCTAAAATCCAATAAAATCTAGTTACATTCTGATGCTATTCTGATGTATCTGAATAGTTTTGGCACAGTTGTTACAGCAAAGAGACAAATAAACTTTTTTTTTAATTTCATTCAAACTGTAGTTTTGAAAATGTTTTTTCAGTTCTCTAAATAATACAAACACAAACACCCGTTGTAAGCGTCTGACCATTGATATTCTTGAATTATAAGCCCGTACACACGCTGGCAGGCAGTTCAGCGAATATGATGCCCCTGCAGGGGCCGAATATTAGACAGACGTATACATACAGTCATCGTGTGGAGTTTATTCCTCCTCTACCGCAGTCTTTGCCTCTTGTCACATTTGCGCTTAATTGTCGATTTTTTGTATAGAACACCGAATATCTTGAGGAAGCCTGTCAAGCGAAGACTGATGGATTATTGAGGTGCAAACACTGGTTCAAAATCAACACCCTCTGCTATTGCCGTTGTTTCTTTGATAGTTTCTTCAAATTCCTCATCTGACCTTCAATATCGAGGGATATTGAGCATAATACCATACAAATTGTAACTTTCTTTTGATTGCCAGTTTTATTAAAATGCCATCCCCTTTTACAGTTATTTTAGATGTTTGGCAAGGCGTAATATCCCCCCTCTCACCCTCAGCTAAAATATTTTAAAAGTACAACAACATTACATTATATTGAACAGCACTTCGGTTAACATTTATATTCAAATTAAGGTAAATATACGAAAATAGTTAAATAGTAAAATAGAACTCCGGCGATCTGTTGTTTTTGCTTGTCAAGTTCTCGAACAATTTTGCATTGTTTTTTAAATTACTTTAGCTGAAGATGCAACGGGAGTAGAAGTGAATTTTCCAGCCACCCATTGGAACATAAATGAACATGGGTGAATACTATCTGCTTGGAAGTTGCCGATGTCGGTAATTATTGGAAATTCCCGGTAATGTTGACTCTTTTCTCAATTGTTTACTACTGCAAATATCAAAATAGTTCAGGTTTTGTGGAAAAATAAAATTTTTGCGGTGATGATGTTTACTACAGGAAGAAGTGCGTCCCTGGGTGGGTTCAAAACACCCACCTTTGGGTTAATAGCCGAACACGCAAACTGATTGCACCACAGAAATGCTTGCACCTTGCTTTTTTTTTCATTTACATGCTTTTGGTGAACAAAAAATTCGCTCACATTTCATCTTTCGTAAGCTATATGGTTAAAAAAAAAGCAAGATGGGTTCCGCAAAGGAAATAAATACACGCATTAAACCAAATCAAGACCTCTGTGAGTGTCCCAAATTACATGTTCTGTAAAACAAGACAGGAAGAAAGGTACCACTGGAATTCGGATCCAGTATCTCCTCTTTATTAAACATGTGTTTTACTCAACTTTGTCATGGCGCTGGCAGAGCGCTCTTCTTTTATAGCAGCTTGGACACACCGCAATGAGACATCTGCGTTCGGTGTGCGTTGAGCCTACTCATCAAGCAAGTTGCCTCCTTTAATGCACTAGCAGCCCCGATGGTAAGAGACAGGATGAGAAATGGCTTTTATCTGTCACTTTTCATGTCCAAGGAGATCAATGTGCTTTCCGTGTACAACAGGGTGTCCTCTACACCCGCCACTGAAGCATAGCACAGGCTTGGTGACTTGACATCTCCCAAGGAAAATAGTGAAATTACAGGTGGAAGAGGAAAATGACCCTCAAGAATGCAGAAAGATGGTCATCTTAATGGCACCAAATCATGTCTGAAGGGAGTGGGTTTCTAGGTGAGGTGGCTGAGTGGTTAAGGTGATTGACTACTAATATATTGTGCTCTGCATGTGTGGGTTTGAATCCCATCCTCATCAGTGACAATTTCTTTTTCTTTAACGTAACCTTACATTTGCCCATAAAGTTCATATATTTTTCTGTAGCCGCAAATCCCCAATATTTCTGCTGTCTCCCGAGAAACACAAGCGTGGAGTCAAATCATATTAAATAACACAACACATCTATTACTTTAACACCCAGATGTGACAGAACACATGTAAGACTTACACACAATGTGTGTATTTTTTTAAAAACAAGTTGTGCCAAAAACTAAATGAACACCTCCATTAAACTTAATGCAGAAGCATGTTGTCTATAATGATAAATGGTGCAAAAAGACAGGAATAAAAGTACCACTGGGATTTGATCCTAGGATGTCTTGTTTACTAAGCAAACACTTTTACCAAGTGAGCCACAGCAAAGCACTACCTTTTTTTAATTGGTTGTGTTTTCATTTCATTTTTCGCTTTTGTACTAGAGTAGTAATGTTTCTAGATGTGCACGAACGTGGTATAGTAGGCTGACAGCAGGAACACGTGGCCCACAAGCAGTGACGGTATTAGAGGTGCCTGCAGTATGTTGGTTTGTGAGAAGCGATAAAGTAACTTGCCGAGGAAGCAGGTGTGCCTGATTTAATAGAGGCCATCGAGCAGAAAAAGTAACAGAAGAACCAACATAAATTCAACAGCGATCTTCTGCAGCTGAAAACACAGGCGAGACTTCTCCAGGAAACTCACAACCTGGGCATGACTTCACTGCACACTGCTGTTAGAATGATTGGTGCAGTGGTGCACTGGAGCTGTGCAAGTATTTCTCTCGACACTGACTGACACTGCAGAAACACAGGGTTTGGGCTGTGGATCCATTTCCTCGTGGAAGAAAGAGACAGTAAAATAACAAGGAAAATACAAGAGAAGAAACTGAAAGAATTGTGCCCCCTGCAAAGTAGGAAGGACAGAGGTGGCCGGATACTTAAAACAGCTCAGCAGATAATTTGTAACGACATTCTTCGGTGACAATCAGCAGATGGATTCAGGTTCTGTTGCGCAGTTTGAACGTTTGTTCTCCAAAATCTGGTTCGTTATATGAAATGAACTGATATTAGATAGGAATAATCATTGATATAATAATTGATGTCTGGCGAAGGCAAATAACCTTTGTTCATGATTTGGGATGTGACTGGTTACATTTCAACAGTTACAACCCCCTTTATAAAGGGTTTGCACGTTCCCATGTTCTCTCTCTTCACTGCCTTCGTCCCCGCTCTATTTCACTTCAGCCTTTCACTCTTGCTTCCTTCGAATGAGGACGGAGCTGCGGGAGAAAGGGCGCTATAGAGGATCGCTGTTGAGAGCTGCTGCTGTGCTTTGACATCTGAGCTCTGTGGAAAACGATCTCAATACAATTCTGAAAAACGCGACTCCCCGAACGCCAGCCGAACAAGTCTCCACAGCCGAAGCGCTGTGTCTCTTTTCAGCTGGCGATAAACCTTTCCTCGATCCTTTGCGGACTTGTAAAACTGTTCCTGATCAGAATAAAAAACACTCACGCTAATACACAAGCACCACAGAGATGGAGGGTGAGATGGGGCCTCATTTAGGACAGCATACCACCGCTTAATTCTGTCTAATTAACAAGCATTGCCGCTACAACGGCATCTCTCCTGTCAAACTTCCTCCTGACGTGTTTGACAGGATCTGGGCCGTGGTGAACAGTGGGAAAGACGCCCTGTGGAGAGTGAGGAACATGGGGCTGTTCAAAGGCATCGAGGTCCCAGTCAAGGCAGCAGGTAGCCTGGCCCTGTTCATCACCCGAGAGAACTACTACCTCAGAGATCTGTGGAGAGAAAGGAGGGAGGAAGCAGAAAATCTGTGGGAAATAGAGAGCACAGGTCAATATCTCAAGAAACTGTGAAAAACATTATCATTTTTAAGTAAAGAATGTGATTTGCACCAGAAAAAAAGAAATTGTTGCTATGTAACTGGTATTGTGTCAAAAAGTAATGAGATGTGATCAAATATACTGTTTTAAGTATGTATATTAATGTAAAGTTTTCTAATTTGTGATGTCCTGTATTTTTTTTTAAAAGAAAATAAAGTTCTTAAAAATCGAAATCGGTTCACCCAGAGCGAGGCTCGGCCATTGCACTCTGGCTGTGCTGACCCCTGCGAATTCCCCAAATGTGGGAATCTCGACTGCATAATTTCTGGTAGTGGGGGACTGCGTTCGCGCTCTTCCCTGATGTTCTTGGTCCAATATTGGATACGGAAGAGTTAAGATTCGATGCCACTGCTGGTTCCCGGTTTCTTTTAGTTAGAGGTCCGGAGAAGCATTTCAGGCTGGTTACACTACTCCTTCCGGACATTCATTCCCTTTTCAAAGTCAGTCGTTTTGCTGTAGTCTGCATTATTTAGGCTGATTATAGAGGTTAGCCTTTATTTGGTCATGGGGGCCTCGGTACTGTATGCTAATTCTCAAGACAGTTTCACCCGTTTTCTGATTGCTAGGTTCTGTACCAGTGCAGACATGTCAAACAGTGAATGGCTGTACCTCTATTGGTGCTCAATGAATGAAATCAGTAATAAAGGAATATATGTATAGTTATACGAAAAACAAGTGGTTTATCGACTCATCTTCATTTGCAGATTTAGAGGCAGCTTCGATATTCGTTTTACAAACGGGTTTTTTTTTTATATGGGTCACACACATGCCATAGCAACAAAACATCTCTAGAGATAAGGCTACAGATTACCTTTCCATCCTCCAGGTTTTCCTCCCAAAGCCTACGGTACCAACGGTGACCCCTGCTGGATCGTTCGTGTGCAACTCTTTGGAAAGGAGCCTCTTTCCAAATCGCATTGCGTACCTGGATGTTGGCGAATGTGCTCCCTTGTGTTGGCTTGTCCCGCACTGGAGGAGAACAAACAAACTGCTCGGAGGAGCACAAGGCAAGTCTTCACAAGACAAAAACCTCCAGTGCACAGCACTCAAAACATTTCTGGGCTGTCGCGTGTTTATTTCAGCACATAAAGCGCACCAGTCCAACACGTCGGCCGGGCGTGCGGCGCCTCCGCCCTCCTGTGGCCTTTCGGCGTCAGAGCAAGAGGCTCCTTCTCGCTGCCTTTCCGCTGTGTTGCAGAGCCCCGAGAGGGAACCTGGAGCGCACACTTTGTGGGGGGCGGGGGACCGCGTTCGCGCTCTGGTGTGAGTACTAAATCTCACGGCGCCAGCCAGCGGCCAGGAGACAAGTACAATATCGCGGGACAGGGGGGCCTCGTCATTGATTGTTACATATGAGACGGGGATTAGGAGGAGACCCCGACTGATTGGTAAAGGGGAACACTAACACCAGAGTGACACCCCCGGCGTCTCTTTTTGAGAGATGCCCTGGGATTTCTTAATGGCCAAGGAGGGTCGGGACCTCGGTTTTACACCTCCCCCGAAGGACGGCGCCTTCGTGCAGCAGAGTGTCGCCATCAGGATGTTGGGGCATAAGAAAGCCACACAGACTGCAGGGTGAGCGCTCCCTACTGGTCCCAGTCACACCTCTTGCAGGAGCAGCAGCAACCTGAGCTTTTCCGGGGGGAAATTTGCAGATTTAGAGGCAGCTTCGATATTCGTTTTACAAACGGGTTTCTTTTTTATATGGGTCACACACATGCCATAGCAACAAAACATCTCTAGAGATGAGGCTATAGATCACCTTTCCATCCTCCAGGTTTTCCTCCCAAAGCCTACGGTACCAACGGCGACCCCTGCTGGCCGAGAGAGCAAAAGCTTGGAGCACCTGGTATTCCCAGGCGGTCTCCCATCCAGGTACTAACCAGGCCCAACCCTGCTTAGCTTCTGAGATCAAACGAGATCAGGCACATTCAGGGTGGTGTGGCCTCAAGTGAAAGCCATGGCGCCTGACTCGCTACTTGAAGCTGTGTGTGGCTGGGGCTCCGTGCCCCCTGAGCGGGACTGAAGGAACGTTCGTGTGCAACTCTTTTGAAAGGAGCCTCTTTCCAAATCGCATTGCGTACCTGGATGTTGGCGAATGTGCTCCCTTATGTTGGCTTGTCTGGAGGAGAACAAACAAACTGCTCGCCTGCCCACAAGGCTCCGTCTCTTACCCGCTCTCCAGAGCCTGCTGCCTTCTGTGCTGTTCTCTCGGCACCGCTGCAGCGCACACAACCTCACCTCGTGTCGCGTGTCGCACCTCACCTCACCTCGCACAGCCCCCTCCTTGAATGTCTGGCGCTGGGCATGCCCCGCTCTCCTCCACCTTATCTTATGGTGTGTGACCACCGACAATGGCCACAATGCCGGGGAATGGCACCTGTAAAGTGTTAATTGGGTCACAGGAACAGCCCGTCTCGTCTCGGGGGCCGGCTTCAAAGACAATACAGCAAACACAGCGGGGCGGGGGAAGTAGACGACACGACACATGCAGGTACATTCAGCTCCGGCGGGAACGAGTCATTTGTCGGTCTTTTCAAGTGCTGGGAGCCGAGTAATCCTTCGCTTGTATCGTTTCTCCCCGGTGACTAGATCTCACCCTGCGACTCTCGACAGGGCTCACCCATGGCAGCTCAGCAGGTGTGAGTCTAGCCGGCACCCGGATGGAAGATTCCCCCTGGAAAAGCTCAGGTTGCTGCTGCTCCTGCAAGAGGTGTGACTGGGACCAGTAGGGAGCACTCACCCTGCGGTCTGGGTGGCTTTCTTATGCCCCAGCATCCTAATGGCGACACTCTGCTGCACAAACAGGCGCCGTCCTTCGGGGGAGGCGTAAAACCGAGGTCCCATCTCTTCTCCAAAATACACCCCCAGGACCTTAATTCTCTTCTCTTGCAGCCTGAGATCATGTCCTTCTTTTGGCTCCCTCCAGTTCTGATATAAAATCTCACTCTTAGATTTGTTAATTTTTGCAGAGGAAGCCAAAGAGAACCAATCACAGCACTGCAGAGCTCTGCTAATTGAGGCATTGTCAGAGAGGAGCAGGGTGACGTCATCCATGTATAGAGACGTATTTACCTCCATTTCTTTCACAGCGCCGTGCACCTTTTCATTGCTCTCACTTTCAGAGCCTCCGCATGGCACACGACTCAACATCAGGACGCGCATTGAAGTGAAAGCAGGAAACATGCACTGTGCAGATCCCTCATTAAGAGGTGAGTGGGTCTGTTCGATGCACAAAGAATGCTTTGAAAAGCATCAAAAGCAAGTCATTCCGAGTTGGTCATTTGTGTTTTCCATTCACATGCGAAATGCTGAAATGATCTCTCGGCTCTTCGGTTTTCATTTCTGCTCCATAAAGGAATCACAGCACGCGTCGGCTTCCAGCATGGTTGGTCGGGACACAATGCCGGGGGTCGGAGAGAGCGATGTCTTCCTCGTTAGTATAGTGGTTAGTATCCCCACCTGTGACGCGGGAGACTGGGGTACATCAGGAAGCACATTGAGGTGAAAGCAGGATACGCTGCGACATGCACTGTGCAGATCCCGCCACACTAAGAGGTGAGTGGGTCTGTTCAATCACAGCGCTAGGCGAATCCCCAAACAGTGTGCGTGGCGACAAAAGAAGCCGGTCTGTTTCCACCTGGTTTTGAACCAGGGACCTCTCGCGTGCGAGGCAAACGTGATAACCACAACACTACGGAAACGGTGGGAAGCTGTTCCCAGTGGCCCAGTGCCGAGCTTCGCCAATGCGATTCAGCAGCTTCCAGTGCCTTTATTGGAGTGCGCTGATGGACCTTGCTCATTCTCCAGAGACCAGCATGCCTGTCATGGACAGAGCAGGAAAGGCGGTGCCACATTCTACAGCCCTCTCCACGCAATCGACGAAATCGGGCGACTGAAATGGAGAAAATCTCCTCTCCAGAAAGTGCAAATATCATCTTGGAGAGTATAAATCCTCTTGCCGAAGGTCAGCACTGTCTACGAGAGTACCCCTCCCACCTCCTGCAGGTTTCCGAGCTGCAGCAATGATCAGTTCGTCTCACATGCGAGAAGTCTTCAGGTGGAAACAAGAGCCCCCTCTTCTCGCACGTTTTGCACATGTTTGAGTGGTTTTAATGCGTCTCTTTCGTACATGGTGCTGATCTTTTGGAAAGCAAGAGCAGGTGACTCCTGTCACACGAGAGAGCACAGCCTTTTCCACCCCCAGCGTGTGTTTTGGTAACTTGCCACGATTGTATAGTGGTCAGTACTTTGTATTGTGGTCGCAACAACCTCGGTTCGAATCTGGGTCACGGCAGAATAGGGCATCTGCCTGTACTACTTGCATGAATGAAGGCAAAAAAAAGCCAATCGATGTGAACAAACAGCACTTTACAGAGGAGTGCTGCCTGAGTGGATTGTTGATGAGGCCACTCTGACATCTTCTGTTTTCTTCAATGACTTACTCAAAGTGAAAATATTCAAGGCGATCTTGTCACTGTACTCCACGTAGATGATCTAAATGAAATCACAGTAGAGTACAGGACACATAGTGAGGAGCTCACGCAGTCAGTACTCTTGAATACGACAAGAGGAAAGGCACATTGTACATCTGTAGAACAGATTTAGCTTAATTGGCTTAGCTGGCTAGTAAACACGAGATCCTGCGTCCAATTCCCAGCGGTGCCTTTCTTCATGTCTTACTGTACAGAGTTTATCGTTATAGGCAAATCCCATGCCTTTTAATTTATGTGAATGCAAGTGTTCGTTTCCTTTTTCCAAAACTTGTTTTTAAAGAAATCTATACAGCTTGCGAAAGATGAAAGACAAATGTTGAACCCATGCCCCCAAAGAACCTGGAGCCTTAAGCCAGCACCTTAGACTGCTCAGCCACACTACCCGCTGTGCCTTGTCTCTTTGTCTAATTACTTGCCTGGAGGAAGCCGGGTGGCTCTTGCTCTTGTCATCCAACTTAGTGGCGTTATGACTGTGGAACCGACTGCACCTGCTTTTTCTGAGATGCTTCCCCTCTCATGGCGAGATCTCGACTTCTTTAACATAAAGTTTCTGGATAAAGTTTTCCTGTGGAGCAGGCTTCAGACCTCTGCGTACAGCACCCTTGATTTTTTTACAGCAGCTGCATCCGGAAAATTGTGCTTTTTACTTTGTATTTGAACAACAAAAATACATACAATACAAACAAGAGCACATATAACGTATCAAGAAAATCGCCAGGGGTTCATGCTATAATACAATTACATTTTATGAAAAACGATTGCACAAGGTAAATAAGAAGTGGGCAGTGATTCGTTGAATATACGTATATATCACGGCGAAAATACGACTATATGTATACAAATGCAGCCACTCAAAGTACACGGCACAGACACATACCGCGGGTAATTGGCTACGGCCTCACGCATCATGACGCAAAATACCGCGGTACGTGATTGGTTGACCGACAGTGGCACTCGTGGTGCGATATTTTGCATCATCGCGCTTCGCGATGCGCGAGGCCGTAGCCAATAACCTCCGGTACATGTCTGTGCCGCGCACTTTGAATGGCTGCATCTGTATGTATTGTACTATGTTTATTGTATCATTCGTTACACTGTGGCTGTGTTGTATATGCATTAGTTCATCGGATTGTGATGTTGTTTGATCCTGTTTGTAGGCTTTAAATTCTTTTAAAAGACATAATGACACAGGCTTCCTGGTTGACATGTGTAGCGGCAATGCTTGTTAATAAGACAGAATTAAGCGTTGGTGTGCTTTCCTAAATGAGACCCCATCTCACCCTCCATCTCTGTGGTGCAGCCACAGAGAAAGTATTCATGCAGGCTGATTTAAGATGTTTTCTTTTGATAAGGGACAGCTCCCAAACGGGGATGCATTTAGCTAAGCCTGGCTATCATGATCAATGGTCATCCATTGGCGCCTATCTGTCTAGGGAGTGCCGAATGGACATCTGGACTGCATTCCTAAGTGTCAGGAGTAAGTGACTCATATCTCACCTTGATCAATCAATCAGGGACTGGCAGGGCGTGGTAATACCCCGTGGGTCTCCAATGCCCGCCAAACTCTCAACCAATCAGCACACATCTGTGTCTTGGTCAAAAAAGGAGTGCAAGCCCAGATCAGGGCTCTCCTTGGCCATTTTCGCGCATCCTCAGAGACAATCACGTCTCTTTGTTCTAAGCGCGAGGCCGAGGATCCCGTACGTACTCAGAATTCTACCAATGTGAATGCTCCGCTTGATCAACGGCAGCCTACAGTTGGACCCTCGTCGACAACCTGAATAGCTTATTCAGAAGCAGCGCTGGACCGGGAACGAACCAGCTTCTTCCCGGGCAAAAGAGTGACTTGTGAGGACTCGCGGTCACACTCTGTGCATAGATACTTTCTACTAGCCAGCCGGACTGCTGGTAGATCCCCTCGGAGCAACGACTGCCCTGCGCGCCGCAGTCAGATTCCTCCACCCGTCCTACTCTGAGCTGCACCTCGACTGGTTGGCCCGTAGCCAGAGGACGCCGGGACAACGCCCATTGGACAACCGCTGGAACCGAGGCTGCAATAGAGCCTGTCAGCTGGTTTGGTGTTCGTGCCGGGAAATTCCAAATCCATACACAGTGGATAAGTAAACCCCATGTTCTACATTGCGTCTCGAGAATTCAATTGTACCTCAACACAAGTTGTTATCAATTTAATTCATGAGTATTGCATTTACTTCCGAATTTAGAGTAACAGTGGGTAATAACACTGATTAGCGATTTGGTAACCGAACGATATATATTGACATATATTCTTTGTTGTGTATCTCTTTGTGTTTGCATCTCTTCGAGATTATATACCTTGTATATTGATAACCCTCACAGTAAGGTCTGCCGCTTATATCCAGGCAGACTGGTATATGTTTGGTGCACAATTTATATTAATAACTGTATCTCGTGTATTGAACCCGTGTGTGTGCGTTGTTAGTTGTTCTGACGATTGATTTTCTAAAAGCCACAACGAACCACCTCGTGATTACTGCTACAATTAATAATTGTCTCAGTAAACCCATCAAACCTCTACACAGCTAAGGAAGAGTAGCTCGGAAAATACCCAACTCAACAAGCGAGCGCGTTGGTTGCTCTTGCTCTTAATGCAAGGAGCTATTTTTTTTTTTCGCATTAATCATTATTAACCAGAAACAGCTGCATATCTGGTCGCATTTGTGATTATGTCACTTCTCTGCTTCAGCAAGGTCAATAAAAGACTCTGAAAGTAGTAGAGAAAAACTTAATTAAAATCATATTAGCAATTCTGAGCGATATCTGCATACAGGCAATCCAATAAGAACGTTGAAATCTTTGAATATCATCTCTCTATATATTGCGATGCTTTTTACTTGGAGTAAAACTATTGGATTGAAGGGTTAAAATGTATTGTTGTTATTTGGAGAAATCAATGAACTTGTGATTTTATATGTTTTAAAAGACGGTCATGTGCACAGAAAAAAGACAGTTCTGATTATTTTTCTGGAGACGGAGCACTGATGACTTATCGAGCCAATTGATAAAGCCCACCCAGTGGATACTCACCTTGTGCAGCCTCCCGACAGACTAACAAAACGTGCCTTTTCACCAACTCAATTTATAATACGCCCCTCAAAACTCACAACCGAATAACAATCCATCCGTATATTTGTTTTCCAAGATCCATTCAAGGCAACTTGGCTCTTCGCAAGCAAATAATTTCAGGGAAGAAACTCAGTTTAGTCAACTACTGGTGCATTCAGCACAACACTTGCTTGTGCTTGTCAGGGTGGCCAAGTGGTCTAAGGTGCCAGACTCAAGGACATGTGTCTTTCCAGCTGGCTTGGGTGTTCTGGTCTCCAAATGGAGGCGTGGGTTCAAATCCCACTCCTGACAGTTCCCGTTTTTACCTCTCTTGAATTTTTCCAGTGCTAGCTCACAGTGAATGACTGAAATATAAAAGCAGCAGAAGAAAGCAAGCAACTCAGTGCAATTTGTGAGTATTCTGCACTGTTAAAATGCACAGGTTTTCATACTTTTTGGAATTCGTAGCTCAAGAAGTGACTCCTGTTTCATTTTCTATTCACCAACTCGATTTGCATTCCGCCCCTCACACCTCACAACAGATTAACAAACGGCTTCATGTGCCACAGCATTCCCCTGTAGATTCGGTTTGCACTATGAATTAGGCGACCCCGAATGAAATATTTTAGTGTTGGCTCAAATGTGAGGAATTTCATGAACCCTCAAAAAGGAACGCTTGCAGAAAATGCCAGCAATTCAAAGCGTGTAGGCAGCATGAACAGACCAATTCTGCAATTTCTTTTATCGCGGGCGGTGCTTTCCGAGTCGATGGCTCTGCATTAGAAATGAGAAGTCCTGAACTCTAAACACGTTCTTGCCATAACTGCTACTCCTGCTGCTACTCCTTCGTCCTCGAAAAAAGAAAAGACAGGCATGTTTTGAGTCTCAAAATGATCTTCTGGATCCACAAGAAACATGTAAATTTGATTGATTCCGCAGTATTTTGGATGTACTGTACTTATAACTTCCATTGAAGAGAGATTTCATCAGTTGCATGAAATTGAAACTTTCGACTTTTTGTCTGGTATTGAAAATATGTTTAAAAAAAACCATAAATAATTTTCTAACAAACAACTCATGAATTATTGCCAGGATCTATATTTAGTGTTCGGTAGTGATAACACTGCTGATATTGATTGAGTAGAAATCTATGATGTATTGACAGCTTTATCTGAAGCGAGAAGTCCTAGAACGCCATCTATGAAGTTTAAGGATTCATACCAAGAAATGCCTTTTGTTTCCCACCCCAACTGCTGCTTTTGCATTACACATTATGTGAACATTACCAGTTTTGGTAGCTTCTGGGCACGATTTTCCTAAACTGAAACTTATTACAAAATTCTTTAAGATGAACCATGTCCAAAAATCAGGACTAATTTTAATATCAAATGAAATTACTACCGAGGAAAAGGCTTAACTGAAATATGAATAAGACTATGCAAGCCTGAAAAATAGAACAATTCAATTTATAGAACTTATTTTTTTATTTTTTGAGAGATGGGCTCACACACCGGAAGACACTAACGTTTCTCTTCGTTAGAGTATGTGAATAACAGTTTAACCCCATTTGTTTGTAATTGTGATTCTGTTAAAATTTAAAAAAGCATCTATCAATAGTAAGAAAGTAAGAAATTGTGTTATTTCATAAACTGTAGACATGAAGACATTTACAGGTTATATCCTTTGCTTTGTCTTTTAACGCAAGCGGTCAGGATCCAAGCCCATGTTTGGACGGTTGTGTTTCTCTTGTAATCATCAAATGTCATTATTTTGTCCTTCAGTTCTTTCTCGAGTTGTACCATGGATATTTTATACCATCGATACTTTTCATGCTCTTTTGCATTTTCCTTCACATACGGAAAAAAACTCAAGGCGTTCTTGTCACTGTGCTACACAGTACAGGACACGCAGTGAGTAATTCGCGCAGCTTTCAGAGGAATCCAGAGGGAGGACTCTTAATGCAAGGAGCTGTTTTTTTTTTTTGCATTAATCATTATTAACCAGAAACAGCTGCACAACTGGTTGCATTTGTGATTATGTCACTTCTCTGCTTCAGCAAGGTCAATAAAAGACTCTGAAAGTAGTAGAGAAAAACTGAATTAAAATCATATTAGCAATTCTGAGCGATATCTGCATACAGGCAATCCAATAAGAACGTTGAAATCTTTGAATGTCATCTCTCTATATATTGCGCTGCTTTTTACTTGGAGTAAAACTATTGGATTGAAGGGTTAAAACGTATTGTTGTTATTTGGAGAAATCAATGAACTCGTGATTTTATATGTTTTAAAAGACGGTCATGCGCACAGAAAAAAGACAGTGCTGATTATTTTTCTGGAGACGGAGCACTGATGACCTATCCGAGCCAATTGATAAAGCCCACCCAGTGGATACTCTAGCAGAACGTGGAAGAACGTTCACCATTGTAACCAAGGCAACCACAGGAACAACATCAAGAAGCACAATCAATTCCCCATTTAAATCTTTCGTGTAAGGTATGCCATGTGAAAGCATGAAGTAAATCCCCTGATCTCTTTTGAACATGGACAAGGTATTTCTGATGGAGCGCAATGAGCAAAGATTTAATAAGCTACTCCTGCCGATGATTCAGCTTAAAGAAGTAAAAGCTTCACAAACAAAAGCAGCTCGCTACCACAGCCAATATTAAATGTACTTGGTGGCACATTACCATTTGCATTGGCTCAAAAGTGGTCTCGGCAGACGTTGTTCCCTACGTAAAGCTGAAAGCGCCAAAGAGCATTTCCATTGAGAAAAAAAAATCTTTCTTGATGTTAAACATAGAGAGCCTGCCTTTTAGAAGTTCTCCCTCTAAACACCTTGTGCAGCCTCCCGACAGACTAACAAAAAGCGCCTTTTCACCAACTCAATTTATAATACGCCCCTCAAAACTCACAACCGAATAACAATCCATCCGTATATTTGATTTCCAAGATCCATTCAAGGCAACTTGGCTCTTCGCAAGCAAATAATTTCAGGGAATAAACTCAGTTTAGTCAACTACTGGTGCATTCAGCACACCACTTGCTTATGCTTGTCAGGGTGGCCAAGTGGTCTAAGGCACCAGACTCAAAGACATGTGTCTTTCCAGCTGGCTTGGGTGTTCTGGTCTCCAAATGGAGGCGTGGGTTCAAATGCCACTCCTGACAGCTTCTGCTTTTACCTCTCTTGAATTGTTCCAGTGCTACAGTGAATGACTGAAATATAAAAGCAGCAGAAGAAAGCAAGCAACTCAGTGCAATTTGTGAGTATTCTGCACTGTTAAAATGCACAGGTTTTCATACTTTTTGGAATTCGTAGCTCAAGAAGTGACTCCTGTTTCATTTTCTATTCACCAACTCGATTTGCATTCCGCCCCTCACACCTCACAACAGAATAACAAACGGCTTCATGTGCCACAGCATTCCCCTGTAGATTCGGTTTGCACTATGAATTAGGCGACCCCGAATGAAATATTTTAGTGTTGGCTCAAATGTGAGGAATTTCATGAACCCTCAAAAAGGAACGCTTGCAGAAAATGCCAGCAATTCAAAGCGTGTAGGCAGCATGAACAGACCAATTCTGCAATTTCTTTTATCGCGGGCGGTGCTTTCCGAGTTGATGGCTCTGCATTAGAAATGAGAAGTCCTGAACTCTAAACACGTTCTTGCCATAACTGCTACTACTGCTGCTACTCCTTCGTCCTCGAAAAAAGAAAAGACAGGCATGTTTTGAGTCTCAAAATGATCTTCTGGATCCACAAGAAACATGTAAATTTGATTGATTCCGCAGTATTTTGGATGTACTGTACTTATAACTTCCATTGAAGAGAGATTTCATCAGTTGCATGAAATTGAAACTTTCGACTTTTTGTCTGGTATTGAAAATATGTTAAAAAAAAACATAAACAATTTTCTTACAAACAACTCATGAATTATTGCCAGGATCTATATTTAGTGTTCGGTAGTGATAACACTGCTAATATTGATTGAGTAGAAATCTATGATGTATTGACAGCTTTATCTGAAGCAAGAAGTCCTAGAATGCCATCTATGAAGTTTTAGGATTCATATCAAGAAATGCCTTTTGTTTCCCACCCCAACTGCTGCTTTGGCATTACACATTATGTGAACATTACCAGTTTTGGTAGCTTCTGGGCACGATTTTCCTAAACTGAAACTTATTACAAAATTCTTGTAAATCAGGACTAATTTTAATATCAAATGAAATTACTACAGAAGAAAAGGCTTAACTGAAATATGAATAAGACTATGCAAGCCTAAAAAGTAGAACAATTCAATTTCTATAACTTATTTTTTAATGTTTTGAGAAATTGGCTCACACACCGGAAGACACGAACGTTTCTCTTTGTTAGAGTATGTGAATAACAGTTTAACCCCAAATATTTGTAATTGTGATTCTGTTAAAATTCAATAAATCGTCTATCAACAGTAAGAAATTATAAAGAAAGTAAAAAATTATTTTATTACATAAACTATAAGACAATGAAGAGAGTTTACTTCGCTTTTGTTCTTTTGACTTAAGCGTTCAGGATCCGAACCCATCTGCGGACGGTTGTGTTTCTTGAATCTCTTGTAATCATCAAAAGTCGCTGTTTTGTGCTTCAGTTTTTTCTCGAGTTGTACCATGGATATTTTATATGATCAATACTTTACATGCTCTTTTGCATTTTCCTTCACATACAGAAAAATTCAAGTTGTTCATATCACTGTGCTGCACATTTACGCTGGACCACCTGTAACAGTACAGGACACACAGTGAGGAATTCGTGCAGCTTTCAGCTCAGTGCGGAGTCCAGAGGGAGGACTCGCTCACTGAATGATCTCTCAGGAAATCCCGGGTGAGATTCAAAAGGTAAACCTGGCTCTCATGAACACGAGCAAAGAGTTCTCACTCAACAGAAGATTTCGATGTGAGTACAGTTATATAAAACACCTGAAGATGCCAGGGATTGAACCCCGGTCCTGTGGAGCAGTAAGTGACTTGTAGCGCTGACATAAGAGATACTTACATAAAGTGCTTTTACTGACCATATTACAAATCACAGGAAGTAAGGTCTTGAAACATTGGGCAGTAGTGGGATTTAAACCCACGCCCCTGAGAGAGTGGAGCCTAAAATCCAGCATATTAGACCATTCAGCCACACTACCTCTGGCCCCTTCTCCTTTCCTCTCGTTGCTGAGTATAGGTGCCTTCATGCAATTGAGCCAGGTTTGAATCCCAGCCAATGCATCTCCAAATCTTTTCAAATGAATCTGTGATCTTGTAGCACATCCTCTGAAACCAGCAATCGAAATTGGAAACGTCTTCTTCAACACTGAAAAGCTCAATTAGGATGAAGCAGTAATACACAGGACAGCAGTACCATATCTGTTCTTGATTGATTCAGACTCGTTCTCAGTGGTTCTTGCTCACCAAATAACTAAAAAGCTGAGGAAGAACTCTACGAAAAATACTAATCAAAATACAAAATAATAATCAGTATTAACCAGAAACAGCAGAAAAACTGGTCACAATTGTGATTATGTCGCTTCTCTGCTTCAGCAAGGTCAATAAAGGACTCTCTGAAAGTAGTAAAGCACTAAAGCACTGCAAAACTGAATTCAAAATCATATTAGGAATTCTGAGTGGTGCCTGCTTACATGCAATCCAATACAAATGTTGTCTTTAAATAAGAATTCTCTATGTTTCCCTGCCTTTTCCCTGGAGTGAAACTATTGGATTGAAGGAATTCTTATGACAGGTTTACAAGGTGCCGTTGATATTTGGATAAGTCTATGAACTCGTGATTTTTATATACTTTAAATAACGGCCATACACACAGAATAAAATGACAGTACTGATGATTTTTCCTGAGATGAAGCACAGCTTATCTTTCCAAGACTGCTTATAAAGGCAAGCCAGTGGATACTTTAGCAGAACATGGAAAAACGTTCAGCTTCGTAACCAACAAATTCCCCATTTAGATCTGACATGTGAGGTATGCTTTGTGATTGCTTGAAGTGAAACCCACAATCTCTTTTGAACTTAGACAAGTTATTTCTGATGGAGCGCTATGCGGAAAGACATAATCAGCTCTACCCCTGAGGATGACTCGACTTGAAAATGCAGAACATTAACGTTTCACAGAAAAAAGGAGCACAACCGACATTAAAATTGAGGGCGCACTGTGATTTGCACTGACTCAAAAGTGATCTTGGTAGACAAACTTCCATGCCGAAGGTGGAAACGATAATTTGTGTTGAGAAGAAGAAGCACTTTTTTCTCCCTGCTTTGATGTTAAGCTGATAAAGTAGCTTTTAACACATTGCTCCATTTGGTGGTTGTAACACAAAAACTCCTAGCAGCAGTGGGATTCAAGCCCACACCCCAAAAGAGACTGGAGCCTTAACCCAGCGCCTTAGACCGCTCGGCCACGCTACCCGCTGGGCACTGTCTCTTTGTCTCATTACTTACCCGGAGGAAGCCAGGTGGGTTTTGCTCTTGTCGCCCGAATTAGTGGCGTTATGACCGTGGAACCGACTGCACCTGCTTTTTCTGAGATGCTTCCCCTCTCATGGCGAGATCTCGACTTCTTTAACACCTCTGGATAAAGATCTTCTGTGGAGCAGGTTTCAGACCTCTGCGTACAGCACCCTTGATGTCATTTTATTTTTACAGCAGCCGCATCCGGAAAGTTGTGTCTTTTACGTTTTATTTGAACAACAAAACTACATACAATACAAACAAGAGCACATATAACGTATCAAGAAAATCATTAAGGGCACATGCTATAATACAATTACACTTTATGAAAAACGATTACACAAAGGTATTCGGGTTTGCTTGAACCTTTAAAAAAAAGTGATCTGAAACTACCCAGCTTACAATCTCTGAGGTAGTTGTCACTAAACTCGGACGTGATGTGCCACACATGTGCCATGTGCCATGTGCCTTTACTTTTGTAAAAAACTGGTATCGGGAAAATTAAAGTCGAAACCCAAAACAGTAACATATTTAAGAGTAAATGCCTCCTAATAGCTAGCAAGCGCTCCTAGTTAGTAAAGTTGTTTGTGTCCCAGCCTGTCACGCGGGAAACCGGGGTTTGATTACCGACGGGGAGCAGCCTCTACTAGTAATACATCGCCCCTGTCCAAAATCTCTAGGTAAAAAAAACACATTTTATACATTTGTCTGTTTAAAGATATAATCTCTTTAAAAAAGACAAAGGGTTTGTGTGTCAATTGTTTCGAATTAATTTCGAACGCAAAGAAAAGTAGTTTTCTTCCAAGAAATCACACATTTGTCGCATCCTCCATACTATACTTCTCTCTTGTAGTAGTAAAGCATTTTGATTTAAACTGAACAATATATTAAATGTTTCATCTATACACTTACGATTAACATAGGCAGCCTTGAACGGATTGCGGAAATCAAATATACAGATGGATTCAGAGTGTGCTTTCCAACTTTTGTGTAACATTTTCCTTTGATAGGGCGGAGTTGTTTTTAAAATCTGGATTAAATAAAAAGGAGTGACGTCAGTGTAAAACAGCTTTCCTCCATGGGAAACAACAGTTGTGTTCCATATTTCTAATTATTTTGGTTTCAAGATAGCAATTTAGTATGAAACATAAAAGCCAGCTGGATAAATCTGTTACACGTCATTTACAATGGTCTTTCAACTAATAGCCCGTGCAGGGATCAAACCCCAACTGTTGTTGCGAGTTGCATAAGGCTCTGTAACATGCAGATGAGAAACTAACCTCCGCTTCTTCATTATATACACAGTGAGCTATATTTGCGAGCCTACTGCCCCCTGCGGGCTCTGTATTTGATTGCGGTACAAGACCGGCCGTGGAGGTAAAGTGAGACGGGTGTGTACATTAAAAGGCTCATAGCGTCCCTGGGAAGGCTCAAACCACCACCCTTTTTGTTAACAACCGAGCCACAAAGACTCATGTACAGCTTAACACTCCTCGGTCTCAGTGAAAGTGATACACTCCGTAAAATTTCTGGAGAATCATTTGTCAATTTCCCTACGGGATTAATAAAGTATTATCTATCTCTCTTAAAGGAAAATCGCCAACAGTGGCCGATATCTATTGGAGTTTTTTTCATTCTATACTGCAATTTCTGAAGGGTACAGGCTTGGGGAATTGGACCTTATGGTGAAGGCTGCGGGCTCAGCAGCAGCAGAACCTGATCAGTATCGGTTGACTCCGATATACTTTGACAACTTAACTTCTGGATTTAGAGACATTTACCTTAGTCTCGGTATACTAAGATGTTTGGTAACGAGGAAGGACGGACAAAGCAAATTGGCAAAATGTGTGCTATTTTGTTGACTACAAGTCCTCACATGCCAGAGGGTCAAAAATTAAAAAAAAACGTAACAGTATAATCTCTTGTACTTCACAATTTAATAGTGTCTGTTACATTGTGTCTCACACCTCAGTCTCAGAATTGTGAGACGAGTTTGTAATCAGGAGGGAGGGCCATAGCAATTCAGCAGAAATTGCATTCATCTTTTCCCAATGCATTCTCACATGCCATTTTCTCACATGCCATGCTCAGAGGGTCATATTTTTAAAATGGTATCATAAAATGTCCTGAAGTTCAGGATTTTGACAGTCTGTTATATTGTGTCTCACACCTTGATGTCAGAAATATGAGACGATTTTAAAATCAGGAGGGAGGGCCCTAGAAATATAGCAAACATTGCATTAACCATTTGACAATGTATTCTCTCATGCCATGTTCAGAGGGCTGTATTTAAAAAACGGTACAGTACAATGTCCTGAAGTTCAGGATTTTGATAGTCTTTTCCATTGTCTCTCACACATCTGTGTCAGAATTTTTAGACATTTTTATAACCAGGAGGTAGGTTCGATCACCCTCTGCTCATCCTCAGTTAACCATATAGTCTCATATACCATGTTCTAAATGTCCCATTTAAAACTGCTATATTAAAATTTCTTGTAAAATGCAAGAGTTTGAGTCTTTTTATGATCAGAAGGCAAGGTCGTGGAAAATATGCAGAAAGTGCCAGTGAATTTACGTTTTGCCTTTGTCTTATTTACTCGTGGTATAACATGCCAGTTTGTTTTATTGTGAGTTGTGTTTCTGAAATGTGTTTCATACAAAAATGCAATTTGGACAGTCTCTACTTACATATTCCCCTTTACTGAGGAAATATACAGTAATACATCCGGATAAGTATTTTTAAAAATGACTGTAGAGAGCCATCTACAGGCGAAAGACGACATAACATCACAGCAGCAGCATTTAATATGGAACGAAAAACGGACATTTGTCCATTAAAAAGATAAGATATTACCTAATTTAACTTATACTGTAACAATACAGAATAAGTCACAATAATATCTTCCGCAGTTAAGGTACAGGCTAAAGATATTAGTCTCAATGCAACAGTAAATTGCTAAAGAGACATCTTTATGTAGAAGTTCACAGCTGTTAGAACTATGATTTTTTAGGATGTGCAAATTTTAAATGCAATCTGAGAAGGTATACCAAAACTATCTTGAGTTTTAACTAGATAGTATGATCTTGAGATAAACTAGTCTGGGTTATTTTGGATATATATCATGCTCCAGAATAAGGTAAAAACATGGGATATATATATATTTGCTGGTTTTTGCTTTTGCGGTTTTGTTGGTAAAAATGTATGATATTGACATGCTGTGCTTGCCGGGTTGCCATGTGTTTTGGGATTCTGCTAGTTCATTAATTTATTGGTTTATTGCATAATAGTGTCATGTCTGTGGAAACAAACTTTATGGTTTTGTTGTGGTGATATTGGAGAATACGTGCATGTGAGAAAATTTGTGGAGCAGTTTCAAACAAACGTTTATCTCGCGTTTATCTTAAAAATAAAAAGTGTCATCTGGGGAGACAGGAGTGGTCCTCGGTGACCGCGATCCGGACTACGTTAACAGGTGTGTAATTTTAAAAAAATAAAACAAGTTAAAAATAAATAAAAATAAATAAATAAAATAAATATAAGACTAAATGGGTTTAACATTCAGCAATGTAATTGGTCAGATGCTTACGATAAGTGATGCTGGTGTTTCGTGTGATTTAGCTAATTCAAAAAAATATTCATTTTAAAAATGGCAAGAGCTCGTATGAAAAAAAAGTTCGTAAGTATCTTTGTTACAACAGCCGCGCCAGAACTATTCAGATACTGTACATCAGAAAAGTACCTGAACTTGACTGGTTTATATTCAATTATGTGCATTGGGAACGAAAGGGAGACTTAGATGGATTTTATTAGGGTTTTAGGAATCAGAAAATGTATTTTTACACGTTTATGCCTACGAACAGAAATAACTTCCTGCTTTCAGCGCTTTTTTGGTTTCTGCTTGTAATCTCGAACAGAGAAACCCAGTACTGACTCACAGAAATCCCGGAGTTTCTGTGTTTCTGGGATTTAAGAGGGATGTACAGTATGCAGCGGTGTTACGAGTCTGGAAGGAGGAGACGTGCATTCCGCACGGGGAGCGTAGAGCAATGAGCCGCACCTGCTGCGCGCTGAGTCCTGTCCTGTATAATTGCTGAGCACGGACACACAGAGTCTCCAGCCAGTGTTGGAGATTTATGATTTCAATGTTTTTTTTCTTTTGAGCAGAAGCTGGGTTTCTTCCTCTAGTTAAAGTTATTGGAGTTGTGGTTACTATCAAGCAGTCTGTTGTATACTGTACGTGAAATAAAGATAAGAGTGCTTTCTTGATACTTCAGAAGAGTATACATAATTCACGAGCTGTATTAAAAAAAATGAACTGGAAGAAAAGCAATAGGGCTGGAGACTGTGATGCAAATACGAGAGTAGGAGAGGAGGGGACTAGTTCAGGAGCACAACCGGCCCTCTCCTGCCCATTCTCCCACCAGGGTCTGTTGTAACCCAGTGTGAAATTCAGCTCCTTGCAGTTCAGCTTTTGATCACTCAGCTGCTTTGCCCTGGGAATATAGGGCAAATAAAGGAGATAGCAACCAGACTAGAGGGAGAGTTTTTATTCCTAAGGGATGACTTGTTTTACAACAGCAGACAACTTAAAGAAACAAAAACCTCTGTTCTGCTGCTCCAGGTTGGTTCCACTGGGAACAAGTTTGGCCAGGAGCTCATGAACAGTAATTAGGGGTTGTTTCCACAAGGGGGGCTGGAGTAAGTTAGATGTCAAGGGCAATAAAACTCATTAGTGTTACGATCCCTGCCTCCCGGCAATGGAGGAGGCAGAAATAGGCGTAGCCCCTATCCATCAGTTCACCTATCAGTTTTCCCATTCACCACCACACCCCCGTCTCATCCTACTTAAACACCTGTCCTTCCCTACCTCGTTGCTCAGTATTGGTTTTCCCTTTCGAGCTTCCTGGTTGCGCTACTTCTACTCTGTGTTCGTCTTGGCTTTCGGTTTGCGGTTTTTCCCTTTGGACTTCGGCTTTTCGGATCTCGGCTTGGATTGGTTACTTTCGCTCTGTTTGGATTACTGGCTACCCCTGGATTCTCGGATTGCTCTACGGACTACGACTTCGGATCTCGCTTCGGCTTCGGTACTCGTTCCCTTTCGGATTTCTGGCTTCCCCTGGACTCTCGGCTCGTTCCTACGATTACGGTTTGCTTTCGGATTACGACTTGGTTTTGTTCACTCCTGCAAGTGGGTTCACTCACTGGTTCGGTCCCTATTACCGAACCCATAACAATTAGACCTAATTGACCAGTTAAAGTGAGTTGTTCTGCTTTCTGCACAGAAACCAGTGCTCTCTTCTCAATGTGTGGGTGAGTCTGTCAGTGATATAACAGCTAGGCAGGACTGCCATTGTGGTCTATTTCATCACCTGTGACCCCATCTTCCAAAGACAACAGTCCAATCTAGCATAGAGTGTCCCGGACTGCTCCGTCAGTGACAGTGAGAGGTTTATCTTGTCTCTTGTTCCGCCAGAATGTAACAAATAGTGACCCCTTAATGGAGGAAACTTTAGCTTTTGTAGGTAATTATACCACTTGACAATGTTACAGGTGTTGGGGGGGGGGGGGGAACCCCTAGTGATCCCACAGTCTCACATAGACAATGGCCAGTCTACACATACCTCCAGTCAACACAGCCCTAACCCCTGTTATGTCACCCAGGTCTACACTGTAAGACAATGATTATTTAGGAAAATTGTAAGAAATGCATTCCAAAGCAGTCAATGGAAGTATGGAATTAAAATAGTCAAGTCTTGATAAATAGAGTATATTATCTATTTATTATACCTTTACATTGTGACAAAAACAAATTTCAAGTCCATTATGAGCACACACAGCATATTAAAGATGGGTCTCTGCACTGTAAAGGAATCTGTTCACTTATAAAAACTTTAGCTAATAAACCTGAAATGTCATTTCTTTTACTGCTTGTTCTTTAAGGTACTAACTCATTGACATTATGTACATTAAAATAAGACTATTCACAAAGAAAAAGCATTTATCACAAATGTATCATGCCAAATAAACTCTAGTAATCAAGAGCAATTAAGAAAAGGAAACAAAACCATCTTTTGAGGATGCCAGATAGAAATGTAAACACACACTCAAACGTGGGGCCAATCTTACCAGAAATCAATTAACCCACCAATAATCTTGGACTGATGTCTGAAAACCAGAGCAAACAGTACAATATTGAGGTACTAAAGCTATTAGTAGAACAGATCTAGCTTCTCAATATAATACTTATGTCTGAACTTCATTGAATAGTGACACTTCAATCTTTCATATTCAATATTTTTCACAAAATCAACAGCTGAGAACAGACCGCCATGTACCTTTATCCAGTGGTTTTCAGAGCAGAGACATCCGTGTGGGCAAGAGTTCTTTCCCTGAGGTCCACTGCACATCAGCTAGCCATGTTCTGGCTGGGTCGTGTGTACTCCTGGGAACGTCGCCTGTAATGAATATTGGAGACTTTGTACAAATTAATAATGTGAGCATATTAATATGATTTGTGTTGAGGCCAAACATAGACAATCACTGTTAAAACTTGAATTCAACCTCCAGTGTCTGCTTTTGAAATGCTGATCATCACCCGTCTTCTGGCTTCTAGATGCACGTGTTAATGGATATTTCTTGTCTTCTTTTTTTTCCCCCCATATGCTCTTCTCTGTATCATTAAGTACTTCTGGGTCATTTCATGTACCTCGTGGCATCTTGGCTGGTGGTGAATGGCAGGCAGCTGCTCTAAAAATAACATGCCTATTAATATGATGTTGAAGACAAAACCAAAACAATACAACTTTGTTTTGCACTTTAAAATTTATCACAAGCTTGTCATATTTACAGTCATCAACTGATTTAGGCTGCTGTTCCTGTGAAAAAAGTCCTTTGTTTAAGAAAGATTCAATTTAAAATCTTTAGGTTTTAAATATAAACCACTGGCAATATGGTAATCACTTTTACAACTTTTAAGAAGTTGCAAGATAGCTCTACAACTATGTTGTCCTTAACCTATTCAGAAACTACCACTAATATTGTAAGAAATTGTTCTCTAGACTCTAGATCTTGTGGGCTCTGTTCTCGATGAATTGGAAAGGTGTTGTTCATGAAGTCCAGTACTCTGTCGATCTCTCTCTTACCAAGAAACTACCCATCTAACGCTGCAGGAAACTCCAGTGCCTGGTCTGGGAATGCTGTGCTATTCAGATTCTGTCAATAAATTTCAAGAATGGTTCACCTTTTTGTTTACACTGTGGCATTTCTTTGCAGTAACAATTGAGTGGGATAGTTATCTGCCTTCTATACTCTCCTGAAAATCATGTATCTTTTTAGCAGTCCCATATCCCTTCCTTATATCCTTGCTGATGAGAATGAGAAATGCTATTTTCAAGACATTAACACGAATATAATTTTTACATTAATTCCAAGGTACAAGAAAATGAATATCTTCAAAATATGCACTTTAATATACTTACTTAGTTTCTTTTTTGGAAATGGTCAGTGAACCAACCACTCCAGAGCTTGTCCTTCACCTTGAAATGATTTCCTGGAAATGCTGTAATCACAGAGGAGCTCTTCTCCCCTCAACAATGTCCCTTTTTGTCACAGACAGAATTATGACAGGCTGTTCGTTGATTATAAATGACTTTCTTACAGCCCTTACATTGTCTTTTCTCTTTGATGGATTTATCCACCTTCCGATTTGCCTCCTTATCCAGGAGGCAGGCTCAGTGTTTTTCACGAGCATCAATGCAGTTTTTGTGCAGGTTCATCTGAAAAGAAAAGACATCTCATCTCTCCCTGTGAGCTTCAGCAGTTGTCTTTGTGATGACCTTGCCATTGTTATCACACACCACCTCTCCCTTCTGGAAACACCTGGAAGTCACAAACTTCTTCCCCTTCACAGGATCGTCAGTGATGCTCAGGCCTTCCCAGATTTGATACTTTATCAACTTTTTAATTTGCATGTCATTTGGTGGCAGTCCTGTGTTGGGCTTCCAATTCTCTAGCACTTCGACACTGTTGATACATTGGCTGACCAGTCCATCTTCTTCGTCTCCTTTCGCAGCTGCTGACCTGGGCATTACAGCGTAGTTTAGTGAAGTAAAGATGAAACGGCTGATAAAACACAAATAAAATGCAATTAAGGTACATTCCAGATTTTCTTAAATACTGTACATGATTGGAGCTATGCAGGTGGAGGTCTTTTGTTTGGTATTAACATGGATTTTAATTGGCTTCTATGAAAATTGGCCATGGTGTGAGTGAGTCCTGTGATGGACTGGTGTCACATTATGGGTGATACAGTACTTTGCATCCACTGCTTGCCAGGATGGTTCCAGTTCTACTGTACCACAACCCTGAATTGAGTGGATGGGTATATCAATGTAGCCATCAACTTGCATGTTCCCCTTCTTCACTAAATGTAAAGGAAGCCAGCTGCTGTTTTAGGTTTTGTGCTCTTTAACAGGAATTATGACCATTTTTGTGCCCACTTGTTGAGACAACACTTTCTTTGCACCCATTTCTCGAACTGTAATAGCGAGAAAATAAAAATGAATACACCAAACTGTAAAAATCCCATATATGTAATTTATTACTTTTGTTGTATGAAAGTATCCTTACTCTCATGTTCTTTACCACCCCTGGGTGCTGCAGGTGCTTCAGGTGGAGAAAGGCCTGCAGGTAATACAGTACAAGAAGCTGCTCAGGCAAGGTGATGTCTTGCCCAGTCTGTGCAACACATCTCTCTTTGCAACCATCAACACCTTCCAGCAATCCTTCGTACTTGGTTCTGGACTCTGCAACTGTCTATATCTGTGGGAGAAATTCGTACTCATCAACTTTTTTTGTATTCAAATTAAAAGTACAACTGAAAGAAGTTTTATAATGAAAATGACCTAATTTTAGTAATCTCTTGGCAACATTCTTACTGTTCTTCTTCTGAATATCCTTTAGGATACTTTGGAAGTTGATGATGAGGTTAGCCAGGCTGGGATCCTCTACTTTCACACTGATATCATTTAGGATGTAGCCCGGAAAATGGTTTATGTTCTTAATATAATTAGCAATGATTTGGTGAGACAGTCCAGTGGTCTTCATTTGGTTACAATAATTGTTGTTTTGGATAGGCCCTTTACAAAGTTTAAGGAAGATGCAGATGGATCCATAAAAACAGGAATCTGGAAACATTTTCTACCTGATAAATGTAGAGTCACTATGTTTATGGCTGAGATTTCACATGGGTGAATTTTAAGCTAAGGAGTAAAAACATGTGCTATGTAAATATCACTGCTCAATTTTAAATGCCTTTAAAAAATAAATACCTCCTGAGAGCAATCTGCCACTCCAAGATCCTTGGTAAGGTCCTGTTTAAACCCAGCCAGGTGAGGAGCATCCAGGGAGTGCGTTCTGTCCAGTCCAGCCTGGGTCACCATCTTCCTGAAAGCCTGCTGATGGCTTTTAAGAACTGGGGGGACAGAAGGAATACAAAATACACATTTAAACATTTTTACTTCTAAGACAAACTAGAATACAAGTATAAAACAAAAGATACATTTGGAAAAAATAGAAAGTTCTCCAGAACTCACATCTTCCCCTTCCTCTTCCACTTCAGTCTCTGGCATCTCTTCCTCCTGGACAGCAGCCTCTTGCTCAGGGCATCTGGACCACTGGTATATCATTTTAACATACCCTTACATAAAGGTAAAGGTTAGAAATGAAACAGAAGAACCCTTATAAATTCTAAATATCTTACCTTGCTGATGTGTCTTCAAGATTCCACATAAAACAGTCCATGGACTCCGCCAGTCTCACATTCTCACCACACATGAGCCCTATGCTCTTGCAATCCCCGACCTGCCGATTCCTCAAGTGATTCAACAAGTCCTTCCTGGCCGGGAGAAGGACCTTGCTGATCTCCTCTGCTGAGGCTCATTTCATACACACCCTCTTTAGGTGAAGAGGAAACTGGTCAAATGTCTTCAGGCAGGTCTTGCACACCAGAGGAATCCTCATGGGTCTCTTTTGAAAATAAATAACTTTTGTGTAAAGGAACAAGTCAAGACTGTTTCAGTTTCTTAACCGAGCCTTAATTTTCTCTCCAATAGCTTCACCATATTGTTTATTGTATTTTTATCAGAATTATACCTTGCTCTAAAATAATGACTTTATAAAACAACTTAACTCTTACTTGGTCTTGTTCGCAGTCTTTCCAGTAGAAGTCGTTGTAGAATTTAAAAACTGCTGTGATAATTTGATCTGCCCGAGTGTCCTTCCCTAACCCAGTATTGATAGTTTGTGTACTGTAGGGTCCAAAGGTGGTGTTCTGCAATTTCCTCCCATAATGTTTCTTTGATCAGTTGGAAGTAAGTGTGAAAGCTTCCTCCCAGTGGGGAAGCTCAAGATCCTCTAGTTGTATGACAGATTTTCGTCCTAGTGCTCTTCGAGGATCTGCAGTGTGGTGTGAAGCCAATTTTTGGCATTGCTTACCAGCTTCAGATATGTGAGTTTAGGTGGCTTGGCAGGTTTTATAAGTTCCTCAGTCTTCCATCGTAGGCTGGCGGGTGCTCGGTTCTACCGTCCAATAAAACTGCTGTGTTTTGTAAATGGTGGACTGTTTGGATCATTTTGTAGATGATCCTGGTTCCTTGGTGGAAGGTATCCTGTCTGACATGTTTGTTGTGTAGGCAGTGTGGAGGGTGACCATACGGTTGCGTGCATTGTCAACTCTGGATTGATCCATACTTACCATTTAAATGCCTAAAGCTTCGTTGACACCGTTAGGTTTCCACTGTTACGCAGCTTTAACTCTGTAGAATCTGTGGCTCCATAGGAAGACTATCTTGCCTTTCTGTGTGTCGCTATGTTTCTGCCTGGGTCTTCTTCAGGCATTGTTCTGGAACACTGTGTCCATGCTGGCTTGTTTTTATCCTGTTTTGTAAGGGGCAGTGTGTTGTAGTTCCTCCTAGGGGGCTAGTTTGTATCCCATGGTCTGTGTTCCTTCTGTACGTTTCTGTATGAGTAGGTGCAGTTTCAGTTGGTGAATGGGTTTCTGCTTTCCCTGGTGGGGATTATGCATGGACCATTAACATCTCAATAGGCAATCAGGGTCTTTTGTTTTCCTCCCTAGTAGGACTGTGCAAGCTGTGTGAGTTTCCATAGCTGATTGGTTTCAGTTATTCTTCTGTTTGTTGCGTGTTAGTATGGTGAAGAGTTCCAGTCCCTGTAGGATCTGGCTAGTTAGGAGAGGGGAACGAAGCTCCTTCTCCCAGACTTTATCCGAGAGGGGACCATCTGGGACAAGGAGAGGACTCTCCTTCCAACGACTAAAACCCTCCCGGTTTTTCTGATGTACAGGTCTTGTGTAAAGATAGTATTAAGTCTTTTGATCCACTCCCTTTCCTTTTTCTTTCTTTCTGTCTCTGTCCAGTTGGGGTTGCTTTCCAGTCCCATGGTTCCTGATGTACCTGTGTTGTGTCAGCTGGGTTCGGATGGAGTTACCCGTTCCCCCCACATAGGTCACCCCGCACTTTTTGCACTGGATGCTGTAGATGGCGTTATTGATGTTTTCTGAGAGTGCCCTTTGCAACTGGAAGATTTCTTTAGTTTCTTTGTTTTGGATAGTTGTTTTCTGTTATGAAATGTTTGGCTCTTGGTGTATATGATCTGTTGTGTACAGGTTTTAGCTTGCTTTGGTCTAATTAATGCTAAAGGTTTTTGTTTTTTTCTGTGTGCAGATATGATTTTGTGCTCCCTCAGTATGTTTGTGTTTTCTAATATCATGGTTTTTGGTTGGTTTTTATGCTGAGTTGAAAATATGATGTGTTGAGGGGTATTTTTCTGTCATCTGGAGTTTTTCTATTTAGAAATGTTTGTGCCACATTTTTGAGGAAACTTTGTGTGTATCTTCTCTGGCATAAAGCTTGGAAGAGTGTTTATTTGGCTTCCTCAAAGTCTTGTTGTTGTGTACAGATTTTGTGGAAGTGTAGGAGTTGTGATTTTACCAGTTCTTTAAAAGTATGTTTTGGGTGGAAGCTATCCTTGTGCAGTAAGCCGTGTGAATGTGTCTTTGAAAAATACCTTGATGTCCAGTTTGTCTGTGTTGTTGAAGGAAGAAACTTTGTATGTGGTGGTGTCTAGGAAGTCTATCAGGCTACCATGCTTGGTGTATTTGAGTTTAATGGACCTGTGGTGTGTGTTGAGGGTGTTAATGATTTCTTGTAAGGCTTGATATGTGCTGCCTATATGTTTATTTTTTATATCTTTGCCCTGTGATGGACTGGTGTCCTTTCCAGGGTGTAGCCTGCCATGTGTCTATTTCTTGCCACATTTTAAAATGGAGTTATAATCTTACTATTTGTACAGTTTTAAATTGACATTTACAAATGTATATTAAAGCAGCTACCCACCTGAACTAAACTATGTCAGCATGTGTAGTCTGCAAAGGAACAAGTAATAGGTTTATTCCATACTGAAAAGAGAAGAGAGAAAACTCAACGTTTCGTCTGTGAAGCCTTCAGGTGTGAGAAAGACAGGGCAGGTTACAAAGATTAAATAGCACAGAAGAACAAAAGCTGGGAGAGGGGAGGAGGCAGGAGCGGCAGAGAGGCCACTCAGGAAGTGCAAAGTGGAGAGAGGTGAAGAAAGGTATGAAGTCAAGACCTGCAAGAGAATAGAGAAGATTACATTAAAATAAGTCAGTCATTGAGAGATCCTGGCCATTTGAGGTGAAAAGAAAAACTATGGGCTTGGAGAAATCTTTAACCTTCCCAGCCCTAATATGTTCTCTGAAGCGTTCTCCTAGACTCCTTTCGGTTTCCCAAATGTAGATAGCTGGGCATTTTTTGCAAGCGATACAGTAAATGAGATACAGGATGTTGTCAGGGTTATCCGGAATTGTCCTGTGATGCCTTGAATGTCGTTAGATATGTATTTGCAAGTGATGCAGCGAGTGCTGTTGCAGGGGAAGGTGCCAAGTGCGAGGGAGCTGTGAACAAGAAGCTTATGTGGTGGTCAGCGATAAGAGATGATTGGGCGGTCGGGAAAAAAGAGTACCGATGGAGGGATCGTCCTGTAAAATGGAGTCATTGTTAATGATGGTCCTGGGGATAGAAATTGGGTTAGGGTGGTAGGAAAGCACCGAGGGAATGCGGTTGTGAGACCAGGAGTTCCGGATTGAGTTGATGAGCCGAGGGCTGTTTTTGGCCTGGGAGTAGAATAAAGTGACACCTTTCGTCAAACTTTTTGACAGGTACCACGCCCCCTTTTTCAGGCAATGGGAGGCCGCCATGGGCAGATGTCCTGCCCCCTTTTTGGCTATTGGTGCATCATTACGAGAGGATGTCCCGCCCCCTCCAGAGCCAATGGTGTGTCATTATGAGTGTTGTAGTCCCGCCTTCCACTCCCTGGGCCTCAGGGTCCAAATACCCACCATCGCATCCCCCTCAATTTATAAATAAGTGTATGAAAGCACGTATTAGCGACGAGGGTTGGAAGGTGATCAAGTCTGCCGTAGGTTTCAGCGCGCTCTATTATAACCCTAAGGAATCGGGGCGTTACGGCGGTGTGTGGGGAGTCTGGTGAGGGCCGCGAGTTCCCGGGGTGTAAGCGGCACCAGCCGCAGCCAGGTGTCAGACTGGTTGACCCTGATAGCATGTCTCAAAAAACATCAAGCGCGCGCGCGCGCACACACACACACACACACACACACTGAGTAAAGTGGGCCGCGAGATCCCGGGGTGTGGCCTGTTGCAGCCAGGGTCCGGTGACAGTGTGGTTGACCCTGACAGCAAGTCTCAAAATACAGCAAGGGCGTGTAAACACACACACACACACATACACACACAAAGTCTCACGGAAAGAACTCGCAGGACAAATAACATGTGAAATGTGAACCACTTTACTTCATCAGTAGGTTTTCAAATACAGAAACATCAAAGGAAACATCCCAGTATACACTTTTGAACTTTTCAAACACGTTACAGACTACTGCTTGCAATCACCAATTAAATGTTGGTGCAGAAAATCAGTTGTAGCTATCACCCCAACATTGTTCAGAAACTCAGCAGCATCTGAAAAAGCATTCATAAGGCCCTTTCCCTCGCCATTTCTATAGCCATGAACACCAAACTGGGCAACTCTGTCTAACAGATCAAATAAATTTGCCTGAGTGATCAGAGGGACGGTGTAACCACAGGTTCTATGTAAAATACGTTGTATTTTGGAATACACACCGCTGAATCCGCCAGGCTTCAGTTTCTAATCTGAAAACATCAGAATCACAGTAATTTCACTCATGTTCTTTACATACACATCTATCTCTTTAACAAATTCAAGGACATGAGCATTCTGTTTATTGATTTTAATTTCAAGCTTTGCAGAAAGAAGGGTGTAAAGCACTCTTTGTAAGAATTCTAACGTTCGGAATTCTTCATTCTTCGGACGATGGCTCACCCGTCTCTAAAACACAGCCGTGGTTTTACATAGATCTTTTTTTCTCTTGTGTAAAAATAAGTATAATGTTTCTTTTGCAATGCACCAAAAGTCACGTCTAGTATTTTTCCATCTACCTTTTCAAGTAAGGAGCGATCGGTTGTCAATTATGTTTCTCAGCAAGTGTTTTATACTCCGCTCAGTATGATTTGTAATGGTATAGGCACCCAGGCCCCTGGCGATGTACAGAACAGCCGATAAAATTTGGGCTAAACTGAGAGACGTATAAATTTCTAACGCAGCAAACGACACATCTTCGTACCCATCCGCGCACCCGTCAACCAGGCATGTGTGACCCCGTTGACCTGGATGATTAATCAAACAGGCCTCGCATTCATCAATCAGAACCCCCTTTAAACAATGGCTGAAGATGCAACATTCCACCGACTTTACAATCTGATCCATAGCATCAGGCTCATTAGAGCCATCATTAGCTAAACTAAGTTGAACATCATCATTATTAACATTTTGGCGAATACATATGCACAGACACGAAACATTCAAGCTCGATGGTAGTTTGAAGATTGATGCGTCGACCTCTTCCTTATTCTATTAAAGGAAAAAAGAAAAGGAAGGCTTAACAAAATAAATAGGCATGCTTTTTACCTAAACTATTTACCATTTTAATGCCTCTTTTGTGTTAGAGTTTTTCGTTTCCTCCACACTCGCCGCGGTTTAATATTGACTATTTGTAGCGACTCTTTATCATCAGTCGTTGACGGTTCACCAACACCAGATTCCCCGTACGTGCTCACATGACAGCCACTGTCACACACCACTGAGTGCGGGGTCAGCTTTTGCTAAAAAGAAGACGAAGTGTTGAAAATGATATACGCTAAGCGCAGATTGAAATAACAATTCCATTATCAGAAAAAATATTTTAGCAACTTACCTCTTCAGTTTGCATAGCAGAGGAATCCGATGATTCACTACTTAAAGAAGCCATCTTCGCAGCAGTCAATATCGGGGCCTGACAGCTAAGGTGTCACACTTCAAAACCGGCAAGTCGGCTCATTTAAGCATAAACTCCAAATCCGTAACCATGCCTACATAGCTCAAGACAGTTTTCAAATGGTTGTGATGTTTTAGAATGCCCCACCATATCCCCCTGCCCCAAAATCACACGTGTTTTATCGAGAGCGAAAAGTAATCACGTTGAATTAAAATACGTAAGCTTATTTTTAATGAGAAATTCTCAACAGCTTTACAAAAGTTTGAAATACTTTTCCACATACCGTGAATGTAAAGTCTTTAAACCTTAAAAATATTCACATGCAACCCAAACCTCAAATGATGTGTGTTTGCCTAGAAAAGAAATTACATTGAATCCAAAAATGTAACTTATTTTATTTTTTGAGAAGAGCATTGTGGGGCTGGTCTTTATATTTTAGTGGATAGGTCATAAAAGTGTTAAAATAATTGAATAAGACACATTTAGCAGCGATAACTTTTAAGCACAAGCAAAAAATTGATATTTATAATGCTTATAGATTTTAACAATATAACGGACTTTACTAAAATGTTTACTTTTAAAATAAATCCTCACCCAGGCATCTGCCGTTAAAGGTTATGGGATGTAGACCCACGGTATCCAAAGAGGAACAGCTCTTTCCAGGGCACGCCGTCAAGAACAGCTCCTCGGACAGCGCGAAACAGGCCATCCAGCAGATCCGTCAAGCACGCCCTCAAATCCTTCAATCCATCACAACTGAAAAAAAAGAGGTGCAGCAGCCCCTCCGTCCACTTCCTGCACACAGGGCAGCGGGAGTCCTCCTCAGCATGGAAGCGCTGCAGTACCATCTTGGTGAAAACGCAGTTGTGACGGATGAAGTCCAGCTGCTTGCATCTCTTTTCAGCTTCAGGCCTACATCACACAGCTTCAGCCCACCCCTGGAGATTTCCCCAATGAGGGTGTCATGAGCAACCCGTGGAGGCTTCCCCTCCCACACGAATCCCACCACAAGTTGCCTAATCTCGTTCTCTACACATTCAGGAAGAGGCATCACAGACACTGGGTACCACAAGAGGCACAGGCACAGTGTGTTAACGAGCAGGACCCTTCCCTTTAGGGTCAGGGACCTGTGTCTCCACTGATTTAGCCTGGCCCTCATCTTAATGAGCTTCTCCTTCCACAGGAGAAGCCCAGTGGCCTGCTCATCAGCACTAATGTAGACGCCAAGGACCTTCAGGTGACCCGTCTCCACCCTGAAAGGGTAGCCGAGGAGCGGTGCAAGGTCTGCCCTCCCCACTGGCATGACCTCAGACTTCTCCAAGTTTACCTTGGCGCCCGAGGCAGCGCAGGAGGCCTGCACCACCTCCAAAATGGCCGAGATCTCCGCCAACGTCAGTGTGGTGTCGTCAGCATATTGGTATATCAACGAGGTGGCGGTGCCCCCAGGCAAGGTGACACCGCACACCCCCTCCTTACTGGGGATCGCCAGACCCAGGGGCTCAGCCACTAAGGAGTAGAGCAGAGCTGACAGAGGGCAGCCCTGCTGCACTGACCTGGTCACTGGAAAGAAGCTTGTGAGGGAACCGTTCACCTTGACACAGCTCATGATCCCCTTGTACACGAGCCTCACCCAGGAGATGAAGGCCTCGCCGAAGCCGAAGCTCTTCAAGACCTCAAACAGGAAGGAATGCTCCACACTGTCGAAGGCCATCTCCTGGTCCAGTTTCAGGATGTATCCGCCCTTCGGCTGCTCCCGCATAAGGTCCACGACATCTCTGATGGAGCACACCGTGTCTGCGATGTCTCTCCCCTTGACGCAGTAGGTCTGCGAAGGCGACAGGATCCTGGGCAGAACCTTCCCGAGCCTGAGGGAGAGAACACGAGTTAGGATCTTATAGTCTGTGTTCAACAGACTGATCGGGCGAAAGTTTTTCAAAAGGGAGGGATCCCCCTGCTTTTTGTAGACGAGAGATCACCCCCCTTCTCATAGATGGGGTCAGAGCGCCGGTCCTGGCAATCTCCTGGAACACCTCCAGAAGGAGGGGCCCCTGGGACTGCTGAAAGTGTCTGTAGAGCTCGGAGGAGAGCCCGTCCCACCCAGGGCTCTTGTTAGGAGACGAGCCCCGAAGTGCCTCAAGCACTTCCTCCAAGTTCAGCGCACTGTCACAGAGCTCACGATCGCTCTGTGACAGGCAGGTACTCACCCTGGCCAGCATGGCCTGGGTCTGCTGCTCATCCACCCATTCGGACCGGAACAAGGCGCTATAAAAAGAAAACACCTCATTCCTAACGGCCTCAGGGGCAGAGAGCCGCACACCGTCCTCTCCCACCAGCTCCTTGATGAAAGAGCTGCGCTGCCTCTCCTCCTCCAGGACGAAGAAGAACCTTGTGCTCTTCTCGCCCTTGGCCAGATACTGGGCTCTGCTGCGCACCCTGGCTCCTCCAGGGCTTGCAGCTCACCCCTCAGCTCCAGCAAGAGCTCGCAGCCCCCGCCGTGATCTGCCAGGAGCCCGAGCTCTGAGGTGATCCGAGCCCGAAGCTCTCTCTCCCGCCTGGCCTTCTCCCGCCCCCGGGACAGGCCATACGAGATACTGAACTCTTTGATGGCGTACTTGAGATTATCCCACCAGACCAGCTTTTCTGACCTTATTAAAGCACCACAGGCCGGGGCCCCATTCCTCCTGTGCCCCTGCTAGAGAGAAGTGAAGCACAGCATGGTCGCTCAGGGTCGTGAACACATAGTGCATCCGGCTCAGGCACGGGAAGAGACTCATGTGCCCCTGCAACAGGTCGATCCGGCTCTGTCTCAAGACACCTTCGACGACCTGCCGCCGAGAAAAGTCCCTCCGCGCACCATAAGCCTGACGCCACGCATCCACGAACCAGTGAGCTTCCGCACTGCGCTCCAGGAAGCTGCGAGCAGCGCTGCTCTTAAAGGTCATCCCAACCGCGACATCGAGCGCACTCAGTGCACAGTTAAAATCTCCGACGACCAGCCCTGGCTGCTGAAAGCAGCTCGCCTCCAGCTGCTTGAGGAAGGCGAGCCGCTCAGCTTCCCCATTGTGGGCGTAGATGTTGCTCAGCAGTACGGACTGTCCAGGAGACCCAAGACAGACCTGCAGGAGCCGGCCCTCCGTGTCGTGGTGCAGGAGCCTTACGCTCTCGTACACTCCCCTCCTCACCTGCACAGCCACCCCCCTCCTGCACAGGCTGGAGGCGTTGCTGTAAAACAGCTCCCCGTCCCACTGTGCTCGCACCTTCCGGACACACTCCTCGTCCCAGAAGGTCTCCTGGAGGCAGACAACATCCGTCCGCCCCAGCAGAGCTAACACTGCCCCCAGCTTTGCTCAGTCCCTCAGCCCGTTGGCGTTTAAAGAGGCGAAAGTTGCCATCACGCATATGGCCATAAGAGTGAAATTAATTCTCCGGCCCGCGCGACAGTTCCCCCGCCCTTTCTGCCACATTCTCATTGCCAACACTTGCCGCTTCCTCCCCACCTCCTGTCTCCGCCACCGCAGAGACATCAGGGATGGGTCTGCGGACAACTCTTGAACTGGGCTTCAGGTTGGGCTGAGGCCTGACGTGGTGCCACTGGATCCCAGCCTTCGAGGGCCCAGGCGGTTGTACCCCGGCTTGCCCGCTCCCCTCCCCCTCCTCCCTGTCCTCCCTCTCCACCCCATCCATCTCCACCACCTCCCCTTCCCCCTCCATCTTCATGCCCTGTAATACCCCTCCTCCGTCCCTGTCCCATCCATCTCCAGACACCCATCCTCCATTCCTACTTCCACCACTTCCCCTACCTCTCCTCCCATGACCATATCCAACTCCCCTTCCTCAGTCTCTGCCAACGGTGCCTGACCGAGTATTGAAGAGGCTCCCTCACCTGGCAGGCCGGTGTCTTGTGGCCGCTGCAGGGCAACCGGGCGCTTCCCCTCAGGCTCCTCTGGGTCCTCGGGCGTCTTTTCGTCTGGGCCTATGTCCACCTTGCCAGGGTCTTTTCGCCGTTGCCGCTGCCGCTTGGTCACACGCCTCGCAGCAGCGCCTTTGCTGACCCCAGCAGGCTTCTCATGCCTGGACCCAGAAGAGGGCCCTGCTGGCTCACTGGTAAGCTGGGGAACCGCTGACGGTGATGGTGGTGGTGGTGCTGGTGCCGTCGCCTCCTCCCTCTGCCTCTCTCCCTGCACAGGCTGGGGTGTCAAAAGCCCACTGGTACGCTGAGGGGCCGCCTCTGGTGGTGGTGGTGCCCGTAGGATCTCAGCTGCACCACGCTGCACCGCCGCATGTTGTGGAGCAACCTCCCTCTGCTTCTCTTGCGGCACAGAGTGGGATGCAGCAGGATTGTTAGGGCAACGGGGCGCCCCTGCTGGTGGAGATGCTGGCTGGTCCCCGGCTCCTTTCTGCTGCGCTGTACCCAGGATTGGAGGGGCCTCCCTCTGCCTCTCCCCTATCACCGGCTGGGGCGTTGCTGGCTCACTGGGGTCCTGGGGCGCCGCTGCTGGAAACTCTCCATGCTCAGCTGCAGCGGCCACTCGTAGTCCATCTTCAACCCCCTCGGCGTTGCGGGCAGCTGCTCCTGTGGCGGCTGGATCTTCCGGCTCCGGCTCGCAGTTGCAGCTCATGAGCGCATGGAGGCAGTCCGGGCACTTGGCAGCGGTGCAGTTCCTGGCGCGGTGGCCGGGCTGTCTGCACTCATAGCAGAGGAACTCGGGGCAGTCCTTGGCAATGTGCCCCGAGTCCAGGCAGACATGACACACCCTATGTTGCTGGTCGTGGAGGACCCTGAAGTACTGGTCCCCCTCTGCCGTGGCGAAGCGGGTGCTGTATGGCAACGAGGCTACATGCCATCAGCAATGGTGGTCCCAGGGTAGTGGCGCATCCTGATGTCCGAAATCACTCTCACCCCCCAGCTACTCAGCTTCTCCTTGATAGTCTCGTCTGAGATATATGCCGGGAGGTGGAGGAAGGAAACCACTACCTCCTTCTGCTCCAGCCAGCGGCAGGGTCCGCGTGTTCTTTTGAGTACAGAGTCAGTTCAAACTCTTTTGGCGTCTGGGGGCGGCAGGCAAAAAGAGAGCCCTCCCCACAGACGCCATGCACCGCTGCGATAATAGCACCCGTAGATGGTTTCTCCACACCGCTCACATCCACCACAACAGTATGCGCCCTTGCAAAAACCCGCCGGGGGGGTCGATCCAAATTCCTCATCCTTCTCTTTCCTACACCACTCTCCTCCTCCACTACAATAACATTCTCTGCCTCCATGTTTTTTCCTTCCATTAAAACACAAACAGGACTCAGAAAGCAACAAAAAAGCAACAACAAAAAACCAAAAGTCTCTCCCCTCCCCAAACAGCGCTAGGCTGAAGGGGAGGGCTTCAAAAATCAACCAAAAATTCACAAAAAAACACAAAAATTCACAAAAAACAAAGTCTTACTTGAGACAAACAAATGCTCTATTCCTCTCCTTCTTCCTGCTCTCACGCTGACCACGGCCCCTGTGACGTCAGAGGGCCTGCTCAAAGGGGTGTGGCCGTAAGCGAGAGCAGGGCTCAATGGCACCTTTCTTATAGAGAGGACAGCTCCGTCACCTCTTTTACAACGCTGCTTTTTTCCCTTGCGTTTTTCTCTTCTTCCCACGTTCTCTCTCTTCACTGCCTTCGTCCCCACTCTATTTCACTTCAGTCTTTCACTTGTAGCGGCAATGCTTGTTAATAAGACAGAATTAAGTGTTGCTGTGCTTTCCCAAATGAGGCCCCATCTCTCTGTTCATCTATGTAGTGCAGCCAATGTGAAGCTATTCATGCAGGCTGATTTAAAGATGTTTTCTATTGATAAGAGACCGCTCCCAAATGGGGATGCACTTAGCTAAGACTGGCTATCATGATCAATGGTCATCCATTGGCGCCTATCTGTCTAGGGAGTGCCAGATGGACATCTGGACTGCATTCCTAAGTGTCAGGAGTAAGTGACTCATATCTCACCTTGATCAACCAATCAGGGACTGGTAGGGCCGAGTAACCCACGTGGGTCTCTGATGCCCATGGAACTTTCAGCCAATCAATGAGCTGAAGTTCCTCCAGGTAAAAACAGGCAACACAGAACTATTCAAAGGAGAACTCCAGGGGTGCTAGACAGTTCCAGGGCAGGACAGCCCAGGTGCAGAAAGGCTCCAAAGGGCAGGACATTCTCGCAGCACGCCTCCTGACCATCCTGAGACTCAGCCCGGACAACCACGGAACGGCCAGTGTGTCAGAGTGCCAGAACTTTCCTCTATTCTAAGAGTCTAGAGCGGAGGTTACCAGAGAGTAACAAGAGGATCCACACGAGGTTAGCACCAGCAGCAAGCCTCGTGAACAGGTCAGAACTGTGGACAGCTGAATCACTATTCAGAACTAGCGCTTCATCAGGAACGAACCGGTATTCTTCCTCACCTGCTGGGACCCACACTCATCTTTTCTCCTGTGCACAAACTTTGCTAGTTAAAGCCAACACTAACTAGCCGGTCAGTGAGCATCAGCAGCGCACCGTCGCAAGCCACACAGCACAGCCTGGCACGGAGCCAGAGAGCCCGCAGGATATCTACATCCCCAGAGATTGGATGAGCATTCAACTGCACTGCATCACAGCTCGAGAATTCAATTGTTATTCCAACCAGTTGATATCAATTTAATTCCTAAGAGTTATGTACTTGTTTTGAGTATCTAATGTAGAAGTTATAACCAAGTTCATTTACGAAACGGTCTAAATGAATGATATACTGAACGTATGTCCTCTTGATATATGTAACTCTTCGTAACTGATTGAATATATACCTTTTGTATTCTGATAACCCTCTCGATAAGATCTGTTAGGTTTACATGCATATTTTATGTATAAATATTTTATGTATAAATATTTTATTAATAAATATTTCCTCGTGTATTAGTACCTGTGTGTATGCGTTGTTTGAGTTATATCGCATGGTTGGATTCTAAGGCCATTTAAATAATCATTTTATTATTTACTGCTACAATTAATAATTGTCCCAGTAAATGCCCAAACCCTAAAGAACTGGTGCCTCGTGAGAGCACACTACAACTGTATTATTATTATTATTATGATTATTATTATTATTATTATTGAGAGACAGGCTCACTGTCTGTTCCTCAGGCTGGGACAGGAGATCACACACTGTATTTTTATTATTGAGAGACAGGCTCACTGTATGTATTTTTATTACTGAGAGAGAGGTTCACTGTCTGTTCCTAATGCTGGGAAAGGAGATCACACACTGCATTATTATTATTGAGAGACAAGCTCACTGTTCCTCAGGCTGGGACAGGAGATCACACTGTATTATTATTATTGAGAGTCTGGCTCACTGTTCCCCAGGCTGGGAGAGGAGGTCACACACTGTATTATTATTATTGAGAGACAGGCTAACTGTCTGTTCCTCAGGCTGGGACAGGAGATCAAACACTGTATTTTTATTATTGAGAGACAGGCTCACTGTTCCTCAGGCTGGGACAGGAGATCACACTGTATTATTATTATTGAGAGACAAGCTCACTGTTCCTCTGGCTGGGAGAGGAGGTCACACACTGTATTATTATTATTGAGAGACAGACTCACTGTCTGTTCCTCAGGCTAGGACAGGAAGTCACACACTGTATTATTATTATTATTGAGAGACAGGCTCACTGTCTGTTCCTCACGCTGGGACAGGAGATCACACACTGTATTATTATTATTGAGAGACAGGCTCACTGTTCCTCAGGCTGGGACAGTAGATCACACTGTATTATTATTATTGAGAGACAGGCTCACTGTCTGTTCCTCAGGCTAGGACAGGAAGTCATACACTGTATTATTATTATTGAGAGACAGGTTCACTGTCTGTTCCTCAGGCTGGGACAGGAGATCACACACTGTATTATTATTATCGAGAGACCTGCTCTTTCCTGACTGTTCCTTAGGCTGGGACAGGAGATCATAATCTGCTTTATTATTATTGAGAGACTGGCTTACTCCTGTCTGTTCCTCAGGTTGGGACAGGAGATCACACACTGTATTATTATTGAGAGACGGGCTGACTGTCTGTTCCTCAGGCTGGGACAGTGGATCATATACTATATTATTATAACTAAGAGACAGGCTCACTTTCTATTCCCCAGACTGGGACAGAAGATCACACACTGTATTATTATTGAGAGACAAGCTCACTATCTGTTCCTCATGCTGGGACAGGAGGTCACACACTGTATTATTATTATTATTGAGAGACAGGTTCACAGTCTGTTCCTCAGGCTGGGACAGGAGATCACACACTGTATTATTATTATTGATAGACAGGCTCACTGTTCCTCAGGCTGGGACAGGAGATCACACTTTATTATTATTATTATTATTTAGAGACAGGCTCACTGTCTGTTCCTCATGCTGGGACAGGAGATCACACTCTGTATTATTATTATTGAGAGATAGGTTCACTGTCTGTTCCTCCGACTGGGACAGGAGATCACACGGTTTATTAATATTATTGTTGAGAGACATGCTCACTGTCTGTTCCTCTGGCTTTGGCAGGAAATGACACACTGTATTATTAGTAATGAGAGACAGGCTCAGTGTTCCTCATGCTGGGACAGGAGATCAAAAACTGTATTATTATTATTGAGAGACAGGCTCACTGTCTGTTCCTCAGATTTGGACAGGAGATCACACACTGTATTATTATTATCGAGAGACTTGCTCTTTCTTGACTGTTCCTTAGGCTGGGACAGGAGATGATAATCTGCTTTATTATTATTGAGAGACTGGCTCAATCCTGTCTGTTCCTCAAGATGGGACAGTGGATCACACACTATATTATTATTACTGAGAGACAGGCTCACTTTCAATTCCCCAGACTGGGACAGAAGATCACACACTGTATTATTATTATTGAGAGACAGGCTCACTGTCTGTTCCCCAGGCTGGGACAGGAGATCACACAATGTATTATTATTATTATTATTGAGATACAGGTTCACTGTCTGTTCCTCAGACAGGGACAGGAGATCACACAGTTTATTAATATTATTGTTGAGAGACATGATCACTGTCTGTTCCTCAGACTGGGACAGGATATTCCACACTGGATTATTATTATTGAGAGACAGGATCACTGTCTGTTCCTCAGGCTAAGACAGGAGATCACACACTGGATTATTATTATTGAGAGACAGGTTTAGTGTCTGTTCCCTAGGCTGGGACAGGAGATCAAAAACTGTTTTATTATTATTGAGAGACAGGCTCACTGTCTGTTCCACAGGCTGGTACAGGAGATCACACAGTTTATTTATATTATTGTTGAGAGACATGTTCACTGTCTGTTCCTCTGGCTGGGGCAGGAAATGACACACTGTATTATTATTATTGAGAGACAGGCTCGCTGTCTGCTCCTCAGGCTGGGACAGGAGATCACACACTGTATTATTATTATTGAGAGACAGGCTCACTGTCTTTTCCTCAGGCTGGGAAAGGAAGTCACACACTGTATTATTATTATTGAGAGACTGGCTCACTCCTGTCTGTTCCTCAGGTTGGGACAGGAGATCACACACCGTATTATTATTATTGAGAGACGGGCTGACTGTCTGTTCCTCAGGCTGGGACAGTGGATCACACGACGTTGCGCTGCTGATGCTCTCTGAAGACCGGCTAGTTAGTTTTGGCTGAAACTAGCGAAGTTTGTGCACAGGAGAAAAGATGACTGTGGGTCCCAGCAGGTCAGGAAGAAGACCAGTTCATTCCTGATGAAGCGATAGTTCTGAATAGTGATTCAGCTGTCCACAGTTCCGACCTGTTCACGAGGCCTGCTGCTGGTGCTAACCTCGGGTGGATCGTTTGGTTACTCTTTGGCAACCTCCTCTCTCGACTCTTAGAACAAAGCAAAGTTCTGGCACTCGGACACACTAGCCATTCCGTGGTTGTCCAGGCTGAGTCTCAGGATGGTCAGGAGGCGCGCTGCGAGAATGTTCTGCCCTTGGGAGCCTTTCTGCTCCTGGGCCGTCCCGCCCTGGAATTGTCTCAAAGCCCTGGAATTCTCCTTTGAATTCCCTTTAGAATAGTCTTGGAGCTCTGTGTTGCCTGTTTTTACCTGGAGGAACTTCAGCTCGTTTATTGGATGAAAGTTTCATGGGCATCAGAGACCCACGTGGGTTACTCGGCCCTACCAGTCCCTGATTGGTTGATCAAGGTGAGATATGAGTCACTTACTCCTGACACTTAGGAATGCAGTCCAGATGTCCATCTGGCACTCCCTAGACAGATAGGCGCCAATGGATGCCCATTGATCATGATAGCCAGACTTAGCTAAATGCATCCCCATTTGGGAGCTGTCCCTTATCAAAAGAAAACATCTTTAAATCAGCCTGCCTGAATAGCTTCTCTGTGGCTGCACCACAGAGATGAAGAGAGAGATGGGGCCTCATTTGGGAAAGCACAGCAACACTTAATTCTGTCTTATTAACAAGCATTGCCGCTACAATTAGTAGGAAGAAAGATACAATATTTTGAAAATGTAATATGTTTTAAAGGATTAAAGGGAAAATAAATACTTTATATACGCAAACTAATTCTACTGAGCTCCTCTAAACAATATCGCCTGAAGAATTGTCAAAGCACAGTGTATCAATTTGGGTGACAGTGGGGGAAAAGGATCACAACATTGAAAACCACAAGGCTTATTTTCAACAACAAAATTTGTGCTTGATAATATTTGACAAAAAAATGAATATTACACGCACGGAAATCAATATTTACCATTAGGGTAGAATGCAGCATAGAACAGTTGGATAGAAGGTTAGTGTAACTCTATAGTGCATCACAGAGGCTGGTCTCTTCCCCTCATTATGCAGGCTGACTTGTTCACAGTGAACTGTCCTCCAGCGATAGTCAGCTGTAATCACTGATGCAGACATGATGTTAATACTCTGACAGCATCTTGGCTGATTTGGTTAAAGTGTTTTCCTATTAAACAGGAGATTCTGCGTTCAAATCCCAGCAGTGTCTTTCTTCTTGTCTTACAAAATGTATCACTATGGATGATTACATGCAGCTTGATTTTGTTTAATGCAAGTTTTCATTCCCTTTCTGATGGCTCTCTACAGTAATTTTTAAAAGTACTAATCGGGATGGATTACTGTACATATCCTCAGTAAAGGGGAATATATAAGTAGTGACTATCCAAATTGCATTTTTGTGTGAAACACATTTCAGAAAATCGAAAACCAATTTTCAAAACTCACAATAACAAGACAAAGGCAAAACATAAGTTCACTTTCACTTTATGCATATTTACCACAACCTTGCCTTCTGATCATAAAAAGTCTTAATTTTAATATAGCAGTTTTAAATGGGACATTCAGAACATGGCATATGAGAATATATGGTTAACCGAGGATGAGCAAAGGATGATCGCACTTTCTGCTTATTGCTATGAACCTACCCCTGGTTATAAAAATGTCTCAAAATTCTGACACTGAGGTGTGAGACACAATGTAACAGGCTCTCATAATCCCGAAATACAAGAAATTTTACTGTAGCGTTTTATAAATTTGACCCTGTGAACATTGCATGTCCCTCCATCCTCATTACCAAAACATCTCAATGTCCCGACACTATGTACTTTTGTAATTACAACAATTCACTTTCATTTATGAGTTGTGACATTGTGAACATGGCATGTTAAAGTATTTAGAAAATCTAGATCAGAACAGGCTAAATGCAATTCCTAGTGATTTATCATTTTCTTACTTTCTAAATGAAAAAAAATATTTTTTCAGTGATTATGACACTTCAGTATGACATAAAATATGCTTCAATGACAGAATAAATAATAATAATAAATAATCATCGAAAAAATACCCAAAGTGGACATTCATAGTTGTGATTATAGGAATGTTAGATATCGGGTGAGTAGCTGCGTCAGCATGCGTAGGCTGCAAAGGAACAAGTAAAGGACTATTCCTGCTGAAAAGAGAAGAAAAGAATCACAATGTTTCGGCTGTGGAGCCTTCTTCAGGTGTGAGAAAGACAGGGCAGTAAGCAAAGATAATTTTCTTTTTATCTTTGCTGAGTGCAGTTTATCGCTGATGACAACATCAAAGACATTAAGGAGATTTTACAGCTAACAGCTCCATATCAACTTCCTTTCATAACTAACCTCATCAGATCCCTCAACTCCCAACTCTTCCAGTTTCTCACTTCAGAGAAGGATAAAAAACTCAAAATCCTCTACAGAGAAAAACCATCAACACCCTTATCACCTCCACCAATCCTAACCTTGGTGTTACTACACCTCTGACCTTTCCCTTTCACCCCTTTGCATCCTCAGCTAACATATTTTAATAGTACAACAAAATTACAATAGATTGTACAGTATTTATGTTTAAAATTAAGGTAAATGTGTCAAAATATCGAAGTCCAAATGCACGGTGCTAATGTAACAAAGCTCGCAAGTTCTTAAACAAATCTGCATTGTATTTTTAAAATATTTCAGCATAGGATGCAACGGGGGTATAAATGACGACTCGACTTTTTCTTGGGTGAATTTGGTTTTCTGGGGAGTTGCGATGTTGGGCATACAGTAATTGGACATTTCCCGGTGATTCTGACACGTGTTAAGCTCTCGCATTTCCTGCAAATATTAAAATGGTTAAGGTTTCGCTGAGAAATCCAATCGACCTTTGCGAAGACAATGTTTACATCACATAAGAAACCCGTCCCTGGGTGGACTCAAACCACCAACCTTTCAGTGAATAACAGAACGCACCACACAGACGGAATGGTGGGTCCGTGTCTCGCATCACAACTTTCAGGTTAAATTTTTTTTTTTTGCCAGCTGGTAATATTTCTTCTGCACTGATAATCAAGAATTGAATTTCATTTCTCACAAGCTGTGTGAATTTCTTGAAATACAAGTTTTCCAGAAAGGAAATGAATACATGCATTTAACAAAATCAACCCCTTTCTGATAGTCCGAAATGGTACGTTATGTACCACAAGATAGGAAAAAAAACATGACTGGGATTTTAAACTACGTGACCTACAGTACCAGACCGGGTAAAGTTAGCTTGAAGTTCGAAAACGATTTTGGCACGCCTGTAGCGTTTACACGAAACCTCTTAGAATCGCGAGAATACTTGCTTTGTGTATAAAATACATTGTGAATGCTTTCTCAGCCTTTACTTTTTCGTTTATATGACATTTGTTTGACCAAGCACGAATATTCTTTTGTCCATATCTTCACAACGGAAGCACAGAACGCCTTCAAACCAAAACGACATATGGATATTTCCACAGCCTCTACATCAAAGTATCAGTGAGCTAATTATCTTTTTTAAAACCTCCGGTTTTTCATCGATGCGTAATTACGCACGAACTGGAACCCGGGGGACCGCTGTGTGCACACGTTCACAAAGCGAGAAATACTGTTCATTACGGCTTCATGCGAAAAACCCGTATATGACCATAGGAAGCAGAACAGCGCGGTCTCCAATTACCCAGACTGTAAGCACGGGAATAAAGCTTTGTTTGATTTCTGAAACCCTTCCTTTACGTCCTGTTTTCATTCAGGTAAGGGTCAACTATATTCACAATACTACTGACAGCAGGAAGATTAAAATATTCTTTACTCAGCAGCTTATTAAAAACAGCTCCCATGATGTTCAAACCGATTTTTTACACAGAACACTGACACAGCTTTGTGTTCTGAATCTCTTTTTCTCTTGCTTTTATTTAATGTGGCACAATGCACTGGTTCACAAACCAATAGCATTTAAACCACAGCACCCACAATGCTGCAGGTAAGTGTTTTGCACACTAAGCAGGTCATCTGACTATTCCCAGCTTTGTTTTGGGTTATGGAACCTTTATTTTTTTATGATTTTCTGAAGATAACACTACAGGTGGGATGGGTGGGTTGTCTTCATGGCTCAATAGCATTGCAAATACAGCACCCACACTGCTGAAACCAAGTGTTTTACACACCAGACAGGCCCCCGAACCTCATACAACCTTAATGTGGCTGTGGCCCCTTTATTTATTTTGTAATGAGTTTCTGAAGATAACACTACAGGTAATACACTGGGACAGGTGGGTCGTCTTCATGGCTAAATAGCATTTCAAATACAGCACCCACTCTGCTGAAACCAAGTGTTTTACACACCAGACAGGCCCCCAAACCTCATACAACCTTACTGTGGCTGTGGCCCCTTTCTTTATTTTGTAATGATTTTCTGAAGATAACACTACAGGTAATACACTGGGACAGGTGGGTCGTCTTCATGGCTCAATAGCATTTCAAATACAGCACCCACTCTGCTGAAACCAAGTGTTTTACACACCAGACAGGCCCCCGGACCTCGTACAACCTTGCTGTGGCTGTGGCCCCTTTCTTTAATTTTTTATGATTTTCTGAAGATTACACTACAGGTAATACACTGGGACGGGTGGGTCGTCTTCATGGCTCAATAGCATTTCAAATACAGCACCCACTCTGCTGAAACCAAGTGTTTTACACACCAGACAGGCCCCCAATCCTCATACAACCTTACTGTGGCTGTGGCCCCTTTCTTTATTTTGTAATGATTTTCTGAAGATTACACTACAGGTAATACACTGGGACAGGTGGGTCGTCTTCATGGCTCAATAGCATTTCAAATACAACAGCCACACTGCTGAAACCAGGTGTTTTACACACCAGACAGCCCCCAGAACCTTATACAACCTTGCTGTGGTTGTGGCCCCTTTCTTTATTTTTTTATGAGTTTTTCAATATGGCACCATTAGACAGGCGGTACATGGGGATAGTACATCGTGCTCTTCACGAGTCAATAGCTCTTCAAGCACAACAGCCACAGTGCTGCAACCAGGTGTTTTACACACCAGACAGCTCCCCTAACCTTATACAACCTCGCTTTGAGTTGTTTAACATTTCTTTCAAATCACTTGGGTTCATCAATCATTTGATCATTTTTCAGCGTGGAATAAACCTATTACTTGTTCCTTGGAGATTACCATCTGCTGATAAGATATGATCGCTATATTGACCATATACAATTTCTTGCATAAGGAATTCATATTTTGCATACACCGATCCCCCCGGAGTCCCAAGTGATTCTGGTTTTGGAAAGCTAAAGGACAATGAGCTTCACGATACCAGGGGGACAGTGGGTGGTCAAGTCTCCCCTAAACAATGGATCTTGTCAGATTATGATGTCAGTGCATTTAATAAATGTTGTTGAACTCTCTTTAGCCCAAATACAGAGGAGCCCAGACCCAGAATGTTACACATACTGACAGAGAGTGATCTCATTATGTGTGTTTGGATTTTAACAACTATTTTTATTGTTTGCTAGAACCAAAACAATCTATGTTAGACATTTTCATCTTCAGCCAAAAATACAAACCTGTTTACGTAGTGTGGTGCAGGTTCTTGTCCCATTCTGCTCTTGGTCCAGGTTGGAGGGTTGCACCGATTCTGAATCTTGTTAGCTGGTATGGATGGGTTTGGGGGTGTTGATACCAGAGTGGTCCAGGAGGGTGATTCAGGTGTCTCGGGGGCATTCTTGTTTTTCTATGAGTTCAGGTTGATTCTGTTGGTTCTGTCATGAATCTCCCTCACGCAGGCAAGCACTCCCGCATTCCCTCGAGCTCTCCCCATACCAAACGTGCACATGTCAATCAGTCCTCTACTTAAACCCTCATCTGTCCCCCGGTCATTGCTCACGATTGAGATTCTCTCCCGGAGCTTACCTACTAACTACGCCTTTGCCTTACTATGACTTCTCCCCTGGACCTCGACCCCGCTTTTCCGACAACTGCTTTAGCCACTCGATTTTGTACCTTCGCCTGTTTTACGCTTTCTCGGATCCTGACCCCAGCCTCTCTCTTCATTTACGCCTCTGCCTACCGACGCAACTTCTACGCCTTCCCGGACTCGGGCCCCTGCCTGCTTACTCCGACTACGCCTGCGTCTCGCGCCAACCCTACCAAGGGCACCGCATTGGATCCCTATCCTCAGCAGTCAGCCCCTGCGTGACAGGTTCTGAGTGTCTTGGTTACATCCGTTTGTGTGTATAGATGAAAAAGCTATTGAAGAGCACCCCCACACCCCCCACCCGTCTCGGTGGAAGTTGCCATGTTCAAAAAATCCTAAAAAGATAATTAAAGTTGCACACAACAAAGCATGACTGTGAAAGGTCAGGAGGCCTGCCTAGTGAGCACAACACTCGATTACAGTCAAAAAAAACATTAAAAAATAAAGAAATGTTCCACAACTCAAAGCAAGGTTGTATAAGGTTAGGGGAAATGTCTGGTGTAAAACACCTGGTTGCAGCACTGTGGCTGTTGTGCTTGAAGAGCTATTGACTCATGAATAGCACCCCCCAATCCCCATGTACCGCCTGTCTAATGGTGCCATATTGAAAAACTAAAATTCTTATTAAAAAAATAAATAAAGGGGCCACAACCACAGAAAGGTTGTATAAGGTTAGGGGACCTGTGTGGTGTGTAAAACACTTGGTTTCAGCAGTGTGGTTGTTGTATTTGAAATGCTATTGAGCCATGAAGATGACCCACCTATCGCACTGTGTTACCTGTAGTGTTATCTTCAGAAAATCATAAAAAAATAAAGAAAGGGGCCACAGCCACAGCAAGGTTGTATGAGGTTCTGGGGCCTGTTTGGTGTGTAAAACACTTAGTTTCAGCAGTGTGGGTGCTGTATTTGAAATGCTATTGAGCCATGAAGACGACCCACCTGTCCCAGTGTATTACCTGTAGTGTAATCTTCAGAAAATCATAAAAAATTAAAGAAAGGGGCCACAGCCACAGTAAGGTTGTACGAGGTTCTGGGGCCTGTCTGGTGTGTAAAACACTTAGTTTCAGCAGTGTGGGTGCTGTATTTGAAATGCTATTGAGCCATGAAGATGACCCACCTGTCCCAGTGTATTACCTGTAGTGTTATCTTCAGAAACTCATTACAAAATAAAGAAAGGAGCCACAGCCACAGTAAGGTTGTACGAGGTTCCGGGGCCTGCCTGGTGTGTAAAACACTTGGTTTCAGCAGTGTGGGTGCTGTATTTGAAATGCTATTGAGCCATGAAGACGACCCACCTGTCCCAGTGTATTACCTGTAGTGTTATCTTCAGAAACTCATTACAAAATAAAGAAAGGAGCCAAAGCCACAGTAAGGTTGTACGAGGTTCTGGGGCCTGTCTGGTGTGTAAAACACTTGGTTTCAGCAGTGTGGGTGCTGTATTTGAAATGCTATTGAGCCATGAAGACGACCCACCTGTCCCAGTGTATTACCTGTAGTGTAATCTTCAGAAAATCATAAAAAATTAAAGAAAGGGGCCACAGCCACAGCAAGGTTATATAAAGTTAGGGGGCCTGTCTGGTGTGTAAAACACTTGGTTTCAACAGTGTGGGTGCTGTATGTGAAATGCTATTGAGCCATGAAGATGACCCACCTATCCCAGTGTATTACCTGTAGTGTTATCTTCAGAAAATCCTAAAAAATATAAAGAAAGGTTCCACAACCCAAAACAAAGCTGGGAAAAGTCAAAGGACCTGCTTAGTGTGCAAAACACTTGCTGCATTGTGGGTGCTGTGGTTTAAATGCTATTGGTTTGTGAACAGAATACCCCTATCCCAGTGCATTGTGCCATATTAAATAAAAGCATGAGAAAAAGAGATTCAGAATGCAAAGCTGTGTCAGTGTTCTGTGTAAAAAATCGGTTTGAACATCATGGGAGCTGTTTTTAATAAGCTGCTGAGAAAAGAATATTTTAATCTTCCTGCTGTCAGTAGTATTGTGAATATAGTTGACCCTTACCTGAATGAAAACAGGGCGTAAAGGAAGGGTTTCAGAAATCAAACAAAGCTTTATTCCCGTGCTTACAGTCTGGGTAATGGGAGACCGCGCTGTTCTGCTTCCTATGGTCATATACGGGTTTTTCGTATGAAGCCGTATTGAACAGTATTTCTCGCATTGTGAACGTGTGCACACAGCGGTCCCCCGGGTTCCAGTTCGTGCGTAATTACACATCGATGAAAAACCGGAGGTTTAAAAAAAGATAATTAGCTCACTGATAGTTTGATGTAAAGGCTGTGGAAATATCCACAAGTCGTGGTCTTTAAAATGCATTTGGTTTGACGGCGTTCTGTGCTTCCATTGCGAAGATATGGACAAAAGAATATTCGTGCATGGTCAAAAAAATGTCATAAAATCGAAAAAGTAAAGGCTGAGAAAGCATCCACAATGTATTTTATACACAAAACAAGCATTCTTGCAACTCTAAGAGGTTTCGTGAAAGCGCTACAGGCGTGCCAAAATCGTTTTCGAACTTCGAGCTAACTTTACCCCGGTATTATGCACTTACTGGAACCCGGGGGACCGCTGTATACATATACTGTATAACTTATGCCGCTGTATAAGTTCACAACGTGAGAAATACTGTTCAATACGGCTTCATGCGAAAAACCCGTATATGACTATAGGCAACAGAATAGTGCAGTCTCCAGTTATTCAGACTGTAAGCAAGCGAATAAAGCTTTGTCTGAATTCTGAAACCCTTCCTTTATGTCCTGTTTTCATTCAGGTAAGAGTCAACTATATGCACAATACTACTGACAGCAGGAAGATTAAAATATTCTTTACTCAGCAGCTTATTAAAAACAGCTCCCATGATGTTCAAACCGATTTTTTACACAGAACACTGACACAGCTTTGCGTTCTGAATCTCTTTTTCTCGTGCTTTTATTTAATGTGGCATAATGCACTGGGATAGGGGTATTCTGTTCACAAACCAATAGCATTTAAACCACAGCACACACAATGCTGCAAGTAAGTGTTTTACACACTAAGCAGAGAGCGATGTCTTCCTCGTTAGTATAGTGGCAAGTATCCCCACCTGTCACGCGGGAGACCAGGGTACATCAGGACGCGCATTGAAGTGAAAGCAGGATGCGCTGCGACATCCACTGTGCAGATCCCGCCACACTCAGAGGTGAGTGGGTCTGTTCGATCACAGCGCTAGGCGAATCCCCAAACAGTGTGGGTGGCAACAAACGAAACGGGCCTGTTTCCGCCCGGTTTCGATCTGGGGAAATCGGGCCCAGTAGTGGCGGGATCTGTACAGTGCATGTCGCAGCGCTTCAATGTGCTCAACATTCACTCCTACCCCGAGTGCAGAAAAGACAGCGTCCGCAGCAACAACAGCTCAGGTCTCTGCACAGGAGCTAAGCTGCCCCCATCTCCTCTGCTCTGCGGCTCCTGCGGAGTGGAGTCCTGCCTGGAGCCGTGTTTGCAGGCGGCGGCTCCCCACGCCCTGTCTGGGCGTCGTGTCCAAGAGCTCCTGGGAGGAAGAGAGAGCCCTCCCACTCGGGGGCTTTTCCACGGTCTGTGTGAGGAGGGGCGGGTGTGTCCAGTAGCTTATCGAGCGGAAGCCTGGGGCGGCAGAGAGCTGTGATCGTGCAGACCTTGAGGTGTCACCTCTTTGTCTGCTTTCCCGCCCCCCCTCCGCCCAAGCTCTGCTCCAAAGTAGCCCGGCAACCTCTCACACCTGCAAGTGTCACAACCTAAGGTGCGGTCATGAGACACCCATGGGGTGTCGTTCTGTTCTTGCTAATTGTTTCCTGCCCGTCACAGGCAGGAGTCCATGCGAGGAAGATGCGCTGGACAGAGCTCAGAGGGCGCAGCTGGGTGGCTTTCCTTCTGAGTGACGTTCCTGCAACACTCTCCCGGTACTCTTGGTGCGCTCATGCCACAACACAGGAAGGCTGGAGCAGGTGGCTGTGGGCTTTGCGCACTGCTGAAATAGCTCAGTTGGGAGAGCGTTAGACTGAAGATCTAAAGGTCCCTGGTTCGATCCCGGGTTTCGGCATTTTGTTTCATCGCGCCCTTTGTTCCTCTCTCCAGCGCCCCCTTCCTAAAGTGACGCGTCCCTTTCTCAGCCCGAAACGCAAGCGAGACACCAGCAGCGATCCCTGCAGGTTTCCGTAGTGTAGCGGCTATCACGTTCGCTTAACACGCGAGAGGTCCCTGGTTCGAGACCGGGCGGAAACAGCCTCGTTTTGCACGCTCCTGTACTTCACAGAGGTCTTGAGCGACCGGTCATTTGTTCCCAATGTATTTCCGGTGCTTTCGTGCACTCTTGTACCAAACTTACGTTCCTTCTGTATGCGGAGCCGATCATTTGCAATTGGGCTGTGCCGACAGACCAGGACGAGCTCTGTCGGCTCAAAAGCAGCACAGGACCTGCAAGAACAACAGAAAGATTAGCATCCAGCGAGGGCCTCTTAGTGAGCCCAAGAGCTCATCAAGAATCGGCTCCAGCAACAGGGCTGGGCGCATTGTTCCATTCTCCGCCCACTCTCGGTGTAAACAAGTCCCTCCTGGTCTCTGCTTGAAATGCACTTTCCTGCGTTTGCTTTGGTGTAACTGGCTTCCCCTGCATGGGCGAATGTGAAGAAGATCCTTAGTAAGTCATTGAAGAAAACCGAGAAGAGGTCGGAGTGGCCTCTGTCGTTCATCAACGATCCAGTCAGGCAGTACTCCTCTGTAAAGCGCCGTTCATTCACATCGATTGGCTTTTTTTTGCCTTCATTCGTGCGAGTAGTAAAAGCAGACGCCCCTATTCTGCCGTGACCCGGATTCGAACCGGGGTTCTTGCGGCCACAACGCAAAGTACTGACCACTATACGATCACAGCGAGTTACCGAGACACACGCGGCAGGGCGGAAAGGGCTGTGCTCTCTTCGTGTGACATAATTCGGAAAAGTCCTGACGTTGCATTTCAACTGAGTATACATCGACCCTTCGACACTCTGAGTGACAACTCTCTTGCGTGTTTTCTCATATTTATGTAGTTTGCTTGCATGATGCCGGTGAAGTGGAAATCTAATAAGTAAATTGATTCTTAAAAATGTAGAGAGCTTTGAAAAAATATATTGGTGCTTTTAGATAATATATTTCAAGGATGTAACTGCTGTGCTACAGTGCGTGCAGAATTTTAGAAAACAGTTCGTCAACAAAGTACACTGTGTAGATTAGTTTAGAAGACAATGTACCAAAACAATATATGCTGTCTGGGTCATTAGAATTAGCTGAAAGTAACTGATAAGCTTTGAATAACAAATCTAGTTTTTCTTCTCTCGCTCTATGACGTAATCTGTTTTCTCTTAGAGAAAGGGGAAGTTTTAGAAGGGACCAAGTGCTGAACTTTTTTACAGCGCAACGTCTTATAAAAACCCTGTACTGCTTGTAACAAATTGAGTCTCTGGTTGCACTTTGCAGGGCTCCCAATATTGCAATATTGAAATAAAGACCTTACTCAGGTGAGAACTCTCTCTTGTGGCTTCCTTGATAGTTATATTTCCATGACAATTTGGGGGCTCGTCCGGGATCACAAACCTGAGCGCGAACGGCTGCTGAAACTCCATCCGGACCCGGACAATTTTAGCAAATTGGACGAACCTCGGAGGATAAACTGTTTATCCTTCCAGAGACGCGTCTGGAGAATTGGCAGCTGTCTGACGTCAGTAAGTGATCCTTTAAAATTAATAGTTATATTTCCATGACAAGAGAAAAACCATCAACACCCCTACCACCTCCACCAATCCTAACCTTGTTTTTACTATACCCTCTGACCTTTCCCTTTCACCCCTTTGCATCCTCAGCTAACATATTTTAAAATTACAATAGACTGTATAGTATTTATGTTTAAAATTAAGGTAAATATGTCAAAATATCAAAATCCAACTGCACAGTGCTATTGTAAGAATGCTTGTCAAGTTCTCAAACAAACCTGCATTGTATTTTTAAAATATTTCAGCAGAGGATTCAACTGGAGTATAAATGAAGATTCGACGATAATTTTTTTTGAGTGAATATGGTTTTCTGGGGAGTTGCAATGTTGGGCATTATTGGACATTTCCCGGTGACCCTGACACGTGTTAAACACTCGCATTTCCTGCAAATATTAAAATGGTTAACGTTTCGCTGAGAAATCCAATCGACTGAAGACAATGTTTATATTGCAAAAGAACCCCGTCCCTGGGTGGACTCGAACCACCAACCTTTCGGTTAACAGCCGAACGCGCTAACCGATTGCGCCACAGAGACTGACTGGTAAGGTCATTTCTCGAATCACAAGTTTTCGGTTAAAAAAAAATCTCTTCCCGTTTATTTTGCCAGCCTGTAATATTTCTTCTGCACTGATAACCAAGAATTGAATTTCATTTTTCGCAAGCTGTGTGAATTTCATCAAAAACAAGTTTTCCAGAAAGGAAATGAACACATGCATTTAACGAAATCAAGCCCTTTGTGATTGCCCGAAATGATACGTTCTGTACTACAAGATAGGAAGAAAGACACGGCTGGGATTTGAATCTCGGTTCTTTTGTTTAATAGAGAAGCGCTTTAACTAACTAGGCTACGGTGACGGCTCAACCTTCACCTTTTACAGCCACTTGGACACACCGCTCTGAGACATCTGCGTTCAGTAAGCGCTGAACCTGCGCTCAGAGCAAATTGCCTCTTTTACATAGCAGCCCCGACACTGAGAAACGAAGAGAACTGGCTTTTATCTGCCATTTTCATGTCCAATGCGTTTGACATCTCCCAAGGGCGACAGAGTTCTTTTGCAACACTATTTCTTCTTCTTTTTTATTTCTGTACGCTTTGATAAAAAACGAGAAATCGTGCAACGGAAAAATGTCTTTTTTTCATAGAGAAAACGTGCACCAGGAAATGTTGTGTTGAGAAGAAATGATTTAACATGATACGTGACCTAATTTATCGGAGCAATTGCTCGACCAGCAAGATCTGGAGAGGTTGGAGAGTCTGGTGGATGTGATAATTATACGGTGTTGTGGAAGAAAACAGTCTTTCTTTGAATTCTCAGTCAATCGGAATTTCAGTGCGAAACATAAACCCCTTGTCTGATTTAAAGAGATTATATTTTAAAACTCATAAAAAATCAGAAAACACGTTTCTCACTTTGAAATTTTAGACGGAGCGGTGCATGACTAGTAGCGGCGCTGAGCACACTATGGGGGAATTCAGGTCATGTGAAATGCCAGCGGTTTAATAAACAACGCGTCTGATTTCGGATCATAAGATTGTAGGTTCGACTTCTACCTTGCTCGTGTAAATTTTATTCAAGCTCCTCAGTAATAGATGTATATTATGTAATGAACCGCACCTGAAAGCAAACGTTGGGTCTGTTTCCTTTGTTTTCCAGCATGAAATAGCAAATCGTTACAAAAAGCACCTGCTAATGTCCAATAGCGGGTTTTGTTTTCAAATTACAGTTTCAGGCTTCAGACACTTTTTAATAAAACAAAAGTGTCCGGAAACTCATTAACTTTCAGGTTTGCTTGAACCTGTATTAAAAAAAGTTATCTGAAACTTCCGGGATTCCATTATCTGATGTAGCTGTCTCTAAAGTTGGACGTGATGTTAAGCAGATGTGAACTGTGATTTTGGAACTGTGATTTGGCCGCTGTTGGTGATTTTCCTTTAAAAATAAATGAATCTCTGGAAATTTTACGGAGTGTATCACTTTCACTGAGACCGAGAAGTGTTAAGCTGTACATGAGTCTTTGTGGTTCGGTTGTTAACCAAAAGGGTGGTGGTTTGAGCCCTCCCAGGGACACTATGAGCCTTTTAATGTACACACCCGTCTCACTTTATCTCCACAGCCGGTCTTGTGCCGCAATCAAATACAGAGCCCGTAGGAGGCAGTAAGCTCGCATATATAGCTCACTGTGTATATAATGAAGAAGCAGAGGTTAGTTTCTCATCTGCGCGTTACAGAGCCTTACGCAACTCGTACTGTACCAACAGCTAGGGTTTGATCCCTGCACGGGCTATTAGTTGAAAAGCCATTGTAAATGACGTGTAAGAGATTTATAGATACTGTAGATCAGTGGTTCTCAAACTGTGGTACGCGTACCGGCAGTGGTACGTGGAGTGCCACCAGGTGGTACGCCAAATGACCCTGGAACTGTGTAGTGTGCACTGAAAAATCGGGACGGGTTTTCATATTTTGTATTTTAATACTTGTCGAATACGCAGGCTACATACTACGATACAGTGCGTGCTAATACTTCAGTGGACACAAGAGATACTCTGTAATTCTATACCACTCTATAGGAATGCGTGCTACGGATGCAAGTGACCAATTGTATTTAAAAAAAGCTATTGTATCTCCAGCAAATAGGGAGAAAGGAGAATGTGCGTGATTTTGGAACAATGCCAACATTGTAAACACAGGAATGCATAGAAATACGTGCTACGAACGCAGGCAATCTTGTGAGCACACGAAAGCGTGATAACAGAAAAATATTTAAGAACTGTTCTAATTTGAGAAAAATACACCAAGCGTTTCTGTGTTTCGCTCCCATGCGCATGAAATAAAAACTTTAAATAAATACGGAAATAAAAACAGAAACGCGGAAAAATGCAAGCTTGCGGATTGCTAAAGCAGGTAAGCTATACTATTTTTGAAGAACCTTATTTACCGTTGGCAAAAGAGCTGACACGTATTATGTGTGGAGAAAAAGCTGCTAAACAGCTCGACCTGCTGCCCCCCTCCCCCTGAAAGACACAGTCATTCAAAGAATTATTGAAATGAAGGATTATATCAAAAGTACACTGATAGAGCGCGTTAAGATGAGCAGATGTTTTTCACTGCAATTAGATGAGTCTGTAGTCGATTTGGCCAATTTGCTCGTTTACGTTAGATGCGAGTTTGAGGGCATGTCCCATGAAGACTTTCTGTTCTGTAAACCGCTACCAACAGGAACTACAGGAGAGCACATATTTCAGCTTCTGAATGAATTTTTCGAAGAGAATGGCCTCGACTTGATAAAATGCGTCTGAGTTTGTACAGACAGTGCTAGAGCAATGACAAGCCGACATAACGGTGCAGTTGCACGAATTAGAGAGGTTGCTCCAGAAATTAATGTACGCATTACAACATCCACCGCAAGACCTTTGCCGTCAAGAAAATGCCTGACGATTTAATATCTGTTAGACTCTGTTGTGAATTGTATCAAGGCTCGAAAAATTAATTCACATCTCCTTTGCTCAACTAAATAGGCTCACCCCTCTCACTGAAATGGTGCTTTTTTATTAGTTGTTGTTAATGTTTTTTTTCTGTAAAATACTTTGAGAAGCCACCTTTAAAGGCGCTATATCAAATAAAGTTCATTATTATAATATTTATTTCTGGGGTTCCTATGAGATGATGACTTGTAGGTGGTACTTGGATGCTTTGGTTGGATTAGGGGTGGTACTTGGTCCAAAAAGTTTGAGAACCACTGCTGTAGATACTTTATTGATCCCATGAGGGAAATTAATAATGCTTACTCACATTAATAAAACTGAGGTCACTCCTTTTTATTTAACCCAGATTGTGAAGACAACTCCACCCTATCAAAGGTAATTGTTGCACAAAAGTTGGAAAGCACACTCTGAATCCATTTGTACTGTATATTTGATTTCCGCGATCCATTCAAGGCTGCTTGGTGCTTCGCAAGCAAGACATTTCAGGGAAGAAACTCAGTTTAGAGAACTACTGGTGCATTTTCACTCATTGAATTTGATCTTTGTACTCTCTTTTCATTCTCACCTATAATATTTCAAAATTACAGTTCGGATTTGTTGGAAAACTTCACAGGCATTATTAAGTTAGGACTGTATAATTGTATTTTAATATCTTGGTATATTTACCTTCATTTTAATATGGATGTAACCATAAATGTTGTACTTTTGTCGTACATTTTAACTGAGGACGCACGACGACTATTATACCTTGTGATACATGCAAGACATCTGTAAACGAAGATGTAATTACAGTCAAATTGGCAATTAACAGAAAACCACAATTGTATAATATTATTTCTCTATGTCGATCATCAGATGAAGGATTTGAAGAAACTATATATTATTCCTCGATATCGATGATCAGTTGAAGGATTTGAAGAAACAGCAGCGATAGCAGGTGATTTTGGTTTTGAACCCATCTTTACACTTCAATAATCCATTTGTCTTTGAAAAAAGAAAAGACAGGCATGTTTTGAGTCTCATAATGATCATCTTCTCGATCCAAAGAAACATATAAATTTGATTCCTTCTGTAGTATTGGGATTTTCTTACGAAGATCTCACGAAGTATTGCCAGGATCTATATTTAGCGTTCGGTAGCGATAACACTGCTGATATTGATTGAGTAGAAATCTATGATGTATTGACAACTTTATCTGAAGCGAGAAGTCCTAGAACGCTGTCTATGAAGTGTTAGGATTCATACCAAGATATACTTTTTGTTTTCAACCCAAAATGCTGCTATTGCATTAATCATTATATGAACTATACCAGTTTTGGTAGCTTCTCTGCATGATTTTTCAAAACTGAAACTAATTACAAAATTATTTAAGATCAACCATGACAAAAAATTATAAATCAGGACTAATATTAATATCAACTGATGTTACTACAGAAAAAAGATTTAACTGAAATATTAATAAGACTATTTGTGATTATGTCACTTCTCTGCTTCGGCAAGGTCAATATAAGACTCTGAAAGTAGTAAAGCAAAACTGAACTCAAAATCATATTAGGAATTCTGAGCGATATCTCCATACAGGTAATCCAACAGAATGTTGAAATATTTGAATATCATCTCTCTGTATATTGCGCTGCTTTTAACCTAGAGTAAAACTATTGGATTGAAGGAATGCTAACCGCTGGGTTAAAATGTATAGTTGTTATTTGGAGAAATCTGTAAACTCGTGATCTTATATGTTTTAAAAGACAGCACAGGAAAAAACAGTGCTGATTATTTTCCGGAGACGGAGCACTGATGACCTATCTGAGCTAATCGATAAAACCCACCCAGTGGATACTCTAGCAGAACGTCAAAGAACATTCACCTTTGTATCCAAAGAAACCACAGGAACAATATCAGGTAGCACAATCAATTTCCCTTTTAAATCTTTCCTGTAAGGTATGCTATGTGAATTCATGAAGTTAATCCTCTGATCTCTTTTGAGCACGAACAAAGTATTTCTGATGGAGCGCTCTGTTCAAAGATAAGCTATTACCCCTGCCAACGATTCGGCGTGAAGAATTAAAAGTTTCACAGACAAAAGCAGCTCACCACCACAGCCAATATTGAATGTACTGTACTTGCCGGTACACTATCATGTGCACTGCCTCAAAAGTGATCTTGGAAGATGTTGTTCCCTACATAAAGCTGAACATGCCAAATAGAATTTTTGTTGAGAAAACAAAATATTTTTTCTGCCTTGATGTTAAGCCTGTCTTTTAGAAAGTCTATCTCTAAACACCTCCTGCAGCCTAACAAAAAGCACTTTTACTGATCGTATTGCAGGTCTTAAAACACTAACATTTGGCAGCGGTGGGATTCGAACCCACGCCCCCAGAGAGACTGGAGCCTAAATCCAGCGCCTTAGACCGCTCGGCCACACTACCTTCCTCCCTGCCCATCTTCCTCACATTCCTGGCTTGGACTGGGGGGCTTCAGCTCTTGTCGTCCGATCTAATGATATCATGACATGTGGAAGTGACTGCAACTTCATCTTCCGAGATGCTTTCAATAGCACAAACGCTACTTTCACCGGCACAAACATAGCAATAACGAAAGAGGTGGGTTTCATCCTTTGTGCTGTTTGTAGGGGCGCAACTCTACGTCGATCTACTGACTTGAAGAGCAAAAATCAAAATCCTCTGCTATTACTGTTGCTTTTTTCATAGTTTCTTTAAATCCTTCATTTGAACATAGATTTTGAAGGATATTGATGATAATACCACATAAATTGTGGTTTTCTTGCGATCGCCATTTTTTTTCAAATACCAGCCTTTTTTACAGTTCCTTGCGTGTTTCACAAGGTATAATAGCCCCCCTCGCATCCTCAGCTAACATATTTTAAAATTACAATAGATTATACAGCATGCATGTTTACATTTATATTAAAATTAAAGTAAATATACCAGAATACATACAGTGCTAACCCAATAATTCTTGTCAGGTTCTCCAACAAATCTGCGTTGTTATTTTAACATGTTTCAGCTGAGGGTGCAACAGGAGTATAAATGAATTTTCCCGCCAGCCGTTCAAAGACCAAATTCCATGAGTGAACATTATTTTCTCAGAAGTTGCCAGCATTGGACTTTGCCGGTGGTATTGAATTATGTCCAAACTGTTGTAGTAGTTCCTTCTTGAAGTTCGACACGTGCAAAGCACTCGTAATATCATAGGTGTTAAAGTTCGCTGAGTCTATTCGAGTCATGGTGTGTATCCCTGCCTATCATTGGGAGACGGGTAGCTTTTTTACACTCAGATTCCAATCTTCAATGCTTTGTGTGAGAGCTTACATAACTTTCATTTTCTCACATTTTCTGATGACTGTTCCAAAGGGGCACCCTGTCAATTCCGAATACTTTTCAAAAATCTGCCTGCATGTTTGATTATTGTCATTTAATTTCGAAAAAGTTAAATATTGATCATAACTAAAGAAAATAATGATCACGAACAAGAAAGGGATAAAGATGCGAGTCGATCTTGAATCACAGCTGGGTGACACAGTCTTCTGTTCTGATATGGTTGTATGAGAAACAGGAGGAATCGCCAATCTCCTATAGAACATGAGTTGAATCAGGAGTGAGACATTTCGTATACCCGTGCATATGTCAACGCCTGACCTACATCGTAAAACTAACATTAAGTTGTCAGAGACATTCATTTATATACAAACAAGAGACAGACCAAGTAATAATTCTACATTAGTTCAGGTGGGTAAACCTGAACTAACTAACTAATAAACCTATTAATAATTCTACATTAACGTGTCCTACACTGATCAGACTAATTGACATGGTCTGATTCAGAGCCTATGCAGTTCGTGCTAATTACAACAAGGACAGTTCTGAACCCTCATCACCGAACTGAGCACAAGTTCAGCTGTTCTCCAGTTTTGTTACGCATGGTTTTTCATTGCAATTGAGTTCAGAGCTGGAGCTGATCTCCAGACAGTACAGTGTTTTGGGTAAGTTGTCAAAATTCACATGAGGCTGCAGACAACTTACCCAAAGTGTTTTCTATAGCTTTCAGGTGGAGTTCATTTATATAAAAGAATGTAAGTGGTATAAACGCAACAAGCCAGACGGCAGGCCAACCTATAATTTTCCGACGTGAGGCCTGACGCGTTATTCATTACGCCACTGACCCTGCTATTGCAGTATAAAAAAAACACATTTTCTACATTTATGTCTGTTTAAAAATCACTCTAAAAAAGACAAAGGGTTTGGGTGTCGCGCTAAAAATCCGCTTCATTTCGAATGCAAATAAAAACCGTTTTGTTCCGAGAAATCATACATTTGTCACATCCTTAATACTATACTTCTCTCTTGTATTAGTAAAGCATTTTGATTTAAACTGAACAATATATTGTAACGCGACAGGGGCTCAGGCGGGCACCCTCGCCGCATTAGGTCGGTCCCCCACCGTCGGGGGCTCGAAGCCGGGACTCCCATGTCTCTCTGCAGCGACCCAGCCCGGTGAGCTAAAGAGAGATCTCCCCACAACCCACGGGCTGTGGTCCTGCTATCACAGGGAAGGGCAGTGACGTCACCTGCTCTGGTACGCCGGCTCTTACACAGTGGCTGTCGGCCATAAGCGTTACACTATGAAAGGTTTCATCTATACACTTACACATAATAAGTATACGAATAAATACTCGGAAGAAGCCGCAGCTCAGGTATTAGAGAGATTTAAAATCGGATCGGAGGATTTAGAGTCCAGACTGCAAACCAACAGCTGACACAGGTCTTTTATAGAACCGTTTTGATCTCCTCTACTTTGTCCCCGTGACGTCATTGTCCTGCTCGCTGCCGAGCCCGACACACGTCTGGTTTCTGTCGCTGGGCGCATACCCTGCGGTCCATGCGGGTCCTGATGCCCCAGTACAATGACGGGGACGCTAAACTGTAAACAGGTGCCGTCCTTCGGCTGAGACGTAAAACCGAGGTCCTGACTCTCTGTGATCATTCAGGAGAATGGTGGTGGTGGAGGGGAGTCCCCATTACCTGTAAAGTGCATTGAGTGGAGTATCCAGAACAGCGCTATATAAGTGTAAGCAATAATGATTATTATTATTATTATTATTATTATTATGTAAAATGCAATAAAAATTAAAACAAAATATCAAACTTTGATTCAAAATAGATTAATATAAAACTGATAAAGCTAATGCTTTTTTCAGGGCTATATCTACTTTTTTTTAAAAAAGCGAAGTCTGTCGCGACTGAAAGTTAGAGAAGGTATACCATCGGGTGCCTACATTTCATGAGCGTCAGCCTCGCCCGTAACTGCGAGAAGGTTAAAAGCGCACAAGTGATTTGTCTTTTGTCAAAGTAACTGCCGGAGCAGTAAGATGCAGAGCACAATCCAGCAGCTGTAGACGATGTTCTGGGAAGAGCTAATTCTGTTTTCAGCACAGGGAGTGAGAATGAGCTCAGTCCGGCTCCCAGCAGAATCCATCCTGGTTTGGTTACAGTGAGTCTGAGGCTCTTTGGATCGTAACGTAAAAAAAACAATTGCTCACATCGTGTGACTTCCACGACAGGAAGGAAAGATATCACTTAAAAAAATCAGAACCGAAGATTTGGATCCGGGGCCTCATACTTATAAAATTATTAAAGTAATAATTATCAAAATATCAGATTGTGTTTCTGCAAAACTTCGTGCACAGTACGCCATTTTTATCTAAAACAGTCACAACGAGGGCTTTACACGCAGTCTGGGGTATTTTCCCCTTTTATATTTTTGCCACTTTATATCGAACCTGTTATACTCTCAGAAGTGCACAGTAGCTTGTACTTAATAAAAATGTACAATTCACCGCTGGTATAAACAGATGTGTGCTGTGTTTGCCTTTGTAAGCATTTGTTTAAAAAATAAGTTCACAATACGATAAAAACACAGAAAGCACAAACTTTATAATACAACGATACAAAATCAATACCAAATCATTATGCCAATTAAGTAACTATCCTTTGAAAACAGAGAACACCTTTATATCTACAAATAACTTGACATTTGTATGTATTTTTGAATTACAAAGCAGACAGTGTAGTCCCTTAATTCAAAGATCAGATCTTGGCAAAAAAAAGACAATCAGACGTGGGCTGAATTCGGAACAGGAGACTTTGCTTAGTCGATTATTGAGCTTTTGATCAATGTCTGAATAAAACAGAGTCGCTTTTTTAACTCTTTGATTAAATTACATGAAAAGCACCTTCCTTCGAGCCGGAATCAAACCAGCGACCTAAGGATTCCCTGTTGATTCCACTACAGTCCTCCACTCTACCAACTGAGCTATCGAAGAGATGCTGTGGCATTGCTCTCTGGCACATACTGCCCAATGAAGTAAAATGTGAAATGGGTGATTTAAATCCCACTTCGACATCAAGTTTCCAACTCGTTTCCTTAGTCTCATTTACCTTGAATTTAAGCCACGAACCAGGATTCTACTGTATAAACTTCCAGGAATATTACAAAATGTTTGATGGGGCATCAATCATTCCAGGCGGAAATTGATTCCTTTTTTTTCTCGAGGGATCATATTAAACATTTCATTAGTATCGAGAAGAGGATCACCAGTAGACAAAAAACAAACAGTTTCTTTCTGTCTTTATTAGAAAGTAGCGTTTGTGCTACATTAATAATATTTTCGTGGAAATAAAGAAGTTGTAAATTTTAAAAATGTATATTTGAATCGAAATGTGGTTTTGAGTTAAATACTAGCGTGTTCATGTAATTAGTTTGTGTTTGTTATTACTATATATAGCCATGTTACTAGAATTTGTAACTGAAGTTTACTAGTTGTGTTTTTTATGATGATTAGACATTTGAATACAATATTGTATATAATGTATAATTTGAACTACATATTGTTCAGGTGTGAATAATTGTATATTTTAAGAATACATTTCTAAAACAAATCATTGGCTTTATTTACTAGTTTCTACACCTATAAAAATCTTTCTTTGATGTATAATAGACATCAAAGAAAGATGTCTATTATACATCAAAGATGAGCAGTGTGTGTCGTGTTCACAGCTGATAACTAGAAGATGTCTGGAAGAGGCAAAGATGAGCCTCTTCCAGACATCTATTATACATCAAAGATGAGCAGTGTGTGTCGTGTTCACAGCTGATAACTAGAAGATGTCTGGAAGAGGCAAAGGCGGAAAGGGACTCGGGAAAGGAGGCGCTAAGCGTCACCATAAGGTTCTCCGTGACAACATCCAGGGAATCACCAAACCCGCCATCCGCCGCCTGGCTCGCCGTGGGGGAGTGAAGCGGATCTCCGGGCTGATCTACGAGGAGACCCACGGGGTGCTGAAGGTGTTCCTGGAGAACGTCATCCGCGACGCCGTCACCTACACCGAGCATGCCAAGAGGAAGACCGTCACCGCCATGGACGTGGTGTACGTGCTGAAGCGCCAGGGCCGCACCCTGTACGGCTTCGGAGGCTAAACAGGAGCGGAGCTTCACTACCGGACCCCGACGTATAAACCCAAGTGACCCAGTGACATTTGTCACTGCTGAGGTTGCTTTATGGGTCTATTTTCTATACTGTGCTGATCAATTGGAAATCAAATTGCAAAAAAGACCCGTTCCCACACCTAAGGTCAAATATTAGGAATCAAAACTGCTCAAGATTTCCAAGTGCAAGATCTTTTTATTCATAAAAGACCCTATTTATGTTGTATGAGAAATATTAATATTAATACAGAATCTTTTTTCACCAAATAAATGGGCTTCCTGACTTCTGAAAGCCTTCTAGACAAATACTAAAAGAGCAAAAATTCCATTTGGTAAATGAAATGAAAACACATTCCCTACCAAACCTTGAGTACAGGCCATTCAGGATGATAATACAAAACCATTTATAATTCAACAAATAAAACCTGTCAACTGGTAATCACCACTTATCATAATAAAATAAGTAGCAATACACAGTAGGGGACTCTTGGGTGCAAGTTAAATCCATGCAAGAAGGGGGTTTAGTGTTGTATTTCCAAATCAGATATGCAAATGAGAGATCTGGCCCAGCCAATCTCAAAGCTCCCTTGGTCTGGAATGGAGCTGCTCCCCTCTTCTAGTTATTCACACTGGAGTTAGGTTACATATTAGCACATTTCATCTAACAGTTGCTGCAGAAACAAAAACATAAACAAATGACCTGGACTGTGACCACACCTATTAGAATGTAGTTCAACAGATAACTTGTAAACCATGTCATAAGATTTTTTTTGTTCTACAAAATATACTTTATTCCGCAAAAAAAACATCTCAAAAGGAACATCTCACACATATTAACACTCCATGTAATAAAAAACAACGGCGTAACGGAGATTGATTGTCCGTTATCAATCTTTGCAAGGGGAGGCTGATTTGCGCAATTAAGAGAGTCCCTCCAAACCTACCACTCGCTATTGTCCTTTAATCCCTGTATAGGGCCCAAAGTCCTTTCCAGCGCTCCCTCGCCGTGGGGAAGCCCCATTTGGCGACTAGGCGCTTCGTCCTCCTCCTGAGGTCCGATGGGCTCCCGCAGCGCCCGACAGAGGTTGCAGTAGAAGATGCAGTCGAGTTTCAGGGGGAAATGTGGGACATCTCGACCCCCTTCCTCGACCGGCTGACACATCCGGTTTCTCGTGATGTACTCGTACTTGCCGCCCCAGACAAAGCCAAAGATCATCCCTTGCAGCGCTCGTCTGAGTCTGGCCGGCAGCGGGTACACCACCGCCAGGTAAACCAAAGCCAGCAGGATGTCTGCTTTCAACACCATCACTTTCCCTGTGTAGGACAGCTACCGCGTTTTCCACAGACCCAGCTTCGCGTTCACCTTGGCGATCCTCTCGGTCCAGTTGTTGGTCTCGTTGTCCTGGCTCTGGAAGGAAACCCCCAGTATTTTGAGGGGCTCCGTGCAGAGCTCGAGACCCTCCGGCGCCGTCGTCCTGTGCTTCCAGGGCCCGAAGAACTTCAGTTTGCTCTTTCGGCGGTTGAGCTTCGACCCCGAGGCTCTGGAGTATTGCTCCATGACCTGCAGGGCCCTCCTCAACCCCCTGTCCGACCTCAGGATCAGCATCATGTCGTCAGCGAACTGGGAGATCTTCAGGGTTTCCCCCGCGCCTCCCGGTATCTCCAGGCCGTCAATGACAGGGTCCCGTCTCACCGTCTCTGCTAAGGGCTCTTGAAGAGGAGATGATGCCCTCCCTCATGGTGTCTCCGAGTTTCCCCCGGCGGAAGATCCACTTCCACCAGATCTGCCGACAGGGTGTCCCAGAAGCAGGTGTAGAGTTCCTTTGGGAGTCCGTCCGGCCCCGGCACCTTGCTATTCTCCATGGACAAGAGCGCCGCCTTCAGCTCCTCGGCCGCGATCGGACCCTCCAAGTCCTCCCTCACCTCCTCCGGTACTCGTGCCTTCAGCTCCTCCAGAAAAGCATCGCCTGCCTCCACCTCCGTCTGCTTTTCTGAAAAGAGCTCCGTGTAGAAAGCGGTGGCCGCTTCTACCTTGTCGCTCTCGTCCAGCACTTCCTCTCCATCTCCTCGTCTCAGGCTGTGGATCACCCTCTTTTTCTGGGCTCCTCGGACCTGATTGAGTTTGCGGAGCCTCTCCTTCAGGTCCCGTGCCCGGGCTGAATTGAAGGCTCCTCCCCCGTTAGCCGAGCTGTACTCCTCCTCTAGTTGTCTCTGGAGTCGTGCAGCTTCCTTCCTCTCCCTGGCCGCCTTCCGTCTGCAGTACATCTGCGCCGGGGTTCGGGTCCTGTCCTTCACCGACTCCCACCATTCCACCATGGAGCTGTAGCCGTTTCTCAGATCGACCCAGCTTGCGTAGTCTTTACGGAACAGTGCCTTGAAGTCGTCTTCCTCCAGTATCTCCCGGTTCAGCTTCCAGTACCCACGACTGAATGCCGGCAGGTTGGTGTTAGCCATCACCGTCAAGCGCTCGTGGCTGGAATACCACTCCGGGGACACCGTCGCCGACTCCAGGGAGCAGGTCGTGTGCAGAAAGATGTAGTCCAGGCGGCTGCACACTCCCCGGGAGTTTTTCCATGTCGTTCTGGCGTCGTTAGGGCGGCACCGTCTGAAACCGTCTACCAGGGAGAACTGCTTGAGTAGCGACTCCAGCTCTGCCGAGCTAGCATCGCTCCCCTTCTCCCGGTCGACGTTGAAGTCCCCGCCAAGCACCACCTGTCTGTTGGTGGTGCAGCAGCTGGCCAGGTCAGCAAACACTTCCTTCCGGATAGAGGGTTCCGTCGGAGCATAGACGTTAATTGCTCTCAACTTCTGCCCCCTCCAGTCGATGTCTGCGACCAGGATCCGGCCCTGCACCACCGAGAAGGAGGAAACCAGCGTCATTTCTGGGTTTCCAAGGAGGATTCCCACTCCGGAAGAGTGGACCCCTCCTACGCTCCAGCATGATTCTCCCTTCGTCCATTCCCTGGAGAATGTCAGCTTGTCGCTTTCATCCTTCAGGTGGACCTCCTGTAAGAAACAAACTGAGAAAGACTTTGAGGCCAGATCATGAAAGACTCCCCGTCTTTTCACCGGGTCTCTTAGCCCTCTCACGTTAGTTGTTAGAAAGGTAAGTTTCACAATCATGATTAAACAAGTGAAAGTTGAACCTCCTCTCTTTGTGCTTACAGTGGAAAACTTGGGAGTCTACATCTGGGCACTGTTTAGCCTAGATGTAACTCCTCTCGTTCGGGTCCTGGGGGAAATATGCTGGGCTCCCTCCAGGTCTCGCTGGGGACTGAAAGGTAAACATGCTGGACAGGTCCAGCCCTACCATCAGTCCCGGCTCCAGGGCGGCTTCAAAGTAATCCTCGTCTTCCTCGAGGATACTCTCCGCCACCGCTTCGGGAAGGCTTTTTTCTTCCCTTTCTCCAGGAGTTTCGGGGACCTCCAGTTGCTCCTGGGCCTCGGGGGAGGGGGTTCCGACTTCCTGGGCTGCCTCTTCCTGTTGTCCCTGGGCCTCGGGGGAGGGGGTTACCTCTTTCTGGGCTGCCTCCTCCTGTTGTCCGTGGCACTCGGGGGAGGGGGGTTCTGTTTCCTGGGTTGTCACTTCCTGTCGTCTTTGGGCCTCGGGGGGGAGGGTTTCCATTTCCTGGGCTGACTCCTCCGGTTGTTCCTGGGCCTCGGGGGAAGAAAGTTCTCCCTTACCACTCTTTTCTTTTGTCCTTCGGAAGGTGGATCCACCCTGCATCTCTTCTCCCGCTTTCTCTTTCCCTTCTTGCTGGGAGTTATTAGGGCCCTTCCTCCGGTCAGCCATTTTGTCCGTCGTCCTGGCGGCCATCTTGTGGCACTGGTGCGGCTGGGGGTGTGGCCTCGGCAGTTTCGGTTCTCTGCGGGGGAGGTGTGGGTTCTTTGTTCTCACCTCTCTCCCTTGAGACCGGTTTCTGCCGGCCGGCTTCCACCACCTGCGCAAACGAAGGTTTGCTTACCTTGCATTGGTGAAGGAGGTGTCCCTCGGCGCCGCATCCGTCGCACTTTTTGGCTGCCTGGCAGTTTTTTACCAGGTGCCCCTCTTTGTTACAGTGGCCGGACTGTCTGCACTTCTTGCAGAAATCCGGCATCCTGGGGTAGTAAAGGTACCCCCTGTCGGCTCCGATGTTGAAGCGGGCCGGGGGGTGCTGGAAACCGTCGACGCCCTCTAGGTCCTCTTTCAGGAGGACTCGGTACTGGCGTTTGCCGTACCAGACGCCGCAACTGTCCCTGATCTCCGTCGTTTTCCCCACCACAGTTACATACCTCTCTAGGTACGCTGTTACCAGTTCCATTGGTACATAGGGGTTGGTTGTGAGGACTGTGATGGTCCTCTGGTTTGTCTTCCTCATAGGCTCCGGCCTGAAATCAGAGAAACGGGGGTGCTTACCTTTTTCTCTGATCATTTTCGTTGCCTTTTCATATGAGGCGACCGTGGCCATGTAGGCCTCCATGTATCTCTCTGCCTTGTTGTCTTGCAGGCAGTAGAGATCTCCGGCCACCAACTGCAGGATCCTTCTCAGGAAGGTAATGAAAAAGGATTTCGCAGTTGGCATCGTCTCTGTTTTCTTAGTCCAGTGGAACCGGATCAGTGTCTTCTTGTCTGCCATCTGGAAAGGAGAAAAAAGAAAAAAGGAGAGAAAGAGAGAGAGCAAGGTCCTGTGGAGAGGAGGGTTTAGCTGCCCTCCTAAAGGAGCAGCAAGGGAGCCCTGGCCTTTGTCCTTGTGGGCAAAGCCCAGCTAGGTGCAGGCGCAGGAGGAGAGAGAGAGGGAGCGGATAGTGCTTCCGAGTCTCGAGGAAGAAAGTAAGCACCACGGGCAGGCCACGAGTATCTATTCCCAGCCAAGAGGCCAAGGAGGCAGAGAGAGAGAGAGGGAGAGGGAGCGGATAGCGCTTCCGAGTCTCGAGGAAGAAAGCAAGCACCGGGGGCAGGCCACGAGTACCTACTCCCAGCCAAGAGGCCAAGGAGGCGGAGCAAGAGAAAGGGGGAGGGGAGAGGAGAGAGCAGAGAGAGAGAACGTTGCTGCCGGATCCCACCCAGCTCAGCTGCTGCTTGGCCTTAACCCCCTAGTCTCAACCTAGGGCGATACCAGCTCAAGCACTCTTCAGGATCTTCGATCACCTTCTAGAACTTTGGAAAGACAGGAACTACGGGCATGCCACTTGAACTTGATCTTAGCCAAAAGCCCGATAAAATTGGATTCCAGCTCACTGGCCCTGCAAAACTTAGTTCAAGACTTTAAACTCTCAGACACATATAGATGTATATATCCCACAACAGCAGGATATACATGGTCAGAGGGGAATAGCAGCTCCAGAATTGACTATTGCTTTGTCTCAGAGAGAGTGAAAGTTGTTGGGGTCACTCTTCAGCCTGTCTTCTTCTCAGATCACCAGGCTTTAGGGTGTAGAGTGGAACTCAAGGGTGGGACTGTCTTTGGCCCAGGCCTCTGGAAACTCAACACAAAGCTGCTAGAGAACGAGGGGGTAGTATCCCGCTACAAGGAGAAACTATCACAGTGGGTGTCCTTGCAGTGTCTGTATGGGTCAGTAGGAGAGTAGTGGGAAGAGGTGAAGGTGAGGACAAGGGCCTTTTTCATGGCTGAGGGAAGGAAGGCTGCTGCCAGACGGAGAGTAGTGCTAGCCAGGAAACAGAGGCAGCTGCAGCGTCCCTACACGATGCTGCACAGTGGCTTCAATGTGCTTGAGGATATCGCCCTTTTAAAAAAGGACATCCGGAGCATAGCCGAAGAAAGTAGTTGAGGAGTGCTGTTAAGAAGCTGAGTGCAGTTCTTGGAAGAAAATGAGAAGTGTACTCGCTTCTTTTTCAGGAAAGTGGTAGGCTCCAAGTCTGTCATGGAAAGTGTAGTTGATGAGGAGGGAAGAGAGAGTACAGAGCTGAGTGCTATCCTCTCCTGCATCGAGGCCTTCTTGTCACGGACGTCCAAAGGGACTAACCGTGGGGAGCAGGAGAGCGGAAAAAGACCCATATGCGTAGCGGCGAGACGGGAAAAAGGCCCGGGCTCATTAGTGCAAAGAGTTCAGGAATGCCGTATAGAAACCTGTGCCCTCAGGGAGCGGACGTGGGGCGCCCTGGTGCTAGGCGGGTCTCAGGACATCCGAACGTCAGTGCTGAGCGAGGACAGAGTGCAAGACCCGGAAATATATAGCCCAAGGGAAAGAGAGGGACAGGAAGGACAGCAGACCAGAAACTAGGGACAGGACAGAGAAGCTCTACAGAGGTAAAGGATGAAGAAATTCATTTTTTTACCTCAAAGCTAGAAAACGTTTTGAGTGAAGAAGATAGGGAAGTACTTGAGGGGGATTTGACAGTAGAAGAGCTGAGAGGCTATGGAGAGCTTGCAGAAGGGGAAAACTCCGGGTGCTGACAGGCTCCCTAAAGGGGCGTCTGCTTTTACTACTTGCACGAATGAAGGCAAAAAAAAGCCAATCGATGTGAACGAACGGCGCTTTACAGAGGAGTACTGCCTGACTGGATCGTTGATGAACAACAGAGGCCACTCCGACCTCTTCTCGGTTTTCTTCAATTACTTACTAAGGATCTTCTTCACATTCGCCCATGCAGGGAAGCCAGTTACACCAAAGCAAACACAGGAAAGTGCATTTCAAGCAGAGACCAGGAGGGACTTGTTTACACCGAGAGTGGGCGGAGAATGGAACAATGCGCCCAGCCCTGTTGCTGGAGCCGATTCTTGATGAGCTCTTGGGCTCACTAAGAGGCCCTGGTTGGATGCTAATCTTTCTGTTGTTCTTGCAGGTCCTGCGCTGCTTTTGAGCCGACAGAGCTCGTCCTGGTCTGTCGGCACAGCCCAATTTGAAATGATCGGCTCAGCGTACAGAAGGAACGTGCGTTTGGTACAAGAGTGCACGAAGGCACCAGAAATACATTGGGAACAAATGACCGGTCGCTCAAGACCTCTGTGAAGTACAGGAGCGTGCAAAACGAGGCTGTTTCCACCCGGTCTCGAACCGGGGACCTTTCGCGTGTTAGGCGAACGTGACAGCCGCTACACTACGGAAACCTACAGGGACCGCTGCTGGTGTCTCGCTTGCGTTTCGGGCTGAGAAAGGGACGCGTCACTTTAGGAAGGGGGTGCTGGAGAGAGGAACAAAAGGCGCGATGAAACGAAATGCCGAAACCCGGGATCGAAACAGGGACCTTTAGATCTTCAGTCTAACGCTCTCCCAACTGAGCTATTTCGGCGGTGCGCAAAGCCCACAGCCACCTGCTCCAGCCTTCCTGTGTTGTGGCATGAGCGCACCAAGAGTAGCGGGAGAGTGTTGCAGGAACGTCACTCAGAAGGAAAGCCACCCAGCTGCGCCCTCTGAGCTCTGTCCAGCGCATCTTCCTCACATGGACTCCTGCCTGCGACGGGTAGGAAACAATTAGCAAGAACAGAACGACACCCCATGGGTGTCTCATGACCGCACCTTAGGTTGTGACAAGTGCAGGTGTGAGGGGTTGACGGGCTACTTTGGAGCAGAGCTTGGGCGGAGGGGGGGCGGGAAAGCAGACAAAGAGGTGACACCTCAAGGTCTGCACGATCACAGCTCTCCGCCGCCCCAGGCTTCCGCTCGATAAGCTACTGGACACACCCGCCCCTCCTCACACAGACCGTGGAAAAGCCCCCGAGTGGGAGGGCTCTCTCTTCCTCCCAGGAGCTCTTGGACACGACGCACAGACAGGGCGCGGGGAGCCGCCGCCTGCAAACACGGCTCCAGGCAGGACTCCACTCCGCAGGAGCCCCAGAGCAGAGGAGATGAGGGCAGCTTAGCTCCTGTGCAGAGACCTGAGCTGTTGTTGCTGTGGATGTTGTCTTTTCTGCACTCGGGGTAGGACATCAGGAAGCACATTGAAGCGCTGCGACATGCACTGTACAGATCCCGCCACTACTGGGCCCGATTTCACCGGATCGAAACCGGGCGGAAACAGGCCCGTTTCGTTTGTTGCCACGCACACTGTTTAGGGATTCGCCTAGCGCTGTGATCGAACAGACCCACTCACCTCTTAGTGTGGCGGGTCTGCACAGTGGATGTCGCAGCGCATCCTGCTTTCACTTCAATGCATGTCCTGATGAACCCTGGTCTCCCGCGTGACAGGTGGGGATACTTGCCACTATACTAACGAGGAAGACATCGCTCTCTGCTTAGTGTGCAAAACACTTACTTGCAGCATTGTGGGTGCTGTGGTTTAAATGCTATTGGTTTGTGAACAGAATACCCCTATCCCAGTACATTGTGCCACATTAAATAAACACACGAGAAAAAGAGATTCAGAACGCAAAGCTGTGTCAGTGTTCTATGTAAAAAATCGTTTGAACATCATGGGAGCTGTGTTTAATAAGCTGCTGAGTAAAGAATATTTTAATCTTCTTGCTGTCAGTAGTATTTTGCATATAGTTGACTCTTACCTGAATGAAAACAGGACGTAAAGGAAGGGTTTCAGAATTCAGACAAAGCTTTATTCCCGTGCTTACAGTCTGGGTAATTGGAGACTGCACAGTTATGCTTCCTATGGTCATATACGGGTTTTTCGCATGAAGCCGTATTGAACAGTATTTCTCGCGTTGTGAACTTGTGTATACAGCGGTCCCCCGGGTTCCAGTTAGTGCGTAATTACTCATCGATGAAAAACCGGAGGTTTAAAAAAAGATAATTAGCTCACTGATACTTTGATGTAGAGGCTGTTGAAATATCCACGTCGTGGTCTTTAAAATGCATTTGGTTTGAAGGCGTTCTGTGCTTCCGTTGCGAAGATATGGACAAAAGAATATTCGTGCTTGGTCCAAAAAAATGTAATATAAACGAAAAAGTAAAGGCTGAGAAAGCATTCACAATGTATTTTATGCACAAAGCAAGTATTCTCGCGATTCTAAGAGGTTTCGTGTAAACGCTACAGGCGTGCCAAAATCGTTTTCGAACTTCAAGCTAACTTTACCCCGGTCTGGTACCATAGGTCACGTACAGTAGCTTAAAATCCCAGTCATGTTTTTTTTCCTATCTTGTGGTACATAGCGTACCATTTCGGACTATCACAAAGGGCTTGATTTCGTTAAATGCATGTATTCATTTCCTTTCTGGAAAACTTGTATTTCAAGAAATTCACACAGCTTGCGAGAAATTAAATTCAATTCTTGATTATCAGTGCAGAAGAAATATTGCCAGCTGGCAAAAAAATATTTTTTTTTAACCGGAAAGTTGTGATGTGAGACACGAACCCACCATTCCGTCTGTTTGGCGCATTCGGTTGTTAACTGAAAAGTCGGTGGTTTGAGTCCACCAAAGGACGGGTTTCTGTTGCGATGTAAACATTTTCTTCGCAAAGGTCGATTGGATTTCTCAGCGAAACCTTTACCATTTTAATATTTGCAGGAAATGCGAGTGCTTAACACGTGTCAGAATCACCGGGAAATGTCCAGTTACTGTATGCCCAACATCGCAACTCCCCAGAAAACCATATTCACCCAAGAAAAGAGTTGAAGGATCTGATGAGGTTAGTTATGAAAGTTATGAAAGGAAGTTGATGTGGAGCTGTTAGCCGTAAAAACTCCTTAATGTCCTTAATGTCTTTGATGTTGTCATCAGCGATAAACTGCATTCAGCAAAGATAAAAAGAAAATTATCTTTGCTTACTGCCCTGTCTTTCTCAAACCTGAAGAAAGCTACCCACCCGATATCTAACATTCTATAATCACAACTATGAATGTCCACTTTGGGTATTTTTTCCATGATTATTTATTATTATTATTTATTCTGTCATTGAAGCATATTTTATGTCATATTGAAGTGTCATAATCACTGAAAAAATATTTTTTTCATTTAGAAAGTAAGAAAATGATAAATCACTAGGAATTGCATTTAGCCTGTTCTGATCTAGATTTTCTATATACTTTAACATGTCATGTTCACAATGTCACAACTCATAAATGAAACAGTGAAGTGTTGTAATTACAAATGTACATAGTGCCGGGACATTGAGATGTTTTGGTAATGAGGAAGGAGGGACATGCAATGTTCACAGGGTCAAATTTATAAAACGCTACAGTAAAATTTCTTGTATTTCGGGATTATGAGAACCTGTTACATTGTGTCTCAAACCTCAGTGTCAGAATTTTGAGACATTTTTATAACCAGGGGTAGGTTCATAGCAATAAGCAGAAAGTGCGATCATCCTTTGCTCATCCTCGGTTAACCATATATTCTCATATGCCATGTTCTGAATGTCCCATTTAAAACTGCTATATTAAAATTAAGACTTTTTATGATCAGAAGGCAAGGTTGTGGTAAATATGCATAAAGTGCAAGTGAACTTATGTTTTGCCTTTGTCTTGTTATTGTGAGTTTTGAAAATTGGTTTTCGATTTTCTGAAATGTGTTTCACACAAAAATGCAATTTGGATAGTCACTACTTATATATTCCCCTTTACTGAGGATATGTACAGTAATCCATCCCGATTAGTACTTTTAAAAATTACTGTAGAGAGCCATCAGAAAGGGAATGAAAACTTGCATTAAACAAAATCAAGCTGCATGTAATCATCCATAGTGATACATTTTGTAAGACAAGACAAGAAGAAAGACACTGCTGGGATTTGAACGCAGAATCTCCTGTTTAATAGGAAAACACTTTAACCAAATCAGCCAAGATGCTGTCAGAGTATTAACATCATGTCTGCATCAGTGATTACAGCTGACTATCGCTGGAGGACAGTTCACTGTGAACAAGTCAGCCTGCATAATGAGGGGAAGAGACCAGCCTCTGTGATGCACTATAGAGTTACACTAACCTTCTATCCAACTGTTCTATGCTGCATTCTACCCTAATGGTAAATATTGATTTCCGTGCGTGTAATATTAATTTTTTTGTCAAATATTATCAAGCACAATTTTTTTTGTTGAAAATAAGCCTTGTGGTTTTCAATGTTGTGATCCTTTTCCCCCACTGTCACCCAAATTGATACACTGTGCTTTGACAATTCTTCAGGCGATATTGTTTAGAGGAGCTCAGTAGTATTAGTTTGCGTATATAAAGTATTTCTTTTCCCTTTAATCCTTTAAAACATATTACATTTTCAAAATATTGTATCTTTCTTCCTACTAATTGTAGCGGCAATGCTTGTTAATAAGACAGAATTAAGTGTTGCTGTGCTTTCCCAAATGAGGCCCCATCTCTCTCTTCATCTCTGTGGTGCAGCCACAGAGAAGCTATTCAGGCAGGCTGATTTAAAGATGTTTTCTTTTGATAAGGGACAGCTCCCAAATGGGGATGCATTTAGCTAAGTCTGGCTATCATGATCAATGGGCATCCATTGGCGCCTATCTGTCTAGGGAGTGCCAGATGGACATCTGGACTGCATTCCTAAGTGTCAGGAGTAAGTGACTCATATCTCACCTTGATCAACCAATCAGGGACTGGTAGGGCCGAGTAACCCACGTGGGTCTCTGATGCCCATAAAACTTTCATCCAATAAACGAGCTGAAGTTCCTCCAGGTAAAAACAGGCAACACAGAGCTCCAAGACTATTCTAAAGGGAATTCAAAGGAGAATTCCAGGGCTGTGAGACAATTCCAGGGCGGGACGGCCCAGGAGCAGAAAGGCTCCCAAGGGCAGAACATTCTCGCAGCGCGCCTCCTGACCATCCTGAGACTCAGCCTGGACAACCACGGAACGGCCAGTGTGTCCGAGTGCCAGAACTTTGCTTTGTTCTAAGAGTCGAGAGCAGAGGTTTCCAGAGATTAACCAAACGATCCACCCGAGGTTAGCACCAGCAGCAGGCCTCGTGAACAGGTCGGAACTGTGGACAGCTGAATCACTATTCAGAACTATCGCTTCATCAGGAACGAACTGGTCTTCTTCCTGACCTGCTGGGACCCACAGTCATCTTTTCTCCTGTGCACAAACTTCACTAGTTTCAGCCAAAACTAACTAGTCGGTCTTCAGAGAGCATCAGCAGCGCAACGTCGTGTGATCCACTGTCCCAGCCTGAGGAACAGACAGTCAGCCCGTCTCTCAATAATAATAATACGGTGTGTGATCTCCTGTCCCAACCTGAGGAACAGACAGGAGTGAGCCAGTCTCTCAATAATAATAATACAGTGTGTGACTTCCTTTCCCAGCCTGAGGAAAAGACAGTGAGCCTGTCTCTCAATAATAATAATACAGTGTGTGATCTCCTGTCCCAGCCTGAGGAGCAGACAGCGAGCCTGTCTCTCAATAATAATAATCCAGTGTGTCATTTCCTGCCCCAGCCAGAGGAACAGACAGTGAGCATGTCTCTCAACAATAATATAAATAAACTGTGTGATCTCCTGTCCCAGCCTGTGGAACAGACAGTGAGCCTGTCTCTCAATAATAATAAAACAGGTTTTGATCTCCTGTCCCAGCCTGGGGAACAGACACTAAACCTGTCTCTCAATAATAATAATCCAGTGTGTGATCTCCTGTCTTAGCCTGAGGAACAGACAGTGATCCTGTCTCTCAATAATAATAATCCAGTGTGGAATATCCTTTCCCAGTCTGAGGAACAGACAGTGATCATGTCTCTCAACAATAATATTAATAAACTGTGTGATCTCCTGTCCCTGTCTGAGGAACAGACAGTGAGCCTGTATCTCAATAATAATAATAATACATTGTGTGATCTCCTGTCCCAGCCTGGGGAACAGACAGTGAGCCTGTCTCTCAATAATAATAATACAGTGTGTGATCTTCTGTCCCAGTCTGGGGAATTGAAAGTGAGCCTGTCTCTCAGTAATAATAATATAGTGTGTGATCCACTGTCCCATCTTGAGGAACAGACAGGAGTGAGCCAGTCTCTCAATAATAATAAAGCAGATTATCATCTCCTGTCCCAGCCTAAGGAACAGTCAAGCAAGAGCAAGTCTCTCGATAATAATAATACAGTGTGTGATCTCCTGTCCAAATCTGAGGAACAGACAGTGAGCCTGTCTCTCAATAATAATAATACAGTTTTTGATCTCCTGTCCCAGCATGAGGAACACTGAGCCTGTCTCTCATTACTAATAATACAGTGTGTCATTTCCTGCCAAAGCCAGAGGAACAGACAGTGAGCATGTCTCTCAACAATAATATTAATAAACCGTGTGATCTCCTGTCCCAGTCGGAGGAACAGAAAGTGAACCTATCTCTCAATAATAATAATACAGAGTGTGATCTCCTGTCCCAGCATGAGGAACAGACAGTGAGCCTGTCTCTCAATAATAATAATAATAAAGTGTGATTTCCTGTCCCAGCCTGAGGAACAGACAGTGAACCTGTCTCTCAATAATAATAATAATACAGTGTGTAACCTCCTGTCCCAGCCTGAGGAAGAGACAGTGAGCCTGTCTCTCAATAAAAATAATACAGTGTGTGATCTACTGTCCCAGCATGAGGAACAGACAGTGAGCTTGTCTCTCAATAATAATATAGTGTGTGATCTTCTGTCCCAGTCTGGGGAAAAGAAAGTGAGCCTGTCTCTCAGTAATAATAATATAGTGTGTGATCCACTGTCCCATCTTGAGGAACAGACAGGAGTGAGCCAGTCTCTCAATAATAATAAAGCAGATTATGATCTCCTGTCCCAGCCTAAGGAACAGTCAGGAAAGAGCAGGTCTCTCGATAATAATAATACAGTGTGTGATCTCCTGTCCCAGCCTGAGGAACAGACAGTGAACCTGTCTCTCAATAATAATAATACAGTGTATGACTTCCTGTCCTAGCCTGAGGAACAGACAGTGAGCCTGTCTCTCAATAATAATAATACAGTGTGATCTACTGTCCCAGCCTGAGGAACAGTGAGCCTGTCTCTCAATAATATTAATACAATGTGTGATCTCCTGTCCCAGCGTGAGGAACAGACAGTGAGCCTGTCTCTCAATAATAATAATACAGTGTGTGACTTCCTGTCCTAGCCTGAGGAACAGACAGTGAGCCTGTCTCTCAATAATAATAATACAGTGTGTGACCTCCTCTCCCAGCCAGAGGAACAGTGAGCCTGTCTCTCAATAATAATAATACAGTGTGATCTCCTGTCCCAGCCTGAGGAACAGTGAGCTTGTCTCTCAATAATAATAATGCAGTGTGTGATCTCCTTTCCCAGCATTAGGAACAGACAGTGAACCTCTCTCTCAGTAATAAAAATACATACAGTGAGCCTGTCTCTCAATAATAATAATTCAGTATGTCATCTCCTGTCCCACCCTGAGGAACAGTGAGCCTGTCTCTCAATAATAAAAATACAGTGTGTGATCTCCTGTCCCAGCCTGAGGAACAGACAGTGAGCCTGTCTCTCAATAATAATAATAATAATAATAATAATAATAATAATAATAATAATAATACAGTTGTAGTGTGCTCTCACGAGGCACCAGTTCTGTAGGGTTTGGGCATTTACTGGGATAATTATTAATTGTAGCAGTAAATAATAAAATGATTATTTTAATGGCTAGAATCCAACCATGCGATATAACTCAAACAACGCATACACACAGGTACTAATACACGAGGAAATATTTATTAATAAAATATTTATACATAAAATATTTATACATAAAATATGCATGTAAACCTAACAGATCTTATCGAGAGGGTTATCAGAATACAAAAGGTATATATTCAATCAGTTACGAAGAGTTACATATATCAAGAGGACATACGTTCAGTATATCATTCATTTAGACCGTTTCGTAAATGAACTTGGTTATAACTTCTACATTAGATACTCAAAACAAGTACATAACTCTTAGGAATTAAATTGATATCAACTGGTTGGAATAACAATTGAATTCTCGAGCTGTGATGCAGTGCAGTTGAATGCTCATCCAATCTCTGGGGATGTAGATATCCTGCGGGCTCTCTGGCTCCGTGCCAGGCTGTGCTGTGTGGCTTGCGACGGTGCGCTGCTGATGCTCACTGACCGGCTAGTTAGTGTTGGCTTTAACTAGCAAAGTTTGTGCACAGGAGAAAAGATGAGTGTGGGTCCCAGCAGGTGAGGAAGAATACCGGTTCGTTCCTGATGAAGCGCTAGTTCTGAATAGTGATTCAGCTGTCCACAGTTCTGACCTGTTCACGAGGCTTGCTGCTGGTGCTAACCTCGTGTGGATCCTCTGGTTACTCTCTGGTAACCTCCGCTCTAGACTCTTAGAATAGAGGAAAGTTCTGGCACTCTGACACACTGGCCGTTCCGTGGTTGTCCGGGCTGAGTCTCAGGATGGTCAGGAGGCGCGCTGCGAGAATGTCCTGCCCTTGGGAGCCTTTCTGCACCTGGGCTGTCCTGCCCTGGAACTGTCTCGCACCCCTGGAGTTCTCCTTTGAATAGTTCTGTGTTGCCTGTTTTTACCTGGAGGAACTTCAGCTCATTGATTGGCTGAAAGTTCCATGGGCGTGGATTACTCGGCCCTACCAGTCCCTGATTGGTTGATCAAGGTGAGATATGAGTCACTTACTCCTGACACTTAGGAATGCAGTCCAGATGTCCATCTGGCACTCCCTAGACAGATAGGCGCCAATGGATGACCATTGATCATGATAGCCAGTCTTAGCTAAGTGCATCCCCATTTGGGAGCTGTCTCTTATCAATAGAAAACATCTTTAAATCAGCCTGCATGAATAGCTTCTCATTGGCTGCACTACATAGATGAACAGAGAGATGGGGCCTCATTTGGGAAAGCACAGCAACACTTAATTCTGTCTTATTAACAAGCATTGCCGCTACAAGTGAAAGACTGAAGTGAAATAGAGTGGGGACGAAGGCAGTGAAGAGAGAGAACGTGGGAAGAAGAGAAAAACGCAAGGGAAAAAAGCAGCGTTGTAAAAGAGGTGACGGAGCTGTCCTCTCTATAAGAAGGGTGCCATTGAGCCCTGCTCTCGCTTACGGCCACACCCCTTTGAGCAGGCCCTCTGACGTCACAGGGGCCGTGGTCAGCGTGAGAGCAGGAAGAAGGAGAGGAATAGAGCATTTGTTTGTCTCAAGTAAGACTTTGTTTTTTGTGAATTTTTGTGTTTTTTTGTGAATTTTTGGTTGATTTTTGAAGCCCTCCCCTTCAGCCTAGCGCTGTTTGGGGAGGGGAGAGACTTTTGGTTTTTTGTTATTGCTTTTTTGTTGCTTTCTGAGTCCTGTTTGTGTTTTAATGGAAGGAAAAAACATGGAGGCAGAGAATGTTATTGTAGTGGAGGAGGAGAGTGGTGTAGGAAAGAGAAGGATGAGGAATTCGGATCGACCCCCCCGGCGGGTTTTTGCAAGGGCGCATACTGTTGTGGTGGATGTGAGCGGTGTGGAGAAACCATCTGCGGGTGCTATTATTGCAGCGGTGCATGGCGTCTGTGGGGAGGGCTCTCTTTTTGCCTGCCGCCCCCAGACGCCAAAAGAGTTTGAACTGACTCTGTACTCAAAAGAACACGCGGACCCTGCCGCAGGCTGGAGCAGAAGGAGGTAGTGGTTTCCTTCCTCCACCTCCCGGCATATATCTCAGACGAGACTATCAAGGAGAAGCTGAGTAGCTGGGGGGTGAGAGTGATTTCGGACATCAGGATGCGCCACTGCCCTGGGACCACCATTGCTGATGGCATGTAGCCTCGTTGCCATACAGCACCCGCTTCGCCACGGCAGAGGGGGACCAGTACTTCAGGGTCCTCCACGACCAGCAACAAAGGGTGTGTCATGTCTGCCTGGACTCGGGGCACATTGCCAAGGACTGCCCCGAGTTCCTCTGCTATGAGTGCAGACAGCCCGGCCACCGCGCCAGGAACTGCACCGCTGCCAAGTGCCCGGACTGCCTCCATGCGCTCATGAGCTGCAACTGCGAGCCGGAGCCGGAAGATCCAGCCGGAGCAGGAGCAGCTGCCCGCAACGCCGAGGGGGTTGAAGATGGACTACGAGTGGCCGCTGCAGCTGAGCATGGAGAGGCCAGCAATGCCCCAGCCGGTGATGGGGGAGAGGCAGAGGGAGGCCCCTCCAATCCTGGGTATAGCGCAGCAGAAAGGAGCCGGGGACCAGCCAGCATCTCCACCAGCAGGGGCGCCCCGTTGCCCTAACAATCCTGCTGCATCCCACTCTGTGCCGCAAGAGAAGCAGAGGGAGGTTGCTCCACAACATGCGGCGGTGCAGCGTGGTGCAGCTGAGATCCTACGGGCACCACCACCACCAGAGGCGGCCCCTCAGCGTACCAGTGGGCTTTTGACACCCCAGCCTGTTTAGGGAGAGAGGCAGAGGGAGGAGGCGACGGCACCAGCACCACCACCACCATCACCGTCAGCGGTTTTCCAGCTTACCAGTGAGCCAGCAGGGCCCTCTTCTGGGTCCAGGCATGAGAAGCCTGCTGGGGTCAGCAAAGGCGCTGCTGTGAGGCGTGTGACCAAGCGGCAGCGGCAACGGCGAAAAGACCCTGGCAAGGTGGACATAGGCCCAGACGAAAAGACGCCCGAGGACCCAGAGGAGCCTGAGGGGAAGCGCCCGGTTGCCCTGCAGCGGCCACAAGACACCGGCCTGCCAGGTGAGGGAGCCTCTTCAATACTCGGTCAGGCACCGTTGGCAGAGACTGAGGAAGGGGAGTTGGATATGGTCGTGGGAGGAGAGGTAGGGGAAGTGGTGGAAGTAGGAATGGAGGATGGGTGTCTGGAGATGGATGGGGCAGGGACGGAGGAGGGGTATTACAGGGCATGAAGATGGAGGGGGAAGGGAAGGTGGTGGAGATGGATGGGGTGGAGAGGGAGGACAGGGAGGAGGGGGAGGGGAGTGGGCAAGCCGGGGTACAACCGCCTGGGCCCTCGAAGGCTGGGATCCAGTGGCACCACGTCAGGCCTCAGCCCAACCTGAAGCCCAGTTCAAGAGTTGTCCGCAGACCCATCCCTGATGTCTCTGCGGTGGCAGAGACAGGAGGTGGGGAGGAAGCGGCAAGTGTTGGCAATGAGAATGTGGCAGAAAGGGCGGGGGAACTGTCGCGCGGGCCGGAGAATTAATTTCACTCTTATGGCCATATGCGTGATGGCAACTTTCGCCTCTTTAAACGCCAACGGGCTGAGGGACTGAGCAAAGCTGGGGGCAGTGTTAGCTCTGCTGGGGCGGACGGATGTTGTCTGCCTCCAGGAGACCTTCTGGGACGAGGAGTGTGTCCGGAAGGTGCGAGCACAGTGGGACGGGGAGCTGTTTTACAGCAACACCTCCAGCCTGTGCAGGAGGGGGGTGGCTGTGCTGGTGAGGAGGGGAGTGTACGATAGCGTAAGGCTCCTGCACCGCGACACGTAGGGCCAGCTCCTGCAGGTCTGTCTTGGGTTTCCTGGACAGTCCGTGCTGCTGAGCAACATCTACGCCCCCAATGGGGAAGCTGAGCGGCTCGCCTTCTTCAAGCAGCTGGAGGCGAGCTGCTTTCAGCAGCCAGGGCTGGTCGTCGGAGATTTTAACTGTGCACTGAGTGCGCTCGATGTCGCGGTTGGGATGACCTTTAAGAGCAGTGCTGCTCGCAGCTTCCTGGAGCGCAGTGCGGAAGCTCACTGGTTCGTGGATGCGTGGCGTCAGGCTTAGTGTGCGCGGAGGGACTTTTCTCGGCGGCAGGTCGTTGAAGGTGTCTTGAGACAGAGCCGGATCGACCTGTTGCAGGGGCACATGAGTCTCTTCCCGTGCCTGAGCCAGATGCGCTATGTGTTCATGACCCTGAGCGACCATGCTGTGCTTCACTTTTCTCTAGCAGGGGCACAGGAGGACCGGTGCCCCGGCCTCTGGTGCTTTAATAAGGCGCTCCTGGGGAGGCTTCATTCTGTCAGGGCATAGAAGACCTTATCCGGCAGCAGCTGCAGTGTCCCCTGTATAGGTCAGAAAAGCTGGTCTGGTGGGATAATCTCAAGTACGCCATCAAAGAGTTCAGTATCTAGTATGGCCTGTCCCGGGGGCGGGAGAAGGCCAGGCGGGAGAGACAGCTTCGGGCTCGGATCACCTCAGAGCTCGGGCTCCTGGCAGATCACGGCGGGGGCTGCGAGCTCTTGCTGGAGCTGAGGGGTGAGCTGCAAGCCCTGGAGGAGGAGACGTGGAGAGGAGCCAGGGTGCGCAGCAGAGCCCAGTATCTGGCCGAGGGCGAGAAGAGCACGAGGTTCTTTTTCGGCCTGGAGCAGGAGAGGCAGCGCAGCTCCTTCATCGAGGAGCTGGTGGGAGAGGACGGTGTGAGGCTCTCTGCCCCCGAGGCCGTTAGGAATGAGGTGTTTTCTTTTTATAGCGCCTTGTTCTGGCCGAAGTGGTGGATGAGCAGCAGACCCGGGCCATGCTGGCTTGGGTGAGTACCCGCCTGTCACAGAGCGATCGTGAGCTCTGTGACAGTGCGCTGAGCTTGGAGGAAGTGCTTGAAGCACTTCGGGGCTCGTCTCCTAACAAGAGCCCTGGGTGGGACGGGCTCTCCTCCAAGCTCTACAGACACTTTCAGCAGTCCCTGGGGCCCCTCCTTCTGGAGGTGTTCCAGGAGATTGCCAGGACCGGCGCTCTGACCCCATCTATGAGAAGGGGGGTGATCTCTCTTGTCTACAAAAAGCAGGGGGATCCCTCCCTTTTGAAAAACTTTCGCCCGATCAGTCTGTTGAACACAGACTATAAGATACTAACTCGTGTTCTCTCCCTCAGGCTCGGGAAGGTTCTGCCCAGGATCCTGTCGCCTTCGCAGACCTACTGCGTCAAGTGGGGAGACATCGCGGACACGGTGTGCTCCATCAGAGATGTTGTGGACCTTATGCGGGAGCAGCCGAGGGGTGGATACGTCCTGAAACTGGACCAGGAGAAGGCCTTCGACAGGGTGGAGCATTCCTTCCTGTTTGAGGTCTTGAAGAGCTTTGGCTTCGGCGAGGCCTTCATCTCCTGGGTGAGGCTCGTGTACAAGGGGATCGTGAGCTGTGTCAAGGTGAATGGTTCCCTCACGAGCTTCTTTCCAGTGACCTTGCCTGGGAGCACCGGCACCTCGTTGATATACCAATATGCTGACGACACCACACTGACGTTGGCAGAGGTGGCGGAGATCTCAGCCATTTTGGAGGTGGTGCAGGCCTACTGCGCTGCCTCGGGCGCCAAGGTAAACTTGGAGAAGTCTGAGGTCATGCCGGTGGGGAGGGCAGACCTTGCCCCGCTCTTCGGCTACCCTTTCAGGGTTGAGACGGGTCACCTGAAGGTCCTTGGCATCTACATTAACGCTGATGAGCAGGCCACTGGGCTTCTCCTGTGGAAGGAGAAGCTCATTAAGATGAGGGCCAATTAAATTGGCAGCTCTACGAGGCTGGCATATCCAAGGTCAAGGATCTTTTTATGAAGTAAAGGACGGATTTCTGCCCACCCAGGCTATTGTCGACGCTGTGCGAGAGGTCGACGACGAGCTGCCTGTCAGTAAGATCCGTCAGGATTATGAGCAGCTCAAACTCGGTCTCCCGGACAGTTGGCTGGAGAAGCTCCATCTACAAGACGGGGCAGCAGGCCCGGCCTGGCCAGAGCTGAGGGTGAAGTGGGGGGACCATGGGGTGGACCTCCTGGGGTGCACCACCAGCATGTTCTACAGGCTGATGATGGCGAAACGCTTCAGAGTGCCGGTCTCAGAGGTGTTCTGGGGTAAGATCTTCCCCCAGCTCGAGCCAGGGCGTACTTGACGGATCTGCTGGATGGCCTGTTTCGCTCTGTTCGAGGAGCTGTTCTTGACGGGGTGCCCTGGAAAGAGCTGTTCCTCTTTGGGTACCGCGGGTCTGAGGGTTGGGGTTAACGCCATTTTAGTGAACCTCCTCCTCAGCCTAGCGAGGACAGCTGTCTGGGAGAGGAGGAACCTCATGATGTACAATGGCCTGAAGCCAGACCTTGTCAGGCTGTACATTGCCAGGGTGAAGGACTGCTTTTCTCTCAGCCTGGCCTACTGCAGGGCTGAGAGGCGGATGGCCGACTTTCGCAGGATCTTCTTAAAAAATAACATCTTTGTGGACCTGCGGGAGGAAGGCCTGTACTTCCGGCTCTGAGATGGGGGTGTCTTTGAACAAAAGACACACACGGCTCCACCCTTTTCCACCCCTGAATAGCATTGGCGAGTTGAATAGCATTCAATTCACATCGAATAGCATTGGCCCCTGAATAGCCCCTGAATAGCAAGCTCAGCACTGGGCCACTGGGCACAATTTCCCACCGTTTCCATAGTGTAGTGGTTATCACGTTAGCTTCACACGTGGAATGTCCCCAGTTCAAAACAAAGCAGCTTTTTTTGTTACCACGCACACTGTTTGGGGATTCGCCTAGCGCTGTGATCGAACAGACCCACTCACCTCTTAGTGTGGCGGGATCTGCACAGTGCATGTCGCAGTGCTTTCTGCTTTCACTTCAATGTGCTTCCTGATGTCGAGTCGTGTGCTGTGCAGAGGCTCTGAAAGTGAGAGCAATGAAAAAGTGCACAGCGCTGTGAAAGAAAACACAGAGAAGTGAAAGGCAGTCCTTTCTCTAAGACCGGGGTAAAATTAGCTTGAAGTTCGAAAACGATTTTGGCACGCCTGTAGTGCTTCCGCGAAATTCCGCGAGTTACAAAAACACTTGATTTGTGTATAAAATGCATTGTGAATGCTTTCTCAGCCTTCACTTTGTCATTTTTATGACTTTTTTTTACCACGCTCAAATATTGTTTTGTCCATATCTTCACAATGGAAGCACAGAACGTCTTCAAACCAAATGCATTTTAAAGACCACAACTTGTGGAAATTTCCAAATTCTCTACATCAAACTTTCAGTGAGCTAATTTCGTTTTTCATCGATGCGTAATTACGCACTAACTGGAACCCGGGGGACCGCTGTGTGCACATGTTCAAAATGCGACAAATACTGTAAGACATGATGCCAAGAAGCATGAAGCGACCCAGTGGGCAAAAGACGTATAATATGGTTAGAGGTCTATTATACGTATAACTTTAGAGGTCTATTATACGTATAACTTTAGAGGTCTATTATACGTATATGGTTAGAGGTCTATTATACGTATAACTTTAGACGTCTATTATACGGATAACTTTAGACGTCTATTATACGTATATGGGTAGAGTTCTATTATACATCAAAGATAGATTTTATAGGTGCTGAAACAAGTTAACCAAGCCAATTATTAGGTTTAGAAATTTATTCTGAAAATACACATTCACACCTGAAACATACGTATTTCAAATTATACATTGTATACAATCAATCAACAATCAACATATGGGCAATAATCATAAAAAACACAACTAGTCTTAAACTTCAGCTACAAATTCTGGTAACATGGCAATATACAGTATAGTAATGACAAACACAAAACTAATTACATTAACACACTAACTCAAAACCACATTTTGATTCAAATATACATTTTAAAATGTACGACTTCTATATTTCCAAGAAAAAAAATATTACAATGGAAGTTAAGACGATTTTTGTCCACTATTTGCAAACCCTGTCTAATTGTCCTAACAGTTAGAACCAAAAACCTATTATTTTCAGAGTCCAGATCTCCTGGCCCCCTGCCTTGCATATGCATTCTTCAAGTAACACATTGCGTGCTCCTTTATTTCTTTTTCTGTTGATGTAGGGTGGGACTTCAGCACCGCAGCTAGGAGAAAATTATAATATTACTTCCCAAATAAATGATGATTAATATCTTCTTTAGTATAATCTAAAAAATGAACGGTTTACTAAGCTCAAAGCTGAAATAAATGTATAAAATTTGGCTTGCATCATAGCAGTTGAGCAATAAAGTCTGTCCTAATTAAAGAGTACCCAGAGTTTGAAAGTACAACATAGAATAAGAATAAGAGAAACGGCAAAACGATTTTGTGTCATCTTCCCCATTCACACTATTTTATGTGCAATTTTTTTGCTTATTCACGTACTATTTTAATCAAAATAATATTAAGAAAGATCTGTATGTATTCAGATAGTATTATTATTGTTCATACTTACTCGTCACAAGAGGATTGCTGAGATATTTGCAGCTATACTTCTACGTTTGAAAAACGTGTCCAAAATGGTGACCAACGAATACTAGCAATGCATTGTGGTATATAACCGGAAAATATGCTGGGTTCGATATTTTCTCAACGTATGCGTTTATTAATGTTGTCGATATTATGGCTGAAATTTAACATTGATAATACATCGCGGCTATGTGCCCCCTGCTATGAGCTGATGTGCAATTTTAACGCATGCAGTTAGTAAGGATCGGTCACTGTTGTATGGTATTATATATAATGACATTATGGAATAGGATGGGGACAGGCCTGGCATCACGGGGGGAGGGGGGAATGTCGCCCCTTCAGTTTTGGGCATAAAGATTTACCTAACTTAATTTGCGCCCTAAAAAAATAGTTGTACTTTGTCAATGGTCAGACAACACTAAATGACAGGAACAGTCACTCAGTCTGTTTGATGGGCAGGAGGGCTATCCGTCCAGGAACTGCACATATCAGTGTCGTTATTGAGTGTCAACATTACGATCCTGTTTGCTCAGGTAGACCGATTCCTTGCAGTAGTTTATCATTATACTTAAAATCGTTATATAACTAGGACTAGTTATAGCAGTCTGTGCTTTCTGTTGGTTTTACAACATTTTTTTATTAACGATTCAGAACGTCCATGTAGCTGCAAAAATGAACGCTTATGGTACTTTTCGCTCCAGGCAATACAAACCGTGAGAGTGACGAAAAATGTGAAACTGAACTTCATGGCAAATACCAGATTGCTAGTCGTTACCTTCTATCATGAAGCACTAATCAATGGCATAGCTGCGAGATTTCATTTGGGTAGCTGCACCGTACAGCTCTGTTTCAACCGAAATATCACCCCCCCTCAGAATTTCAGACGCCCCCCTACAGATTTTTCCCCGGGCACCGCGCACTGATTGGGGACGGGGTGTCCAGGAAATGGTATCAACTTTTCTCAAGAAAATAAAAAATAGAAACTCTATAGGCACTCAAACATTTTACTGTTTTTTTCAGGCAGGTGGCAAGACCCCCTCAGCAAAACCCTTGTATGCCAAGCTGTGGGCATTGATTCGTCGAATATACGTATATTCACGGCGAAAATACGGCTATACGTATATATACGTCGCCTTGACGTATAATCAATGTCGAATTGCAACCGTAAAATCCTATATAATCAACGTCGAATTGCAACCGTAAAATCGACGACATGAATAAACGCATATATAACGTCGAAAACACATCTAACACAATGCCTGAGGCTTTTTACTGTATGTATCGTGTGTGCCGCAACTAGGAGTATATGGCACTCTGCACAGTGTACGAAGTAAATTATTTTTGCAGTAATTAATTTATTATATTTACTATATTTATTATACACGTGTACATGAAAAACTGATCACTTGTGCGCTTTTAACCTTCTCTCAGCTACAGGCGAGACTGAAGCTGGCGATATGTAGGCACGCGCTGGTACAGCTTCTCTAACTTTTACAATCGCGATAAACATTTTTTTAAAAAAGACCTTTGAAAAACTAGATATAGATAAAACTAGATAAAAAACATGATCTTTATCGGTTTTTACATTAATCGATTTTGAATCAAATTTGATTTTTGTACATTGCATTTTACATTGAAAAAAACGTGCATACCTAATCCACCAACGGACAGAGCAATATTTTACGTTGCCTTCCAGAGCTTCCAGCATGTGATGGATTTGTATGGGCGTCTCTATGATACCACTACAGCACTGGCGCAGGTGCAAAATCCACTTTCACGTGACTTTTTCAGTGTCTTCTCCTCTCTCAAATGGACCGAAGCACAGGAGCCAATATTAAAGAAAACGACAGGTGTTTAAACAGAGGATGTCCCAGTGTCTGCGACAACGCATTGTATAAATGCAAATGGTTTATCATTTAAAACCCAACAACATTCTTTTTCTCCCTGGTGCTAATAAGCTACAGTACCACACATGCGAGCTGTTGTGTGAAAGAAAATTCATATATGCATAGGAAGGCCGAATAAAATCCAAAACTGTACTGGTGATATTGATAAACAGGGTTCATGTTCACAATAAAACTTTATTGTATAAAACGTTAAAATTTGTAAATATATATTTTTTAATTATGCAAAGTGTCTGTTAAACCATTCATGAAGGAGTTTTAGACAAAAAACACACAATTATATGAGAAAATATATTTATTAAGTTAAATGTGCATTTAACTTACATTTTAACAATTTCAAGTTAAAGGTTGATGAAAATTGTTGCCCTGCTTTTTTGTCATAGATACACAAGCTTGTTATGTCTTGTGTCAGAAATAAACTATATGAAATTCATTAAAGCAACAAAAAGTAAGCGCCACAAAGAAGACAAACATTTGCGTTTATAGTGAAATGTTATCTCGAGCCTTTAAAATTACTTAAAACACAATTTGTTTTTCTCTGTGGCTTTGTCATTTAGGTGTGCTGTTTTTTTACACATTGTAAAAAAGTCGCTAAATCATATGAAACATAAAAACTCCAATTGTAAACTCCAATTCATATTCCTGAATCTTAAACCTATGGAGTATTTATACCTTGTCTTAGTATTTGTGAATATTACAGAGCTCCTTTTCAAACTCTGTTAGTATGGTTTAGAGCTTACTGTAGGTTTCTTGGTTTTTCACCCAGGCGGTCTAGGTTTGACTCTTGGTATAGGAGCGCGTCTGTGTTGCCTTCTGGATTTCAAATGAGCAGCTCAGTGCAGAAAAGAGCCCAGTAGATTAGCATGTACATTTGCCTGGACAGTAGAGTTTTCAGAAAGCCACCTGGCTTTCTACGAACAAGTAATGAGACATGGAGAGAGGTTTAGAAAGTAATGTGGCCACGCGGTCTAAGGTGCCTGGATTAAAGCTCCAGTGTCTTCGGGGGTGTGGGTTTGAATCCTCCTGCCCTCCTCCTCCCAGCACCGGTACCCGGGCTCTGCCTCCTGCCGGTCCCTCCTCTTTCATCAAACTAATTGCTGGATTAGTAGGAGGCAGAGCACTATCCAGCAGCTGTAGACGGTGCTTGGGGAAGAGCTAATTCTGTTTTCAGCACAGGCTCCCAGCAGAATCCATTCTTGTTTGGATACTTACAGACTGGGCGTCTGAGGCTCTTTGGATCGCAATGTGAAAAATAAAATAACAAAAAAACAATCGGTCACATCGTGTGACTTCCACGAGAGGAAGGGAATATATCACTTAAAAAATCAGAACTGAATATTTGGCCTCATACTTATAAAATTATTAAAATAATAATTAAAATATCAGATTGTGTTTCTGCAACATTTCGTGCCGTATTTAACAATAAAACAAGAGTCGCAACGAGGCCTTTCCACGCAGTCTGGGGTATTTTCCCCTTTTATATTTTTGCCACTTTATATCGAACCTGTTATACTCCCAAAAGTGCAGAGTAGCTTGTAAATAAAAATGTACAAATCACCTGGTATAAACAGATTGTGTGTATATAAACAGAAAGTGTGCCGTGTTAGCCTTTGTAAGCATTTGTTTAAAAAATAAGTCCACAATATGTTAAAAACACAAAAACCACAAACTTAATAATATAACGATACAAAATCAATACCAAATCATAAAGCCAATTAAGTACTTATCCTTTGAATCAAGCATTCTGTTGGGGTGGCATTCTAATAACTGTTGGGGTGGCCCAACCAGTTATTAGGTTTAGGGGGCAAACACTTTTTCACACAGGGCTATGTAGGTTTGGATTTTTTTTTTCCCTTAATAATAAAAACCTTCATTTAAAAACTGCATTTTGTGTTTACTTGTGTTATCTTTGTCTAATATTTCAATTTGTTTGATGATCTGAAACATTTCAGTGTGACAAACATGCAAAAAAATAAGAAATCAGGAAGGGGGCAAACACTTTTTCACACAACTGTATCTACAAAAAAAAACATGACATTTGTATATACTTTTGAATTACAAAGCAGACAGAGTAGTCCCTGAATTCAAAGATCAGATCTTGGCCAAAACAAGACAATCAGACAGAATTCGGAACAAGAGCCTCTGCTTCGTGGTTTATTGAGCTTTTGATCAACGTCTGAGTGAAAAAGATTCGCTATTTTAACTCTTTCGTTAAAGTACACAAAAAGCACCTTCCTTCAAGCCAGATACGAACCAGTGACAGAAAGATTCGTAACTGTTCCTACTTCAATCCTCCACCCTACCACCTGAGCTATTAGGCACTTCTTTCGGGCATATGCTGCCGAATATAGTGAAATGTTTCGGGTGATTTAGATCACAGTTTGACATCAAGTTTTTAACTTGTTTCCTTAGTCTTGTTTACCTTGAATTTAAGCCACAAATCAGGTTTCTACAGTATGAACTTCCGGAGATATTACAAAATGTTTGATGGGGCATCAATCATTCCAGGCAGATATTGACACCTTTTTTTCTCGAGGGATCATATTAAACATTTCATTAGGATCGAGAGGAGGATCAACATGAGACACAAAACTGTTTCTTTTTGTCTTTATTAGAAAGTAGCGTTTGTGCTATATTAATAATATTTTCGTGGAAATATAGAAGTTGTAATTTTTAAAACTCATATTTGAATCAAAATGTGGTTTTGAGTTAAATATTAGCGTGTTCATGTAATTAGTTTGTGTTTGTCATTACTATATATATATATTGCCATGTTACCAGAATTTGTAGCTTTAATACTTGTGTTTTTTATGATGATTAGCCATTTGCTTATTACAATATTGTATACAATGTATAATTTGAACTACATATTTTTCAGGTGTGAATAATTGTATATTTTAAGAATAAATTTCTAAAACAAATCATTGACTTTATTTACTAGTTTCTACACCTATAAAATCTATCTTTGATGTATCTTTGGTGTCTATGAGTGTGTGTCTATGAGTATGCTTAGTGTCTATTTGTTTCTGTGAATGCATGACTGAGAACATGTCTGTTAGTGTGTAGTTTTATATTTGTAAGTGTATGTGTGGGTATGTCTGTCAGTGTGTGTATTGTCTATGTGAGTATTAATGATGATAGCATTACTGATAGTTTTAGATTTAATGCTAGTATTTATGTAATATTAGTGATACTTATAGTGTTAGGGTCAGAGTATTAACACTTATCATCATGTTAGTTTTCATGAGAGTATTACTGTTATTATAAGTATTATTAGTCTAGTAGTAGTTTTTGTCAGTGTTAGTAACAATGATAGTGTAAGTTTTGGTGATAGTGTTACTGTTGTAATATTAGCAGTATCTGCATTAGTGTTAGTTATAGTGTATCTGTACCTAAGAGTGTATGCGGTGTCTATTTGCGTATATAGTGTCTATTTGTGTATCTGTGAGTCTGTGAGTGTATATATGTGAGTGTGTGAGTGTCTTATTGTGTGTATAAATGTGTGATGTGTCTGTGAGTGTAAATGTGTGTGAGAGTGTAGGTATATATCTATCAGTGTATGTGTAGGTGGGCTTGGGTTCCACTGGTGTGTCTGACAGAAGTGACCCATCACCAGGTGTTGAGTTCCAGAGCCGCTTGCAAATAAAAACACTTTCTAGAGTCCTGACCAATGTCCAGAGAGCTGTGTCCTCTGTTTTTATCAGTATTAGTAATAATGACAGAAGTAATTACCACTCAAATGATTAACCAAAACAGACATCAGAAAATATCGCCTTTGCAATGATGTCACTCCTATTCTTCATGAATTTTCTTTAATGACTGGACATTTCTGTGTCTGAGTGCCTGCTGCGAATAGTGTGACAAGCAATTTCTTTCCAATATTTTCTAGTTCAGTTATTTATCGCATATGAAATTTTATTCTCAAAAAGAATATTTTACCTGCAAAGTCACAGTGAAACTACTACGGCGAATGAACTTTTTATGGGTGGAAAACGTTCAAAGGACTTAATGCTCTAGTAAAGGCTTGAACACACAACCTCATTATACCTCCACTGTGTACAGCTACATGCATACCACACACTGACCAACTGTGCCACTGGACCTCTGTTACTTGGAAGTGTTAATCTACAGATAAATTAAACAAATGGCATTTATAGCTCTAAAGAGGTTAACATAGACGTCTGTAACAGATCTTTTCAGTTCATTGCTGTTCCTCTGACTTGGTGAGCCTGTTGAATTTTAAAAGTGTTTTGCCTGCCTCTCAGGTCTGTGTACCAGTCCATTAAGAGCCGCACTATCACTGTCGTGTGTGGTCCTACACAACTACACAGCTATCTACTGGAGTTGTCTTCTGTCCGTTGCAGTTGAGAACAGATTTAATACGGAGCTGCGCAGAAATTTCTGTGGCAAATATCGCTGTAGAACTAGCCTGTGCACAACAACGAAGAGAAAAAGAAATACCACAGGGTTGCCCATAAGAGGGAAAAATAGAAATCAATTGTTCAAACAATTACAACACTCGTCCTCTTACAGTGGTCTCATGTTATTTTTCTTGCCATAAGAACAGTGGGATTGTTCAACTGTATTGTTCCCCAAATGGTTGAATAATAATAATAATGATAATAATACTGGTGGTAGCTGATCGCTCTTGTCCGTGGCCGAGTGACCTGTGCGAATAAAGTATGTTGATTTATTCTCCACAAGGCATCACTTTAGCAATTCAAAGAGCGTGGGTTTTAACCCATTCAGTGCTTATTTCAACTAATGCCATGTTCCTTTTTCTAGGTCTTCAAATAGTTTACAATGTAGAGGTATCTTTAGTAATAAGAAAAAGATGCACCTTGGAGATCCATCTCACAAAAGCAAAGACTTCTTAAAGTGCACTTAAGAGCTGTAGAACCTGAAGGAGTTCTCTCTCCTAGATATTAAACATGCAGATAATGAAATCAGTGATTTTCGATTTCTGCAACCTTCCAATAAATACATCTAAAATATGTAACAAACACATTGTGCGGCTCCAGTGGCGCAGTTGGTCAGTACTCAGTACATAGTGGAGTCATGCTGAAGTTGTGAGTTCAAGCCTGTGGCAGTTTTGCCTGTGATTTCAGCTGCAGAAACTTTCTGTTGGATTTAGGTCGGTTCTTCTGTTACTTTTTCCGCTCAATGGAGCTTTATTAATGCAGGCACACCTGCTTCCTCTGCATTTTATTTTATCACTGCTCACAAACCAACATACTGCAGACACTTCTGATACTGTCACTGCTTGTGGGCCACGTGTTCCTACAGTCAGCCTACTATACCATGTTCATGCACATCTAGAAATATTACTACTGTAGTACAGGAGCGAAAGATGAAACGAAAGCACACCCAGTTTAAAAAGGCACATCTGTCAACTGCTGAACTTCACAAGGATGGGATTCACACCCACAGAGCACAATAGATTAGTAGTCCATCGCCTTACCACTCCACCACCTCATCCCAGAAGTTAGCCTCCTGACATGAGTTAGTGCTCAAGATGGTCGTCTTTCCTCTACTCAAGGATCATTTTCCTCTTCCACCTGCAATTTCACCATTTTCCTTGAAGATGTCAAACATAAAAAGCATATTGAGCTCCTTGGACTTGAAATTACCAGATAAAAGCCATTTCTCATCACTTGCTCAGCGAGCAGGCTCAGCGCACACAGAACACAGGTATCTCAGAGCGGTGTGTCTAAGAGGCTGTAAAAGGAGAGTGCTCCGTTGGTGCTGTGGCTTAGCTGGTTAATGTGCATGTCTAGTAAATAAGCTTCTGGGTTCAAATCACCACAGTGCTTTTCTTCCTCTCTTGCCATGCAGAGTTGGTCATTGTGGACAGCAACAGGTGTCTGCCTTAACTTTAATGGAAGTGTTCATTTCTGGAACAACTTTTTTAAAAACAAAGTCTAGAAACATTACTGCTCTAGTACAAGAGCGAAAGACTAAACGAAATCGCACCCACTTTGAAAAAATCACGTTTGACAAACCATAGGATGACAAGAATGGGATTCTTTGGTTGTTTGAGTACATAAATCAAAGACACTGCGTTCAGCATATTCACATCAGGCACTCGGACAGAGATAAACCCAGAGACATTCTTCTCACATTTTAATCTGTAACTGCAGGATTCAACAAATTGTTAATTATCTCAACTTCACTTACAATTTTTAAACAATTTACAAAGCTCACAGTGGATGACATTTGGTTCCGGCACACATCAGTTGCTTGGAATATCATTGTAATATTTAATTTGCTTTCCCGTCACACCACTTTTATTAATAATGAAGTTTATCAATACACGTTTGTTTAAAACATGTCATTTATTATTGATACAGTTTCATTCTGTCTTTATTAGGAGCTGTATCACAGCTAATGCATGTAAAGCCTTAAGTATGTGATAGTGAGAGTTCAGTTATCCCAGGGTGTGAGGAGAACTGAAATTTAGTAAATACATATTTTAATAGAGTGTAAATCTTCAAAGTGTTCTGTCACTTCAAAAGCAAATTACAGGAGCAGGGATTGAATCCACATAGACATTTGCTTATTGAGCTTAAGTCCAACACCTTAACCACTCAGCCATCCCTAAAAACAGTTCCAGCTCTCTATTACACAGTTCATTGAATATAATTGTTCATTGAATATATTAATTTAATATATTTGTTATATTTTTGAATGGAATGGGACTGTACACTGGTGGTTCCCAGGGGAAAACAGGGTTATTGACCCATTGGGTATTCTGAGAATAAATTGGGTGGGTGAATGTAACCGTGTGGTAAAGTAAAACAGTCTTCTTAGATGAAGCCCTTCAGATGCAGCCCCTGAAAGTGTATAAGACTTAAAATTTATAGTACTGCTGACACACATGGAGCCTCTACATCAGACCGAAATAGTGATGTGTTCGCTTAATTGTGCTGAGGATCTCCTCATGAATCTGTCTCATTCATCAGTGGAAATAGAAGCCGTCACTGTAAACTTGGACGTGATGTTCCACAGTGTGCCTTTCCTCTTGTTGTATTCAAGAGTACTCACTGTGTGAGCTCCTCACTGCGTTTCCTTTTCTTTTCCTGTGATCATCTACATGGAGTGTGGTGACAAGATAGTCTTGAACATTTTCGGTTCGTGAAAGGAAACACTAAAGAAAATACAAGTGATTAACTTTTGAAATATCGACAGTACAGCTAGAAGAGTGGAAGATAAAATACGATTTATAATTAAATTCACAATACACTTAAGGAAAACACAAACGCCCGAACAGGGACTTGAACCCTGGACCCTCAGATTAAAAGTCTGATGCTCTACCAACTGAGCTACCCGGGCTCTAGATGGTGAATGACACTGTTGTGATCCTCGCAAGTCACATGTCTCTTCTTGTGCCGACGCGCAGTCATACAGTACCTGACCCGTCTGGAAGGTCAACTGACAGACTTTATCCAGAAGCGACGGCACCACTCCCAGTAGAATGAGTGAGAAATACAGCATGACATGGGGAGGTAAGGGGCTCCCACAATTCATCTTTCCTCACATCAATGATTTTTTCAATAGCATTTTGACCTTTTTTCACATTCAGATTTTTTCCCATTTAATAATATCTTTTAATCAACAACATTAAGAACGAAAACAAATGGAACATTTTTTGGAACAACAATTAAAAAAAAACTTTCAATGCCTTGGTTGTATGTCTGCACACCCTTTATAAAGGGAGTTGTAACTATGCTGAAATTTAAAGAGCATTTCTGTAGAGAAAAAACATTTTTTTATGCCTTGATGTTAAGCTCAGGGAGCCTGCCTTTTAGAAATTCTATCTCTAAACACCTTGCGCAGCCTCCAGAGAGACTAACAAATATTGTTTTGAGAAATTGGCTCACACACCGAAAGGCACTAACGTTTCTCTTCGTTAAAGTATGTCAGTAACTGTTTAACCCAAAATGTTTGTAATTGTGAATTTGTTAAAATTCAATAAATAGTCTATCAGCAGCAAGAAATTATTATGAAAGTAATTTTTTTTTATATCATAAACTGTAAGACACGAAGAGAGTTTACAGGTCGTATCCTTTGCTTTGTCTTTTAAATTAATTGTGTTCGGACTGTTGTGTTTCTTGAATTTCTTGCAATCATCAAATGTCGTTGTTTGGTCCATCAGTTTTTTTCTCGGTTGTACAATGGAATTCGCGCAGTTTTCAGCTCAGTGCGGAGTCCAGAGGGAGGACTTGCTCACTGAATGATCTCTCAAGAAATCCCGGGTGAGATTCAAAAGGTGTCTTCTTCAACAGCCACGACACGTCTGAAGACCTCTGGATTTCCTGAATATGACATAAAATTAGTTCAAATCATTTGGTAGTTAACAGAACTAAATGCCTTAGAAGTACATTTGAAACAGCAGAGCAACACCGTAGCACTTCGAGTTTGCCTGAGTTTAATTGTGTGAACTTGGCTCTCTATGAACATGAGCAAAGAGTTCACATTCAACAGAAGATTGCAATGTGAGCACAGTAATATAAAGCACCTGGAGATGCTAGGACCTCATACATGCGAAGCATGCGCTCTACCACTGAGGTATATCCCCGACAGACTTATTAGCGGAACTGAGATGTGCTGATGCTCCCTGAACACAATCCACCACTAACGAAGGATGCCTGCAGTTTCCCACTTTTGTGTTTCCTCTACTACAGAGTAAATTCATAGGAATGAAGAAATAAGGAAGGAAAAATAACTGCATCGAAGCTTCCAGAGATTGGTTAAAATGAATCCGTTATTTTTATATCCAGTCACACGGGCGACGATGATTGATTTATCGACGGGGAGTGCTTTTTTACCTCCTCACTCGACTACCTTGATTAAACTACGCATAGAACAACAGCAGTACAGATGATTTTCATGGACCGACTTGTTTTGTACAACTCGAGTGATAAAGTCCTGTCTGCAAATATTGTAGAAGGAATGGTAACAGGAAGGATCATGTTATTTAATATGTCCTTTGGAGATGCCTTGTCAACGCACACAGGCGTTAGAGCTGGACAAATAATTGATAGTGGTGTTTGTAAACAATCATGAAACATGTTATTTCTAAACCAGGAAGAAAGGAGCAGACTTAAACTTTAAGAGACAGAAACAACACCTTATCACAGCTAACATTAATTAAAATGACATCACAATAAAAGAACGGAGCCTTGAGTGAATCAAATTAGTTTTCATTGGACGTCTGTCTCTTCATAACTTTGTAGGTGAGAGGGAGGATTGCGGAAATGTGCCGGTGTTTCTCAGAAGTGCGTTGGTGGTATAGGTGCCTTCTAAATTATTGAGCCGGGTTTGAATCCCGGTAAGTGCATCCCCAAATCTTTTCAAGAAAATCTGTGATCCGGTAACATATCTTTTGAAACTAGCATTCAAGGTAGGATACGTGTTCTTAAATACCAAAAAACTCTATAAGGAAAAAGCAGATCTCTGTACACAAGACGGCAGTGCGATCTTAGAATTCCTGTGTTGTTGACGGATTCAGACTCCTTCTCAGAGGTCTTTGCTCACCAAATAACTTTGCAGCTGAGGAAGAGCACCCCGGAAAATACCAAACACAACCAGCGAGCGTGTTGGTTGCTCTTGCTCTTAATGCAAGGAGCTGTTTTTTTTAATCACTATTAACCAAAAACAGCAGCACAGGTAGGTCGCATTTGTGATTATGTCACTTCTCTGCTTCAGCAAGGTCAATAAAAGACTCTGAAAGTAGTAAAGCAAAACTGAACTCAAAATCATATTAGGAATTCTGAGCGATATCTCCATACAGGTAATCCAATAAGAATGTTGAAATATTTGAATATCATCTCTCTATATATTTCGCTGCTTTTTACCAGGAGTAAAACTATTGGATTGAAGGAATGCTAACCTCTTGGTTAAAATGTATAGTTGTTATTTGGAGAAATCTGTAAACTCGTGATCTTATATGTTTTAAAAGACAGCACAGGAAAAAACGACAGTGCTGATTATTTTCCGGAGGCGGAGCACTGATGACCTATCCGAGCTAATTGATAAAGCTCACCCAGTGGATACTCTAGCAGAACGCCAAAGAACATTCACATCTGTAGCCAAAGAAACCACAGGAACAACATCAGGAAGCACAATTAATTCCCCTTTTAATTTTTTCCTGTAAGGTATGCTATGTGAATTCATGAAGTTAATCCTCTGATCTCTTTTGAGCACGAACAAAGTATTTCTGATGGAGCGCTCTGTTCAAAGATAAGCTATTACCCCTGCCAACGATTCGGCGTGAAGAATTAAAAGTTTAACAGACAAAAGCAGCTCACCACCACAGCCAATATTAAATTTACTTGCCGGTACACTATCATGTGCACTGCCTCAAAACTGATCTCGGCAGATGTTGTTCCCTACATAAAGCTGAACGTGCCAAAGAGAATTTTTGTTGAGAAAACAAAATATTTTTTCTGCCTTGATGTAAAGCCTGTCTTTTAGAAAGTCTATCTCTAAACACCCACCGCAGCCTAACAAGAAGCGCTTTTACTGATCGTATTGCAGGTCTTAAAACACTATCATTTGGCAGCGGTGGGATTCGAACCCACGCCCCCAGAGAGACTGGAGCCTAAATCCAGCGCCTTAGACCGCTCGGCCACGCTACCTTCCTCCATGCCCATCTTCCTCACATTCCTGGCTTGGAAAATGCCGGGGGCTTCAGCTCTTGTCGTCGGATCTAATGATATCATGACATGTGGATGTGACTGCACCTTCATCTTCCGAGATGCTTTCAATAGCACAAATGCTACTTTCACCGGCACAAACATAGCAATAACGAAAGAGGTGGGTTTCATCCTTTGTGCTGTTTGTAGGGGCGCAACTCTACGTCGATCTACTGACTTGAAGAGCAAAAATCAAAATCCTCTGCTATTACTGTTGCTTTTTTCATAGTTTCTTTAAATCCTTCATTTGAACATAGATTTTGAAGGATATTGATGATAATACCACATAAATTGTGGTTTTCTTGTGATCGCCAATTTTTTTCAAATACCAGCCTTTTTTACAGTTCCTTGCGTGTTTCACAAAGTATAATAGCCCCCCTCGCATCCTCAGCTAACATATTTTAAAATTACAATAGATTATACAGCATGCATGTTTACATTTATATTAAAATTAAAGTAAATATACCAGAATACATACAGTGCTAACCCAATAATTCTTGTCAGGTTCTCCAACAAATCTGCGTTGTTATTTTAACATGTTTCAGCTGAGGGTGCAACAGGAGTATAAATGAATTTTCCCGCCAGCCGTTCAAAGACCAAATTCCATGAGTGAACACTATTTTCTCAGAAGTTGCCGGTATTGGACTTTGCCGGTGGTATTGAATTATGTCCAAACTGTTGTAGTAGTTCCTTCTTGAAATTCGACACGTGCAAAGCACTCGTAATATCATAGGTGTTAAAGTTTGCTGAGTCTATTCGAGTCATGGTGTGTATCCCTGCCTATCATTGGGAGACGGGTAGCTTTTTTACACTCAGATTCCAATCTTCAATGCTTTGTGTGAGAGCTTACATAACTTTCATTTTCTCATATTTTCTGACGACTGTTCCAAAGGGGCTCCGAATACTTTTCAAAAATCTGCCTGCATGTTTGATTATTGTCATTTCATTTCGAAAAAGTTCAATATTGATCATAACTAAAGAAAATAATGATCACGAACAAAAAAGGGATAAAGATGCGAGTCGATCTTGAATCACAGCTGGGTGACACGGTCTTCTGTTCTGATATGGTTGTACGAGAAACAGGAGGAATCGCCAATCTCCTATAGAACATGAGTTGAATCAGGAGTGAGACATTTCGTATACTCGTGCATATGTCAACGCCTGACCTACATCGTAAAACTAACATTAAGTTGTCAGAGACATTCATTTATATACAAACAAGAGACAGACCAAGTAATAATTCTACATTAGTTCAGGTGGGTAAACCTGAACTAACTAACTAATAAGCCTATTAATAATTCTACATTAACGTGTCCTACACTGATCAGACTAATTGACATGGTCTGATTCAGAGCCTGTGCAGTTCGTGCTAATTACAACAAGGACAGTTCTGAACCCTCATCACCGAACTGAGCACAAGTTCAGCTGTTCTCCAGTTTTGTTACGTATGGTTTTTCATTGCAATTGAGTTCAGAGCTGGAGCTGAACTCCAGACAGTACAGTGTTTTGGGTAAGTTGTCGAAATTCGCATGAGGCTGCAGACAACTTACCTAAAGTGTGTTCTATAGCTTTCAGGTGGAGTTCATTTATATAAAAGAATGTAAGTGGTATAAACGAAACAAGCCAGACGGCAGTCCAACCTACAGTATAATTTTCTGATGGAAGTCCTGACGCGTTATTCATTACGCCACTGACCCTGCTATTGTAGTGCTAAAATAAAACACGTTTTCTACATTTATATCTGTTTAAAAATCACTATCTAAAAAAGACAAAGGGTTTGTGTGTCGCGCTAAAATTCCGCTTCATTTCGAATGCAAATAAAAAACCATTTTGTTCCAAGAAATCATAAATTTGTCACATCCTTCATACTACTAATAAGTATACGAATAAATACTCGGAAGAAGCCGCTCAGGTATTAGAGAGATTTAAAATCGGATCGGAGGATTTAGAGTCCAGACTGCAAACCAACAGCTGACACAGGTCTTTTATAGAACCGTTTTGATTTCCTCTACTTTGTCCCCGTGACGTCATTGTCCTGCTCGCAGCCGAGCCCGACACACGTCTGGTTTCTGTCGCTGGGCACATACCCTGCGGTCCATGCAGGTCCTGATACCCCAGTACAATGACGGGGACACTAAACTGTAAACAGGTGCCGTCCTTCGGCTGAGACGTAAAACCGAGGTCCTGTGATCATTCAGGAGAATGGTGGTGGTGGAGGGGAGTCCCCATTACCTGTAAAGCGCATTGAGTGGAGTATCCAGAACAGCGCTATATAAGTGTAAGCGATGATGATGATGATTATTATAATGTAAAATGCAATAAAAAAAATCAAACTTTGATTCAAAATAGATTAATGTAAAAACTGATAAAGCTAATGCTTTTTTCAGGGCTATATCTACTTTTTTTTAAAAAAGCGAAGTCTGTCGCGATTGTGAGAGTTAGATAATGTGTTCCAGCGGGTGCCTTCATATCATGAGCGTCAGTCTCGCCCGTAGCTGCGAGAAGGTTAAAAGCGCACAAGTGATCTGTAGACGATGTTCGGGGAAGAAATAATTCTGTTTTCAGCACAGGGAGTGAGAATGAGCTCAGCCCGGCTCCCAGCAGAATCCATTCTGGTTTGGTTACTGTTAGACTGTGCGTCTGAGGCTCTTTGGATCGCAATGTAAAAAAAAACAATTGCTCACATCGTGTGACTTTCACGACAGGAAGGAAAGATATCACTTTAAAAAATCAGAACTGAAGATTTGGATCCTGGGCCTCAACTTAAAAATAAACAGAGTTTAACGACAGGAAATTGATTCCAGTTGTCAGATCACGTATACGCATACCTTAGCTTTGTGCAACAACCTGAAACTTTCAGGTACCATAAATAATATTATTGCTAAACATATGCCATTCTAATCTGCAAGCGACCAGAATATAGAATACGAATTTTTGTATAAAAATGCATTAAGTCCTGTTCTACACCTGCATGCTTTGGAAGCGCTGGCCTACCTGTATCAAAATATCAGATTGTGTTTCTGCAACATTTCGTGCATAGTACGCCATTTTATCTAAAACAGTCACAACGAGGGCTTTACATGCAGTCTGGGGTATTTTCCCCTTTTATATTTTTGCCACTTTATATCGAACCTGTTATACTCCCAGAAGTTCACAGTAGCTTGTACTTAATAAAAATGTACAATTCACCGCTGGTATAAACAGATGTGTGCCGTCTTTGCCTTTGTAAGCATTTGTTTAAAAAATAAGTTCACAATACGATAAAAACACAGAAAGCACAAACTTTATAATACAAGGATACAAAATCAATACCAAATCATTATGCCAATTAAGTAACTATCCTTTGAAAACAGAGAACACCTTTATATCTACAAAAACTTGACATTTGTATGTATTTTTGAATTACAAAGCAGACAGTGTAGTCCCTTAATTCAAAGATCAGATCTTGGCCAAAACAAGACAATCAGACGTGGGCTGAATTCGGAACAGGAGCCTTTGCTTAGTCGATTATTGAGCTTTTGATCAATGTCTGAATAAAACAGATTCGCTTTTTTAACTCTTTGATTAAATTACACGAAAAGCACCTTCCTTCGAGCCGGAATCGAACCAGCGACCTAAGGATTCCCTGTTGACTCCACTACAGTCCTCCACTCTACCAACTGAGCTATCGAAGGGATATGTGGCATTGCTCTCTGGCGCATACTGCCCAATGAAGTAAAATGTGAAATGGGTGATTTAAATCCCACTTCGACATCAAGTTTCCAACTCGTTTCCTTAGTCTCATTAACTTGAATTTAAGCCACGAACCAGGATTCTACTGTATAAACTTCCAGGGATATTACAAAATGTTTGATGGGGCATCAATCATTCCAGGCGGAAATTGATCCTTTTTTTTCTCGAGGGATCATATTAAACATTTCATTAGTCTCGAGAGGAGGATCACCATGAGACACAAAACAAACAGTTTCTTTCGGTCTTTATTAGAAAGTAGCATTTGTGCTACATTAATAATATTTTCGTGGAAATAAAGAAGTTGTAAATTTTAAAAATGTATATTTGAATCGAAATGTGGTTTTGAGTTAAATATTAGCGTGTTCATGTAATTAGTTTGTGTTTGTCATTAATATATATATATATTGCCATGTTACTAGAATTTGTAACTGAAGTTTACTAGTTGTTTTTTTATAATGATTAGACATTTGAATACAATATTGTAAATAATGTATAATTTGAACTACATATTGTTAAGGTGTGAATAATTGTATATTTTAATAATACATTTCTAAAACAAATCATTGGCTTTATTTACTAGTTTCTACACCTATAAAAATCTTTTTTTGATGTATAATAGACATCAAAGAAAGATGTCAATTATACATCAAAGATGAGCAGTGTGTGTCGTGTTCACAGCTGATAACTAGAAGATGTCTGGAAGAGGCAAGGGCGGAAAGGGACTCGGGAAAGGAGGCGCTAAGCGTCACCATAAGGTTCTCCGTGACAACATCCAGGGAATCACCAAACCCGCCATCCGCCGCCTGGCTCGCCGTGGGGGAGTGAAGCGGATCTCCAGGCTGATCTACGAGGAGACCCGCGGGGTGCTGAAGGTGTTCCTGGAGAACATCATCCGCGATGCCGTCACCTACACCGAGCATGCCAAGAGGAAGACCGTCACCGCCATGGACGTGGTGTACACGCTGAAGCGCCAGGGCCGCACCCTGTACGGCTTCGGAGGCTAAACAGGAGCGGAGCTTCACTACCAGACCCCGACGTATAAACCCAAGTGACCCAGTGACATTTGTCACTGCTGAGGTTGCTTTATGGGTCTATTTTCTATACTGTGCTGATCAATTGGAAATCAAATTGCAAAAAAGACCCGTTCCCACACCTAAGGTCAAATATTAGGAATCAAAACTGCTCAAGATTTCCAAGTGCAAGATCTTTTTATTCATAAAATACCCTATTTATGTTGTATGAGAAATATTAATATTAATACAGAATCTTTTTTCACCAAATAAATGGGCTTCCTGACTTCAGAAAGCCTTCTAGACAAATACTAAAAGAGCAAAAATTCAATCTGGTAAATGAAATGAAAACAAATACCCTACCAAACAGGCAGTACAGGCCATTCAGGATGATAATACAAAACCATTTATAATTCAACAAATAAAACCTGTCAACTGGTAATCACCACTTATCATAAAAAATAAGTAGCAATACACAGTAGGGGACTCTTGGGTGCAAGTTAAATCCATGCAAGAAGGGGGTTTAGTGTTATATTTCCAAATCAGATATGCAAATGAGAGATCTGGCCCAGCCAATCTCAAAGCTCCCTTGGTCTGGAATGGAGCTGCTCCCCTCTTCTAGTTATTCACACTGGAGTTAGGTTACATATTAGCACATTTCATCTAACAGTTGCTGCAGAAACAAAAACGTAAACAAATGACCTGGAATGTGACCACACCTATTAGAATGTAGTTCAACAGATAACTTGTAAACCTTGTCATAAGATTTTTTTTGTTCTACAAAATATACTTTATTCCGCAAAAAAAAACATCTCAAAAGGAACATCTCACACATATTAACACTCCATGTAATAAAAAACAACGGCGGAACGGAGATTGATTGCATTGGTGAAGGAGGTGTCCCTCGGCACCGCATCCGTCGCACTTTTTGGCTGCCCGGCAGGTTTTTGCCAGGTGCCCCTCTTTGTTACAGTTGTGACATCTGACGATGTCACACGTGTTCTCCTTGTGGCCGGACTGTCTGCACTTCTTGTGCACCAGCTGGGTGGGTGCAGGCGCAGGCGCAGGAGGAGAGAGAGAGAGGGAGCGGATAGTGCTTCCGAGTCTCGAGGAAGAAAGTAAGCACCGCGGGCAGGCCACAAGTACCTACTCCCAGCCAAGAAGCCAAGGAGGCAGAGAGAGAGAGGGAGCGGATAGCGCTTCCGAGTCTCGAGGAAGAAAGCAAGCACCGCGGGCAGGCCAAGAGTAGCTACTCCCAGCCAAGAGGCCAAGGAGGTGGAGCAAGAGAAAGGGGGAGGGGAGAGGAGAGAGCAGAGAGAGAGAACGTTGCTGCCGGATCCCACCCAGCTCAGCTGCTGCTTGGCCTTAACCCCCTAGGCTCAACCTAGGGCGATACCAGCTCAAGCACTCTTCAGGATCTTCGATCGCCTTCTAGAACTTTGGAACTGCGGGCATGCCACTTGAACTTGATCTTAGCCAAAAGGCCGATAAAATTGGATTCCAGCTCACTGGCCCTGCAAAACTTAGTTCAAGACTTTAAACTCTCAGACACATATAGATTTTTATATCCCACAATAGCAGGATATACACGGTCAGGGAGGAATAGCAGCTCCAGAATTGACTATTGCTTTGTCTCAGAGAGCGTGAAAGTTGTTGGGGTCACTCTTCAGCCTGTCTTCTTCTCAGATCATCAGGCTTTAGGGTGTAGAGTGGAACTCCAGGGCGGGACTGTCTTTGGCCCAGGCCTCTGGAAACTCAACACAAAGCTGCTAGAGAACGAGGGGGTAGTATCCCGCTACAAGGAGAAACTATCACAGTGGCTGTCCTTGCAGTGTCTGGACGGGTCAGTAGGAGAGTGGTGGGAGGAGGTGAAGGTGAGGACAAAGGCCTTTTTCATGGCTGAGGGAAGGAAGGCTGCTGCCAGACGGAGAAGAGTGCTAGCCAGGAAACAGAGGCAGCTGCAGCGTCTCTACATGAGACAGTGGCTTCGATGTGCTCGAGGATATCACCCTTTTAAAAAAGGATGTCCGGAGCATAGCGGAAGAAAGTAGTCGAGGAGTGCTGTTAAGAATCAGAGTGCAGTTCTTGGAAGAAAATGAGAAGTGTACTCGCTTCTTTTTCAGGAAAGTGGTAGGCTCCAAGTCTGTCATGGAAAGTGTAGTTGATGAGGAGGGAAGAGTGAGTACAGAGCTGAGTGCTATCCTCTCCTGTATGGAGGCCTTCTTGTCACAGACGTCCAAGGGGACTAACCGTGGGGCGCAGGAGGGCTGAAAAAGACCCATATGCGTAGCGGCGAGACGGAAAAAAGGCACGGGCTCATTAGTGCAAAGAGTTCAGGAATGCCGTATAGAAACCTGTGCCCTCAGGGAGCGGACGTGGGGCGCCCTGGTGCTAGGCGGGTCTCAGGACATTCGAACGTCAGTGCTGAGCGAGGACAGAGTGCAAGACCCTGAAATATTTAGCCAAGGGAAAGAGAGGGACAGGAAGGACAGCAGACCAGAAACTAGGGACAGGACAGAGAAGGACCGCCCTCTGGCTGCAGAGGGCATGACACTTCTACTCAAGACTGTACAGCTCTACAGAGGTAAAGGATGAAGAAATTCATTTTTTTACCTCAAAGCTAGAAAACGTTTTGAGTGGAGAAGATAGGGAAGTACTTGAGGGGGATTTGACAGTAGAAGAGCTGAGAGGCTATGGAGAGCTTACAGAAGGGGAAAACTCCGGGTGCTGACAGGCTCCCTAAAGGGGTGTCTGCTTTTACTACTTGCACGAATGAAGGCAAAAAAAAGCCAATCGATCTGAACGAACGGCGCTTTACAGAGGAGTACTGCCTGACTGGATCGTTGATGAATGACAGAGGCCACTCCGACCTCTTCTCGGTTTTCTTCAATGACTTACTAAGGATTTTCTTCACATTCGACCATGCAGGGGAAGCCAGTTACACCAAAGCAAACGCAGGAAAGTGCATTTCAAGCAGAGACCAGGAGGGACTTGTTTACACCGAGAGTGGGCGGAGAATGGAACAATGCGCCCAGCCCTGTTGCTGGAGCCGATTCTTGATGAGCTCTTGGGCTCACTAAGAGGCCCCCGCTGGATGCTAATCTTTCTGTTGTTCTTGCAGGTCCTGCGCTGCTTTTGAGCCGACAGAGCTCGTGCTGGTCTGTCGGCACAGCCCAATTGGAAATGATCGGCTCCGCGTACAGAAGGAACGTGCGTTTGGTACAAGAGTGCATGAAGGCACCGGAAATACATTGTCAACAAATGACCGGTCGCTCAAGACCTCTGTGAAGTACAGGAGCGTGCAAAACGAGGCTGTTCCGCCCAGTCTCGAACCGGGGACTTTTCAGGTGTTAGGCTGACATGACAGGCGCTACACTACGGAAACCTGCAGGGACTGCTGCTGCTGTCTCGCTTGCGTTTCAGGCTGAGAAAGGGAAGCGTCACTTTAGGAAGGGGGTGCTGCAGAGAGGAACAGAGGGCTCAATGAAACAAAACGCTGAAACCCGGGATTGAACCAGGGACCTTTAAATCTTCAGTCTAACACTCTCCACACCCACCTGCTCCAGCCTTCCTGTGTTGCGGCATGAGCGCACCAAGAGTACGGGAGAGTGTTGCAGGAACGTCACTCAGAAGGAAAGCCACCCAGCTGTACCCTCTGAGCTCTGTCCAGCGCATCTTCCTCGCATGGACTCCTGCCTGCGACGGGCAGGAAACAATTAATAAAAATAATAATTAATAATTGCTTACACTTATATAGCGCTTTTCTGGACACTCCACTCAAAGCGCTTTACAGGTAATGGGGTCTCCCCTCCACCACCACCAATGTGCAGCATCCACCTGGATGATGCGGCGGCAGCCATAGTGCGCCAGAACGCTCACCACACATCAGCTATTAGTGGGGAGGAGAGCAGAGAGTAATGAAGCCAATTCATAGATGGGGATTATTAGGAGGCCATGATTGGTTAAGGCCAACGGGAAATTTGGCCAGGACGCCGGGGTTACACCCCTACTCTTTTCGAGAAACGCCCTGGGATTTTTAATGACCACAGAGAGTCAGGACCTCGGTTTTACGTCTCATCCGAAGGACGGCACCTGTTTACAGTATAGTGTCCCCATCACTATACTGGGGCATTAGGACCCACGTGGACCACAGGGTGAGCGCCCCCTGCTGGTCCCACTAACACCTCTTCCAGCAGCAACCTTAGTTTTTCCCAGGAGGTCTCCCATCCAGGTACTGACCAGGCTCACACCTGCTTAGCTTCAGTTGTTCTGTTCTTTAATAAGCAAGAACAGAACAACACCCCATGGGTGTCTCATGACCACACCTTAGGTTGTGACACGTGCAGGTGTGAGGGGTTGCCGGGCTACTTTGGAGCAGAGCTTGGGCGGAGGGGGGGCGGGAAAGCAGACAAAGAGGTGACACCTCAAGGTCTGCACGATCACAGCTCTCCACCGCCCCAGGCTTCCGCTCGATAAGCTACTGGACACACCCGCCCCTCCTCACACAGACCGTGGAAAAGCCCCCGAGTGGGAGGGCTCTCTCTTCCTCCCAGGAGCTCTTGGACACGACGCACAGACAGAGCGCGGGGAGCCGCCGCCTGCAAACACGGCTCCAGGCAGGACTCCACTCCGCAGGAGCCGCAGAGCAGAGCAGAGCAGAGCAGAGCAGAGCAGAGGAGATGGGGGCAGCTTAGCTCCAGTGCAGAGACCTGATCTGTTGTTGCTGTGTACGCTGTCCTTTCTGTTCTCGGGGTAGGACATCAGGAAGCACATTGAAGCACTGCGACATGCACTGTTCAGATCCCGCCACCACTGGGCCCGATTTCCCCAGATCGAAACCGGGCGGAAACAGGCCCGTTTCGTTTGTTGCCACACACACTGTTTGGGGATTCGCCTAGCGCTGTGATCGAACAGACCCACTCACCTCTTAGTGTCGCGGGATCGGCACAGTGGATGTCGCACCGCATCCTGCTTTCACTTCAATGCATGTCCTGATGTACCCCGGTCTCCTGCGTTACAGGTGGGGATACTTGCCACTATACTAACGAGGAAGACATCGCTCTCTGCTTAGTGTGCAAAACACTTACTTGCAGCATTGTGGGTGCTGTGGTTTAAATGCTATTGGTTTGTGAACAGAATACCCCTATCCCAGTGCATTGTGCCACATTAAATAAGCGCACGAGAAAAAGAGATTCAGAACACAAAGCTGTGTCAGTGTTCTGTGTAAAAAATCGGTTTGAATATCATGGGAGCTGTTTTTAATAAGCTGCTGAGTAAAGAATATTTTAATCTTCCTGCTGTCAGTAGTATTGTGCATATAGTTGACTCTTACCTGAATGAAAACAGGACGTAAAGGAAGGGTTTGAGAATTCAGACAAAGCTTTATTCGCGTGCTTACAGTCTGAGTAATTGGAGACTGCAGTATTCTGTTGCCTATAGTCATATACGGGTTTTTCGCATGAAGCCGTATTGAACAGTATTTCTCGTGTTGTGAACTTGTGTATACAGCGGTCCCCCGGGTTCCAGTTAGTGCGTAATTACGCATCGATGAAAAACCGGAGGTTTAAAAAAAGATAATTAGCTCACTGATACTTTGATGTAGAGGCTGTGGAAATATCCACATGTCGTGGTCTTTAAAATGTATTTGGTTTGAAGGCGTTCTGTGCTTCTGTTACGAAGATATGGACAAAAGAATATTCGTGCTTGGTCAAAAAAATGTCATATAAATGAAAAAGTAAAGGCTGAGAAAGCATTCACAATGTGTTTTATACACAAGTATTCTCGCGATTCTTAGAGGTTTCGTGTAAATGCTACAGGCGTGCCAAAATCGTTTTTGAACTTCAAGCTAACTTTACCCCAGTCTGGTACCGTAGGTCACGTAGCTTAAAATCCCAGTCATGTTTTTTTTCCTATCTTCTTCTATCATAACGTACCATTTCGGACTGTCACAAAGGGCTTGATTTCGTTAAATGCATGTATTTATACCCTTTCTGGGAAACTTGTATTTCAAGAAATTCACACAGCTTGCGAGAAATGAAATTCAATTCTTGATTATCAGTGCAGAAGAAATATTACCAGCTGGCAAAAAAAGTTTTTTTTTTAACCGGAAAGTTGTGATGCAAGACACGGACCCACCATTCCCTCTGTGTGGCGTGTTTGGTTGTTAACTGAAAGGTTGGTGGTTCCAGTCCACCCAGGGACAGGTTTCTTTTGCGATGTAAACATTGTCTTCGCAAAGGTCGATTGGATTTCTCAGCGAAACCTTTACCATTTTAATATTTGCAGGAAATGCGAGTGCTTAACACGTGTCAGAATCACCGGGAAATGTCCAGTTACTGTATGCCCAACGTCGCAACTCCCCAGAAACCCATATTCACCCAAGAAAAAGTCGAGTCGTCATTTATACCCCCGTTGCATCCTCTGCTGAAATATTTTAAAAATACAATGCAGATTTGTTAAGGAACTTGCAAGCATTGTTACATTAGCACCGTGCATTTGGACTTCGATATTTTGACACATTTACTTTAATTTTAAACATAAATACTGTACAATCTATTGTAATTTTGTTGTACTATTAAAATCTGTTAGCTGAGGATGCAAAGGGGTGAAAGGGAAAGGTCAGAGGGTGTAGTCCAAGGTTAGGATTGGTGGAGGTGATAAGGGTGTTGATGGTTTTTCTCTGTAGAGGATTTTGAGTTTTTTATCCTTCTCTGAAGTGAGAAACTGGAAGAGTTGGGAGTTGAAGGATCTGATGAGGTTAGTTATGAAAGGAAGTTGATGTGGAGCTGTTAGCCGTAAAAACTCCTTAATGTCTTTGATGTTGTCATCAGCGATAAACTGCACTCAGCAAAGACAAAAAGAAAATTATCTTTGCTTACTGCCCTGTCTTTCTCACACCTGAAGAAGGCTCCACAGCTGAAACATTGTGATTCTTTTCTTCTCTTTTCAGCAGGAATAGTCCTTTACTTGTTCCTTTGCAGCCTACGCATGCTGACGCATCTACCCACCCGATATCTAACATTCCTATAATCACAACTATGAATGTCCACTTTGGGTATTTTTTCCATGATTATTATTATTATTATTATTATTATTATTATTATTATTATTATTATTATTATTATTATTATTATTATTATTATTTATTCTGTCATTGAAGCATATTTTATGTCATACTGAAGTGTCATAATCACTGAAAAAATATTTTTTTCATTTAGAAAGTAAGAAAATGATAAATCACTAGGAATTGCATTTAGCCTGTTCTGATCTAGATTTTATATATACTTTAACATGCCATGTTCACAATGTCACAACTCATTAATGAAACAGTGAAGTGTTGTAATTACAAATGTACATAATGCCGGGACATTGAGATGTTTTGGTAATGAGGAAGGAGGGACATGCAATGTTCACAGGGTCAAATTTATAAAACGCTACAGTAAAATTTCTTGTATTTCGGGATTATGAGAGCCTGTTACATTGTGTCTCACACCTCAGTGTCAGAATTTTGAGACATTTTTATAACCAGGGGTAGGTTCATAGCAATAAGCAGAAAGCGCAATCATCCTTTGCTCATCCTCGGTTAACCATATATTCTCATATGCCATGTTCTGAATGTCCCATTTAAAACTGCTATATTAAAATTAAGACTTTTTATGATCAGAAGGCAAGGTTGTGGTAAATATGCATAAAGTGAAAGTGAACTTATGTTTTGCCTTTGTCTTGTTATTGTGAGTTTTGAAAATTGGTTTTCAATTTTCTGAAATGTGTTTCACACAAAAATGCAATTTGGATAGTCACTACTTATATATTCCCCTTTACTGAGGATATGTACAGTAATCCATCCCGATTAGTACTTTTAAAAATTACTGTAGAGAGCCATCAGAAAGGGAATGAAAACTTGCATTAAACAAAATCAAGCTGCATGTAATCATCCATAGTGATACATTTTGTAAGACAAGACAGGAAGAAAGACACTGGTGGGATTTGAACGCAGAATCACCTGTTTAATAGGAAAACACTTTAACCAAATCAGCCAAGATGCTGTCAGAGTATTAACATCATGTCTGCATCAGTGATTACAGCTGACTATCGCTGGAGGACAGTGAAGTCAGCCTGCATAATGAGGGGGAAGAGACTGACCTCTGTGATGCACTATAGAGTTACACTAACCTTCTATCCAACTGTTCTATGCTGCATTCTATCCTAGTGGTAAATATTGATTTCCGTGCGTGTAATATTCCTTTTTTTGTCAAATATTTTCAAGCACAAATTTTGATGTTGAAAATAAGCCTTGTGGTTTTCAATGTTGTGATCCTTTTCCCCCAGTGTCACCCAAATTGATACACTGTGCTTTGGCAATTCTTCAGGCGATATTGTTTAGAGGAGCTCAGTTGAATTAGTTTGTGTATATAAAGTATTTCTTTTCCCTTTAATCCTTTAAAACATATTACATTTTCAAAACATTGTATCTTTCTTCCTACTAATTGTAGTGGCAATGCTTGTTAATAAGAGAATTAAGTGTTGCTGTGCTTTCCCAAATGAGGCCCCATCTCTTTCTTCATCTCTGTGGTGCAGCCACAGAGAAGCTATTCAGGCAGGCTGATTTAAAGATGTTTTCTTTTGATAAGGGACAGCTCCCAAATGGGGATGCATTTAGCTAAGCCTGGCTATCATGATCAATGGGAATCCATTGGCGCCTATCTGTCTAGGGAGTGCCAGATGGACATCTGGACTGCATTCCTAAGTGTCAGGAGTAAGTGACTCATATCTCACCTTGATCAACCAATCAAGTAAGTGACTCATATCTCACCTTGATCAACCAATCAGGGACTGGTAGGGCCGAGTAACCCACGTGGGTCTCTGATGCCCATGAAACTTTCATCCAATAAACGAGCTGAAGTTCCTACAGGTAAAAACAGGCAACACAGAGCTCCGAGACTATTCTAAAGGGAATTCAAAGGAGAATTCCAGGGCTGTGAGACAATTCCAGGGCGGGACGGCCCAGAAGCAGAAAGGCTCCCAAGGGCAGAACATTCTCGCAGCGCGCCTCCTGACCATCCTGAGACTCAGCCTGGACAACCACGGAACAGCCAGTGTGTCTGAGTGCCAGAACTTTGCTTTGTTCTAAGAGTCGAGTGCAGAGGTTGCCAGAGAGTAACCAAAGGATCCACCCGAGGTTAGCACCAGCAGCAAGCCTCGTGAACAGGTCAGAACTGTGGACAGCTGAATCACTATTCATAACTATCGCTTCATCAGGAACGAACTGGTCTTCTTCCTGACCTGCTGGGACCCACAGTCATCTTTTCTCCTGTGCACAAACTTCGCTAGTTTCAGCCAAAACTAACTAGCCGGTCTTCAGAGAGCATCAGCAGCGCAACGTCGCAAGCCGCACACCACAGCCATGCACGGAGCCATTGACCCCGCAGGAGACCTAAATCCCCAGAGATCGGATGAGTATTCCACTTCACTGCATTACTGCTCGAGAATTCAATTGTTATCCCAACCAGTTGATATCAATTTAACTCCTAAGAGTTATGTACTTGTTTTGAGTATCTAATGTAGAAGTTGTAAACAAGTTCAATTACGAAACGGTCTAAATGAATGATATACTGAACGTATGTCCTCTAGATATGTGTAACTGTAACTGAATGAATATATATCTTTTGTATTCTGATAACCTTTACGATAAGATCTGTTAGGTTTACATGCATATTCCATATAATAATAAATGTATCCTCGTGTATTAGTACCTGTGTGTGCGTTTTTTTGAGTTATATCGCATGGTTGGATACTAAGACCATTAAAAGAATCAATTTTGTGATTTACTGCCACAATTAATAATTGTCCCAGTAAATGCCCAAACCCCTACAGAACTGGTGCCTCGTGAGAGCACACTACAACAGTGTGTGATCTCCTGTCCCAGCCTGAGGAGCAGACAGCGAGCCTGTCTCTCAATAATAATAATAGAGTGTGTCATTTTCTGCCCCAACCAGAGGAACAGACAGTCAGCCCGTCTCTCAATAATAATAGTACTGTTACGATCCCTGCCTCCCGGCAACGGAAGAGGCAGAAGTAGGCGTAGCCCTACTCCATCAGTTTTCCTATCAGTTTTCCTATTCACCACCACACCCCCGTCTCATCCTACTTAAACACCTGTCTTTCCCTACCTCCTTGCTCAGTATTGGTTTCCCTTTCGAGCTTCCTGGTTGCGCTACTCCTTCTTCTACCTAGTGTTCTTCTTGGCTTTCGGTTTACGGTTTTCCACTTTTGACTACGGCTTTTCGGATCACGGCTTGGCTTCGTTACTCACGCTCTGTTTTGGATCTCTGGCTACCCCTGGACTATCGGATTGCTCTATTGTCTTCGATTTCGGATCACGCTTTGGCTTCGGTAACTCGTTCCCTTTTGGATCTCTGGCTTCCCCTGGACTCTCGGTTCGTTCCTTGGACTGTGGCTTTCTTTGGATCATGGCTAGGCTTTGTCAGCTCCTGCAAGTGGGTTCTCTCACTGGTTTCGGTTTCTCTTACCGAATCCGTAACATATACGGTGTGTGATCTCCTGTCCCAGCCTGAGGAACAGACAGGAGTGAGCCAGTCTCTCAATAATAATAATACAGTGTGTGACTTCCTGTCCTAGCCTGAGGAACAGACAGTGAGCCTGTCTCTCAATAATAATAATACAGTGTGTGATCTCCTGTCCCAGCCTGAGGAGCAGACAGCGAGCCTGTCTCTCAATAATAATAATACAGTGTGTGATCTCCTGTCCCAGCCTGAGGAGCAGACAGCGAGCCTGTCTCTCAATAATAATAATACAGTGTGTCATTTCCTGTCCCAGCCTGAGGAATAGACAGTGATCCTGTCTCTCAATAATAATAGAACAGTGTGTGATCTCAAGTCCCAGCCAGAGGAACAGACAGTGAGCCTGTATCTCAATAATAATAATACAGTGTGTGATCTCCTGTCCCAGCCTGGGGAACACTGAGCCTGTCTCTCAATACTAATAATACAGTGTGTCATTTCCTGCCCCCGCCAGAGGAATAGACAGTGAGCATGTCTCTCAACAATAATATTAATAAACTGTGTGATCTCCTGTCCCAGCATGAGGAACAGACAGTGAGCTTGTCTCTCAATAATAATACAGTGTGTGATCTTCTGTCCCAGTCTGGGGAATAGAAAGTGAGCCTGTCTCTCAGTTATAATAATATAGTATGTGATCCACTGTCCCAGCCTGAGGAACAGACAGGAGTGAGCCCGTCTCTCAATAATAATACAGTGTGTGATCTCCTGTCCCAACCTAGGGAACAGACAGGAGTGAGCCAGTCTCTCAATAATAATAAAGCAGATTATGATCTCCTGTCCCAGCCTAAGGAACAGTCAGGAAAGAGCAGGTCTCTCGATAATAATAATACAGTGTGTGATCTCCTGTCCCAGCCTGAGGAACAGACAGTGAGCCTTTCTCGCAATAATAATAATACAGTGTGTGACTTCCTGTCCTAGCCTGAGGAACAGACAGTGAGCCTGTCTCTCAATAATAATAATACAGTGTGTGACCTCCTCTCCCAGCCAGAGGAACAGTGAGCTTGTCTCTCAATAATAATAATACAGTGTGATCTCCTGTCCCAGCCTGAGGAACAGTGAGCCTGTCTCTCAATATTAAAAATACAGTGTGTGATCTCCTGTCCCAGCCTGAGGAACAGACAGTTAGCCTGTCTCTCAATAATAAAAATACAGTGTGTGATCTCCTGTCCCAGCCTGAGGAACAGACAGTTAGCCTGTCTCTCAATAATAATAATACAGTGTGTGACCTCCTCTCCCAGCCTGGGGAACAGTGAGCCAGACTCTCAATAATAATAATACAGTGTGATCTACTGCCCCAGCCTGAGGAACAGTGAGACTGTCTCTCAATAATAATAATACAGTGTGTCATCTCCTGTCCCAGCCTGAGGAACAGTGAGCCTGTCTCTCAATAATAATAATACAGTGTGTCATCTCCTGTCCCAGCCTGAGGAACAGTGAGCTTGTCTCTCAATAATAATAATGCAGTGTGTGATCTCCTTTCCCAGCATTAGGAACAGACAGTGAACCTCTCTCTCAGTAATAAAAATACATACAGTGAGCCTGTCTCTCAATAATAATAATACAGTGTGTCATCTCCTGTCCCACCCTGAGGAACAGTGAGCCTGTCTCTCAATAATAAAAATAATAATAATAATAATAATACAGTTGTAGTGTGCTCTCACGAGGCACCAGTTCTGTAGGGTTTGGGCATTTACTAGGACAATTATTAATTGTAGCAGTAAATCATAAAATGATTATTTTAATGGCCTTAGAATCCAACCATGCGATATAACTCAAACAACGCATACACACAGGTACTAATACATGAGGAAATATTTATTAATACATAAAATATGCATGTAAACCTAACAGATCTTATCGAGAGGGTTATCAGAATACAAAAGGTATATATTCAATCAGTTACGAAGAGTTACATATATCAAGAGGACATATGTTCAGTATTGTTGTAACAGAAGAAATAAGGTTCTTGATCCCGAGATGAAGTGAAACAGATGAGTTTATTGCATGCAAGGAACAATAAAGCCGAAGTCTTGTTTCCCGCAAGAAACAACAAAACCGAAGTATTGTTCCCCGTATTGTTACAAACTTTTGGGTTATATACAGTTTTCTTCTCCGTTTCTGACGTCACTCGGTCTGATGGTAAAGAGGGGGGTTCATGGTATTTGGCCAGTTTATGATGTTCTGGGCAAATGGTCAGTTTAACATTACACCCAGGGGGGTTCCTAGCTGGCATCTGCACTCCTTATCAGTTAACCCCCTTTCCTGCCATAAACCCCTGCTTGTGACTTGGAAGTCTAAACCCCCTACAGAAAAGATTAAATACAAACCCCCGTCTTCACATCTTTCTTCATTCCCCCCTTATAAAATATGGCATACGTCAGTGTAGCCTATTTTTATACATACAATGTCAGGGCAGATCTTTCCTTTCTTGGCGAACAGGTATGTATTGCCATGACATTGTTCGTTCCACGGTTATGGCAAGATGTGATACATGTTTTTGTGCACGTGATGATTACAATTACACATATAAACAATACTATTCCTACAAATAAACACTGTAAAAAAGTTCCGCCCCAGGCCCCAAACACAGACTTTACCCAAGATCCAATTCCCCAATTTTCAGTATAATAGTCCTGATATTTCTGTCCCTCATTGTAAATGTGTTGGGCCAGATCTGAGATGTGCTCAGAATTATCAGGGATATATGTGCAGCATTCAGTGCCAATTACTGCACAAGTTCCTCCTTGGGCCGCCAGTACATAATCTAAAGCTAGTCGGTTCTGCATGGCCACTGTTCTGAGGGCTACCATCTCATCATTAACAGCCTTCAGACTAGATGAGGTAGAATTTGCTAATTCTTCTAAAGTCGAAGCCATTTGAATTAACTCTCGACTCAGAAAGTTCATGCCGGCTTGTGGAAATATTATACCTAAATAATATTCCCAATCAGCCAATTTTCTTTGTGGTCTGTGGTTAGGTCCGAAGGGGGTGTGGGTTTGAACACGGATATGAGGAACCACATATCCTAAATAACATGAGCCAGACCACTGGGCTGGCAACCATGGGTAGGCTCGTTTTCCACAAATGAAATATGTTCCGTTTGGCGCTCCCCATGCCTCTGAAAATAAGAAACTTATACCGAATTGTGGGGTGTGCCGATCCCATCCTGGAATTTGGAAGGTAGAGGTGGATATATTTGCAGCGATGGTAAGGTTGCAACGACTCCATCCAACCAAGTGCAGACCATTAGTGTGCTGAAAGCATATGTTTCCCTCACGTTCCTTATTTAGAGTCAGGTATGGTGGTGTATGGCTTCTGTTATATTTAGGAGCGTAAGAGCCTGTGAAACTCGTGGGCTTTAAACCTCGCTCCTGTAGATACTGTAATGTTGTGCAGGTTAAAGTCGTGTTATGGCAACCCCCATAGTTTGTCATAATAAAATCTCCTAAATTATCCCTCCAAATGATCATGCCTATGACTTCCTCGAGACGCCAAGGAATGGCCCCCATAGGAAGCCCTCCCTGTACATATTTGGGTAATGCGGCACACACCCAGCAGGCACTTTGGTTGGTTTTCTTAGCTGTCAGATAGGAGAGGCCTAAAAAGGAATTAATTCCATGTTCTCCTTTGTGGGAGAGATGATCATTAATCCCTGCGGAACATAGTTCTACAGCAACAATTATCATTATTGACAGAAATGATTTCATTCTGGGTCCGGGGATGAGGCTCGTCGGCAGTGTGACGCGTGGATCCAGCGATCTTTTCCTTCCACTCGAACCGCAGACTCGGTTGTCAACAGGATCTGGTAGGGTCCGTCCCACCTGGGCTGGAGAACCTGTGAAGGAAATTTCCTGATCCACACCCACTCTCCTGGGATGAGGTCGTGCCCTCCTTCAGGTGGTGGTCCCCACGCCTCCAGGACCTGCTCACGGGCTCCTTGGGTGGCCTCTGTCAGCAACTTGCAATACTGTAACAGAGAATCAGTTAGTATACTCAAGCCTACTCTGTCATGTCCTGGAGAGTCACTCAGTCTCATGGGACGCCCCGTGATCACCTCAAACGGGCTCAGCCCCACTATTCGATTTGTCCCAGCCCGGATGCTGCACAGTACGGCGGGCAATGCATCCACCCAGGGGATCCCTCCCAAGTGGTACTTTGTCAATTTAGCTTTCAAAGTCCGTTTCACCCGTTCCACCATGCCGGAGGACTGCGGGTGATGAGGGCAATGCAAGTCCCATTTGATCCCTAGTAGGTCTGCCACCACCTGACACACTTTTCCAGTAAAATGTGTGCCCTGGTCTGAGTCTATGCGACACGGGAGTCCCCATCGGGGAATTACTTCTGTCACGAGATATTTGGCAGTTGTCTGCGCAGTCTCTCGTTTGACAGGGACAGCCTCCACCCATCTAGAAAACTGGTCCACCATCACTAGGAGGCCTGTTTTCCCTTTACAGGGTGGCAGTGAACAATAGTCTATTTGCCAGTGTCTAAAGGGCCCCTCGGGTGCAGGACGGCGAAGATTAGGAGCCCGAACCGGCGGTGCTCCAGAGGCTTTTTGGCACTCTCCACAGCGTTGTACCACATCAGCTGCGAAGGGTGTGAAGCCTGTGCCCACCCAGCTCTGAGCAAAGCGTCGAGTCATTTGGCTAACGCCTGGGTGCCCTGTGGAGTGTATTTGTTGTGCCAGGTAGGGCATTAGTTGCTTGGGACAGGCGGGTCTGCCCGTACGCTGGCACCTCCAGGTCCCATCCTTCTGCAGCCCCACATTGCGTTCCATCCAGGTCCATTTCTCAATCCTTGGAGCCTGGGCCTGGAGCTCGCTGAGCTGTTCCGTCCGGAGTGCCTGTATGTTCACTGTGCAAACTGAAATAATCTGAAGAGGTTTTTCTATAGCCCACTCCTCCCATTGCCCCAGGGCAGCTTGACGTGCTGTCCAGTCTGCTAGCTTATTGCCCCTGGCCTCGGGAGTGTCCTCTCTGCTGTGGCCCTTACATTTGACTACAGCTACCTGCTTTGGGAGTTGGAGAGCCGCAAGCAGCTCAGACACCAGATCTTTATTCTTTACCGGAGTGCCAGCAGAGGTTAAAAAATCCCTATTACTCCATAACCTTCCAAAATCATGGCATACTCCAAATGCGTATCGTGAGTCTGTGTATATTGTGGTGGTCTTGCCTTTTGCTAATTTACAGGCTTCCACCAAAGCTTTCAGTTCAGCTCGCTGTGCTGACGTGGGTACCTCAAATCTTCCCCCACATTGGATATCATGTTCTGTAGTCACAGCCCAACCCGCTTTCCTCTCCCCACTAGAATTTATGAATGAAGTTCCATCAGTAAAAAGGATGAGGTCTTCATTCCTTAGTGGTTGCTCGGCTATTTTGATGCCCTCATCTTCTCCCATTGCCCAAACATCACAGCTGTGTTCTAACATGTAGGCTTCTGATGGGTCAGGTAACAATGTGGCTGGATTAAGAGCTCCTTCACGTTCAATGGTAATATTTGGAGCCTCTAACAAGACCTGCCACTTGCTCCATCGTATCGCATTAACCTGACTGACCCGATTCAGGGACATGAGGGTGTGTACCGCATGTGGGCATCGAACAATCAGTTGTTGATCTAGCACTATGTTATTGACTGCCTGTACTGCTAGACAGACGGCCTGAACGGCTCGTAGACATGGTCCCCAGCCCCTGGCTACCTCGTCCAAGGATCCAGAGTAATACCCTACCGGGCGGTACCTACCCCCATGTTCCTGTGTTAGTACAGCTGTCCAAAATCCATTCTTTTCACTTACGTAGAGGTAGAATGGTTGGTCTGTCTGAGGAAACCCCAATGCAGGAGCCTGTAACAGAGCTTGTTTTAAATCATTAAAAGCATGTTCAGCTTCAGGACTCCAAGCAATAGGATCAAGGGACCTCCCTCCCCCCTTTAATAGGTCTGTAAGTGGTTTGGCCCTTTCAGAAAAAGCATCAACCCAATTTCTATTGAAATTGCACAGACCCAGAAATGATCGGAGCTCTCTCACCGTATTGGGACTAGGGTGTGTTCGGATTGCCTGGGCCCGATCTTCTGTCAATTCCCTTTTTCCCTGACTAATCTTTTGTCCCAAGTAAATTACGGTGTCTAGGCATAACTGTGCTTTGCTATAACTAGCCTTGTGTCCTTTTTTAACCAAATGGTTGAGAATAATTTGGAGGTCCTTCTTGTGGGTTTCCTCGTCAGGAGACGCGATTAAAATATCATCCACATATTGGATAACGACGGAGGACACTTGAGGCAGCTCCCGGAGATGCCTCCGAAGTGCCATGTGATACACGGTGGGGCTGTTATGAAACCCCTGTGGTAACCTGGTCCAAGTATATTGTTCTCCATCTACAACAAAGGCGAACCAATCTTGTACCTCTGGGTGTAGAGGAACAGACCAGAACCCATTAGCCATGTCAATTACTGAAAACACCTGGTGCTCAGGGGTCAGTAGTTGAAAAATAGCAGAGGGGTCTGCTACTAAGGGGGTGAGACGGTTGATGTGTTGATTAGCTTTTGAGTAATCAACTGTGAATCGCCATGCCCCGCTGGCTTTCTTTACGGGCCATATTGGACTGTTGCTTGTACTATGTGTTTTTCGTACAATGCCTTGAGTCAATAGTTTTTGTATTACTGGTCGAACCCCTTCCTCCGCCTCTTTGTTGATTTTATATGGCTTTGTGTATGGCGGGGATTTCCCAGTAAATGTGGCGGGTTCCATATCCAGAAGCCCGCATTCGTCCTTATCCATAGTCCAAATTGGATGCCCTTTTAGTTCGTCTTTTTGGAGGGACCAGATGTTTACCTCCACCCTCTCCTCATGTACGGTTAATGTAACCCCTTGTAGGTATTTCAGAGCATCCCATCCCAACAGATCTGGGGTAGATCCTACCCACATGACAGCATTAAATGTTACCTCCCCATCTCCTAGTCTAATCTTGAGTTCTTGAGTTTCTCTGAGTGTTATTCTATTACCCCCTACACCAGTGGCCTCCAGCTCCTTCCCTGTGAACATGACACCACACCGTTTGGCTGACTGTTCAGATAAACACGATAATTGAGCCCCAGTGTCCCATAAAAGTGACATTTGAATCCCATTAATCGTGCATTGTAATTTGAGCTCTTTTTCACTCAGTTCCTGAGATAGGCGTAGGGAGGCCACTAGGGGGAGTCCTAGTTTAAAAGCTCCCTGATAGCGCGTTTGTCTGCTTCGCTCAGATCCTGTAATTGTGACAACAGGTTTTTTTGCCCCTCTCGATTCGAGGGATTGAAAGGGGGATCTCGGTATCTTCCAAACCTGCCCTCACTGGCTAATCGCTTTTTGCAATTCTTTTGCCAATGTCCGAAATTTTTACAATAATGGCACCGAGTTGTAATTTCGCTTTTTGGATTTAGTCGGGTGTCAGGGCCAGCTCCACCCTTCAGTATGGGGGGTGTCCACCCTGTTTGTATTGCCCGCACCTTAGCATACATATTTCTCTCGATTTGCCGTGTCATTTTAACTATTTCCTCAAATTGTTTAGTCGTATCTTGCCCTATTTCGGGCTCTTTTAACTGAAGGGCTTTGGCTATTTTAGGCTTAAGACCGCCCAAATAAATTTGTTTAATTACAGCAGAGGCGTCGCTATTCACATCATCTTCGTCACTCAGTCCTGAGCATTCCAGCCAGAGTGTGACGAAGCGGTCAGCCACATCCTCGCTTTCTTTTTGCTGACACGCAGATATCTTTTTCCAATCTGTCTTTGGTGGATAATTTTGTTTAAGCCATCGCCAAACCCATTCCCATCGCCCTCCCCTGCCGTTATCCTCACACAATTGTTTAAGTTCTCCGACACGCTTTTCCCCTGTCCTTCTGAGGATCATAGCGGCAGTCAGGGGGGAGATACCATAAGTATCTTTTAATTCCTGAAGCGCACTCCAGGTTCGCTGCATCCCTAATTTTGGGTGCGGTACTTCTCTAGCCCACCGGTCAATATCCTCCGGTTTTGGATTTGATCGTATTGGGGGTTCAGGGAAGGTAGGTGCGAGAACGGACCCCCTCGGCGGGGTGCGAGACGGAGTTAGAGTGGCGCTGTCATCAACGGCACCAGCCCCTGCTACATCAAGTCCTTTCCCACTTCGAGTGAGAGTACAGACCTGCGGGCGCCCTCCCTCTAACAGGGGAGACCCTGATCCGTCTTTATCACACTCATACCAATTGTTATCCCAATCAGACCCCCCTTCTCCATATGGCCACTGAGGGAATTGATCCCAATTATTTTCGTTTCCTGCCTGTTTGTTCCCCTGTGGGAGAGCAGGATATAACTTAGTCGCCGGCTGTAGCACATTAACCAGTGCAGCGTGACCAGGAGTTAATTCCTTTTTTAATTTCTCATTCTCCTGTACTGCCTCTTTTAGTTTTTTTTCTAGTACCTCTTTTGCCGCGAATAAATTATCTTTCCTCTCATTTAACGCTTTTATTTTTTCTGTGAACTCCTTCTCTTTTCTATCCCATTCTGATTTCTCCTTCATGCTAATCTGCCACCTCAGGTGTCGGCCGATCACCAGGGCTGCAGCTAAATCTTTGTTTTTGTTCCAACGCTTTTTTACAGGCATCTTCGCCCCAAACTCCTTCTGACAGACTCAGCTTCTTCCTATATTTCTCTTCCCTTTCAGTCAATTTACACTTTTCTGATATGTAATCAGATACTTCCACCACTTTCTCAAACACCCAATTAGCACACATGTTTGGTTTCTTTAAGATTTACTTTTGTCGTGTGTGAGGTAACAGCTCATTCAGTAGGGGGATGTTTTCACTTGGAAAAACCTGTGCATTACTGCACTCATTCAGCTAAGGGCGTCTGTTACCTCCAGATCTAAATACCTCTCAGAGACTTTAGAGAGGATTTACACCGCACTGTTCACAGGTAAGAAACGAGACCTCGAAAACCCCCTTTCTTGATCAGTAATTCACCATCCCCAGAACGCCAGCATCGCTGCTTTTGCCCCGGGGTGGACTTACGCACTGAGCTCAATCAGGGCGATTCTCGGGTCTCAACGTCCTTTAAATCCTGCTACTTAATGCTTTGCTCTTTTATTATGAGGTGTGTTTATGTTAGTGTCGTGCGTGTGTATATGTATTTCACAAACAAGGAAAACACCAAAAACATACATACATATATCTCTTCTACTCCTGTTTCCTTTAAAACAAAAAAAAAACCACGCCACGCCAATCTGTGCACGATCAAGGCGTAGCTAATCTCAGGACCCCGGGCGTAATTAAAGCCCACACCAATCCTGGATTATACGTGCATTTAATGCACCACTCAGCTCCAGAACCCCGGGCGCAATTAAGGCCCACACCGATCCCGAGCCACAGAACTCCGGGTGCAATTAAGACCCACACCAGTTCTGACCTTCAGAACTCCGGGTGCAACTAAGACCCACACCAGTCCTGAACTACGTGCATTTAATGCACCACTTGCTCTAGAACCCCGGGCGCAATTAAGGCCCACACCGATTCAGAGCCTCAGAACTCCGGGTGCAATTAAGACCCAAACCAGTTCTGAGCTTCAGAACTCCGGGTGCAATTAAGACCCACACCAGTCCTGACTTCACGGTAAGGGTCCAAAATCCGTTCAAAACTCCACGCGCAATTAAGGCATACACCAGCTTCGAACGCCTGTACACAATACCGCGGAACCCCTGCCAGACCAAATTCTGGGCTTACAGCAAACAACCCATTACATACACCGGTGCCTTCCCCGGGCCAGAGGAATTCAGAAACTCACGTTTACTCCGTCATCTCGGGCGATTCTCGCAGGGAGCAGAGATTTCCCAATCGGTCAGAGAGAGTCGGGACTTTTAAATAAAAGAGGAGTCCTTACCTCTTAGTTATGTGCGCGCTGACCGTCTCTCCTGCCGATGGGAAGTTCTGCGCCTTCTGGAGCATCCTGCCGACTACGCCAAATTTGTTGTAACAGAAGAAATAAGGTTCTTGATCCCGAGATGAAGTGAAACAGATGAGTTTATTGCATGCAAGGAACAATAAAGCCGAAGTCTTGTTTCCCGCAAGAAACAACAAAACCGAAGTATTGTTCCCCGTATTGTTACAAACTTTTGGGTTATATACAGTTTTCTTCTCCGTTTCTGACGTCACTCGGTCTGATGGTAAAGAGGGGGGTTCATGGTATTTGGCCAGTTTATGATGTTCTGGGCAAATGGTCAGTTTAACATTACACCCAGGGGGGTTCCTAGCTGGCATCTGCACTCCTTATCAGTTAACCCCCTTTCCTGCCATAAACCCCTGCTTGTGACTTGGAAGTCTAAACCCCCTACAGAAAAGATTAAATACAAACCCCCGTCTTCACATCTTTCTTCAAGTATATCATTCATTTAGACTGTTTCGTAAATGAACTTGGTTATAACTTCTACATTAGATACTCAAAACAAGTACATAACTCTTAGGAATTAAATTGATATCAACTGGTTGGAATAACAATTGAATTCTCGAGCTGTAATGCAGTGAAGTTGAATGCTCATCCAATCTCTGGGGATGCAGATCTCCTGCGGGCTCTCTGGCTCCGTGCCAGGCTGTGCTGTGTGGCTTGCGACGGTGCGCTGCTGATGCTCACTGACCGGCTAGTTAGTGTTGGCTTTAACTAGCAAAGTTTGTGCACAGGAGAAAAGATGAGTGTAGGTCCCAGCAGGTGAGGAAGAAGACCGGTTCGTTCCTGATGAAGCGCTAGTTCTGAATAGTGATTCAGCTGTCCACAGTTCTGACCTGTTCACGAGGCTTGCTGCTGATGCTAACCTCAGGTGGATCCTCTGGTTACTCTCTGGCAACCTCCGCTCTAGACTCTTAGAACAGATGAAAGTTCTGGCACTCGGGCACACTGGCCGTTCCGTGGTGGTCCGGGTTGAGTCTCAGATGGGGCCTCATTAGGAAAAGCACAGCAACACTTAATTCTGTCTTATTAACAAACATTGCTGCTACACTGTAGTCTGCATTATTTAGGCTGATTATCGAGGTTAGCCTTTGTTTGGTCATGGGGGCCTCGGTACTGTATGCTAATTCTCAAGACAGATTCACCTGTTTTCTGATTGCTTGGTTCTGGACCAGGGCAGACATGTCAAATAGTGAATGGCTGTACCTCTATCGCATCCGTGCTCAATGAATGAAATCAGTAAGAAATGAATATATGCATAGTTATACGAAAAACCAGTGGTGGATCAGACAAGATCGGGCGTGTTCAGGGTGTTGTGGCCGTAAGTGAAAGCAGTGGCGTCTGACTCACTACTTGAAGCTGTGTGGCGGGGGCTCCGTGTCCCCTGAGCGGGACTGAAGGATTGTTCGTGTGCAACTCATTGGAAACGAGCTTCTTTCCAAATCGCATTGCGTGCCTGGATGTTGGCGAATGTGCTCCCTTGTGTTGGCTTGTCCTGCACTGGAGGAGCACAAGGCAAGTCTTCACAAGACAAAAACCTCCAGTACACAGCACTCTGAAAACACACTGGAGGTTTTTGTCTTGTGAAGACTTGCCTTGTGCTCCTCCGTGCAGTTTGTTTGTCCTCCTCCAGTGTGGGACAAGTTCCAATGCAGGCACACAGGACCGCACCCAGTGTTCTAAGTGCCATGAGAACACCGGGGGAGGGAAAGGGCTAGAAAAGGCTGAACAAAAGGAATCAGTAGCCGCCCGCCTGGCCAGGCTTGAACAAACTTTATTAGGACAGGGACAACCGCTCCCCAAGGCTGCCGGAAGCATGAATGAGCTAATACTCTCCACTGGAGGAGGTGGAGTCCCGCCCCCTCTCCCTCCCTCAGTCTATCTGATTGAGCGGAAGGGTTCCTGCCTGGATGAGGTCAGCCACTCCCAAGCGAGTGCTGACTCCACCCCTGAAGTCACAGAGCAGGCAGTAAAACACAGAGGAAAAGCAAGAAGCTTTTACCTCAAGGCTGCCATGGGAGATGTCTTACCCAGTGAGACACTGATTGACACTGAGGTTGAAAGGTGTTTGATGTCACACAGCAAGCTCAAACAGGTTGAAAAAGAAAAGGGCATGCAACTCAGAGAGGAACCTTTGGTGGATCACCAGAAAGGCAAAGTGTGGAAACAGGTCAAGGCTCCTAAGCCTTCTGTACAGAAGGAAAGGGGGGCCAAGAGGCAGACTGTGCTCATACAGTGCCCACCGAACACAGAAGCCAATGCGGAGATTCCTTCTGTTTCCTCTGGACAAGAAATAAAAATATTTTCTTGTTCCCCGAATATACAGGGAAGTCGTGTCCTGTCCGAGGTCCCAGCAGCCTCCCTGCCACAGGAGCGGTGCTCCGAGCAGCCGGCTGATCCACCAGGTAAAGCACACCCCTTTTACATCCCTTAAGAGGAGCTGATCTCCCCACCTGGTGATGAAAAGGAGCTTTCCCTGTGCATCCTGGCACCCAAGAGGGGTCAGGACCACCACCCTGCAGTGGTGGAAGGGATCCAGATGGCAGGAGAGCAGGTTGGTGATGTAGCCCTCACCCTTAGCCCTGAGAGGTCCTCTATTAGTAACGATCTGCTTGAGCAGCTGTCGCAGGGCCACCGCCAGGTGTCCCTGGTGCAACATTCACAGGTTAGACAGGAGGTCCAGCTGGACGCTGAGACTACTGCGCTGTGGACACACCTGATCCCAGATGCCGATTCCCTCTGCTGTGACCCAGGGAACCTGCAGTCAGGTAACATTATTTCTCACAACTACCAGGTAGTGAGTGAGACTGACCTGATTGTTCCTGCCTCAACGGCAGGGTTGCCAACAAACCCAGTCCCCAGGAAGGGACAGGGAATGAAAGCCGACACGGTTTTCTCACAGCCACCAGCTCAGTCTGTCAGTCTGAGTCTGACCAACAGTGGTTCACCCAGACTGGAGCTGGATGGTCAAGCCACCCGCCTGCCAGTGCAGGACATCGCAAAGAGGGGTGTCAGAATCCCCGCCCGCACTGACATGGGCCTGGTGAGTGATAGTGAGTTCAAAGACTGTGAACTAGCTATCCCAGTGCTGGGGCAGCTCCCTGAACCCCTAGCGAGGGAAGGGGGGAGTAAACAGGTGTCCTACACCTACCCCCAGCGAACGACTGTAAACATGCCGATAGAGGGATTCCTCAATCAGGAGGTGTGCAGGGTGGACCGGAACAGTGAGAATGGGGTAACAATCCCAGATCACTCAGGTGCTCCAGATGACCACTCAGCCGAGGGTCAGGCATGCTCCACCGCTACACCGCCCCCTGCAGGGTTCCTAGAGCACAGGCATGAACAAATCGAAAAAGCAGATGCGCTGGAAACGGAGGAGCAGCATCAGCCGCTGCGTCAGATCTCCCCAGATTTCCAGGATGGTGGTGCCCAAGATGCCACAGGGCATACTGAGAAAGACACCATGTACACACTGCGCCAGCTTAGAAAGGCAACAGTCACTCAGAAGGAGATGACTGGGATCAGCAACCCGAAAATACTTTTGGGAGGACTGATTGCTGCCGCCACTGTTGCACGTTTGCTTTTTCTGGTAGGTTTGTGTGCTACTGGCACTCTCCCCCTGACTGCCCCAAGAAAGCAGGTGTCAGAGATGCCAGAGGGTAGTGACAGACTGTATCAACAGCAGCAAAAGTTGGAAAGCTTAGGAAAAATCCTACAGGCAACTTCCTATGCAACAGGGTTAAACCTTATCCCCCAACCAGTGGACATGATTGCCAGTGTTATACAGTGGGTTTATGCTTGTGTGCAACAGGCCAGAATGTTGACACAAGACCTGTTAAGGGAGCTTAGTGCCACTGTAGCCAATCTAACCATGGCACAATTCCCAAACCCACTTGATTCCACTCTTCTCAGTAGAGGAGTATGTGACATTCACCCCATCGTTCATAGCTCACCCAGAAGGCAAACCAAGATTGAAGTCGGTTCCAAATCTTGAGATGGATATGGCTATCCATTGGCTGTGTCTAATCAATTCACCAATGAAGGGTGTAAAGCTACTAATGGGCAGAGGGAGGTTAATGAACCCCATGAAGAGCAGGTGGGAAGTAAATTGCTGGTCAGCACACCACATTTAACTGTCACTATGACTTGTGACAGGCATGATACAGCTACCGCAATGCAGCTACCTAATCAAACAGTTTTCCTGCAAGTTCCCGAGGAGGCCATAGTACAGCTTGAACTTAACACTGTACGGTCTAGAACCAGACAATATAAGACCAAACTTGAGGTCGTGGATGCCTTCAGGTGCCACACTATTGAATTGGATGGAAATCCAAGAAACAGTATGCCCTGAAGAGGTACAGGTATTTAGTTTGCTTTAATGGAACAAACCTCCAAACCACCCTAGCAGATACCTAACACAGGTGTTGTGGTTTATCGGGGGGCTGGGAACAGGAACTGTTGTTATTGTAACACTACTGCCGGGTAGCTGGATCATGACTGGATGTACTCTGAATGCTGTACACTCACATCAAGATGTACTCCGGGTAGCACGAATGAGTCAAAGGTAGCATATCAAAAGAAAGGAAGTGACTTCTCCCCAAATATCTACTACAGAGGTATCAGATATTGACAGTGAACTTCCTGATGTGTAATGCCTAGACTGAGACGATGTCTCCTACCGTGTTTATACATACTCCAGATGTTATTCATCCTGTTTGTATCCAATGCTGGTTCCGGTATGAATTCTCGAGGAGTAATGTGGACATTTAAGGTTAATGTTCTAATGGCAAGGGACATCACTTAACTCTGTTTTGTTTTGAAGGCAACAATGCCTCAGGACCTCGTGACCTTCAAAAAGGGGGGATATGTAGCAGCAATGCTTGTTAATAAGACAGAATTAAGTGTTTCTGTGCTTTCCCAAATGAGGCCTCATCTCTCTGTTCATCTCTGTGGTGCAGCCACAGAGAAACTATTCATGCAGGCTGATTTAAAGATGTTTTCTTTTGATAAGGGACAGCTCCCAAAAAGGGGGATACACTTAGCTAAGCCTGGCTATCATGATCAATGGTCATCCATTGGTGCCTATCTGTCTAGGGAGTGCCAGATGGACATCTGGACTGCATTCCTAAGTGTCAGGAGTAAGTGACTCATATCTGACCTTGATCAACCAATCAGGGACTGGTAGGGCCGAGTAACCTACGTGGGACTCTGATGCCCATGGAACTTTCAGCCAATGAACGAGCTGAAGTTCCTCCAGGTAAAAACAAGCAACACAGAGAGCCTGTAGTGGAGAATTCTGTGGACTTTTCTAAAGGGATTCAAAGGAGAATTCCAGGGCAGGACAGCCCAGGAGCAGAAAGCTCCCAAAGGCAGGACATTCTCGCAGCGCGCCTCCTGACCATCCTGAGACTCAGCCCGGACAACCACGGAACGGCCAGTGTGTCTGAGTGCCAGAACTTTCCTTTGTTCTAAGAGTCTAGAGCGGAGGTTGCCAGAAAGTAACCAGAGGATCTACCCGAGGTTAGCATAGCAGCAGGCCTCGTGAACAGGTCAGAACTGTGGACAGCTGAATCACTATTCAGAACTAGCTCTTCATCAGGAACGAACCGGTCCTCTTCCTGACTTGCTGGGACCCACAGTCATCTTTTCTCCTGTGCGCAAACTTTGCTAGTTAAAGCCAACACTAACTAGCCGGTCAGTGAGCATCAGCAGCGCACCGTCGCAAGCCACACAGCACAGCCTGGCACCGAGTCAGAGAGCGCGGATTGGACAGCAACAGCCTTCAACTGTTTCTTTGTGCCCGCAGGAGATCTGAATCCCCAGAGATTGGATGAGTATTCAACTTCACTGCATAACTGCTCGAGAATTCAATTGTTATCCCAACCAGTTGATATCAATTTAATTCCTAAGAGTTATGTACTTGTTTTGAGTATCTAATGTAGAAGTTATAACCAAGTTCATTTACGCATATTCTATGTATTAATAAATGTATCCTCTTTTATTAGTACCTGTGTGTGTGCGTTGTTTGAGTTATATCGCATGGTTGGATTCTAAGGCCATCAAAAGAATCATTTTGTGATTTACTGCTACAATTAATAATTGTCCCAGTAAATGCCCAAACCCAACAGAACTGGTGCCTTCAGAGAGCACACTACAATTGGAACAAGTAGCCTCGCCATTCCATGCGTGATGTGAGCAAAGTGTAATTCCTGTCTTTATAGTGTGCTTGTTAGAGACTTAGCTGGCACCCAGAGCGCTTTAAATCCGGGAGTCAGCAGCCCAAGACAAGAGAGCTTCCTTCGTCTATGTTTTTTGCGTGAAGGGGGAAACCATGCGTGTGCTGCAAACGATCTTAGTTTCGAAGTGCTGTCCCACATAATCGATCCGAACAATCTGCTTTACAGAGGAGCACTGCCGGAGCTTATGGTTGGCAAACTGAAGACCAGGCCGACCTCTTCTGTGACTCTTGAACACTGAATCTCAAGATTGTGAATTCAAGCTCCACGCTGGCGGGAAATTCCATAGGTAATGATCACATTTTCTTGCATGCTAATCAAAAGAAATATTAAGAAACTTTTCCCGATACCAGTTTTTTACAAAAGTAAAGGCACATGGCACATGTGTGCCACATCACATCCAAGTTTAGTGACAACTACCTCAGAGATTGTAAGCTGGGTAGTTTCAGATCAGATCCCTTTTTTTATCAAAGGTTCAAGCAAACCCAAATACTTTTGCAAGAGACATTTCAGAATACCAGTCCAATCCAGGACGATTGCTGGATCCTTCGAATTCGACTGAACTATAGCACAGATCTGCAGTCCACCATTAGAATACTGTGGGTGTGTTGTATAAGCCATACCGCCGAAAATAGTTCTAAAACAGGAGATGCATCCTCGTTCAGGAATGTGAAATGAAATGGTCTGGGAAGAGTCCTACGTTTGAACAGTTCAAAATAGACGTAAAGGGGTATTTACGGACTCTTTCGAAATGTAAGAACAAGCTGTGCGGACCTTATCTTTATTTACCTTGTGTAATCGTTTTTCATAAAGTGTAATTGTATTATAGCATGTGCCCCTGACGATTTTCTTGATACGTTATATGTGCTCTTGTTTGTATTGTATGTAGTTTTGTTGTTCAAATAAAACGTAAAAGACACAACTTTCAGGATGCGGCTGCTGTAAAAATAAATTGACATCAAGGGTGCTGTACGCAGAGGTCTGAAACCTGCTCCACAGAAGATCTTTATCCAGAGGTGTTAAAGAAGTCGAGATCTCGCCATGAGAGGGGAAGCATCTCAGAAAAAGCAGGTGCAGTCGGTTCCACGGTCATAACACCACTAAGTCGGGCGACGAGCAAAACCCACCCGGCTTCCTCCGGGCAAGTAATGAGACAAAGAGACAACACACAGCGGGTAGCGTGGCCGAGCGTTCTAAGGTGCTGGATTAAGGCTCCAGTTTCTGCGGGGGCATGGGATCGAATCCCACCGCTGCCAGGTGCTTCTGTTGAGACCCTTTCCAGCTGACTTCAGAAGAAAGGGAGGGAGCTGCTTTTTGGCAGTCTCTCGAGAAACTAAGCAAAGTGTTTAAAGATACTTTCTCAGCTTGACATCAAGGCACAAAACAAAAACCTTCTTGCGTCCTCTCAACCCAAAAGCGCTTTGCCACTTTTTGCGTTATGCAGGGAACGACGTCTGCCCAGATCACTTTTGTGTCAATGCAAATCGTAGTGTGCCCTGCGTTTTAATTTTGGCTGTGCTGGCGTGCTGCTTCTGTCTGTGAAACTTGAATGTTCTGCTTCTTCACACCAAATCATCGGCGGGGGTTGAGCTTGTTAAATCTTTGCGCATAGCGCTCCTTTGGAAGTACTTTGTCCAAGTTCAAAAGCGATCGTGGGATTTACTTCATGCGTGCCAAAAAGCATGCCTCGCACGACAGATTTAAATGGGGAATGGAGTCTGCTTCTTGCTGTTTTTCCTGTGGTTGCAGTTACAAAATTGATCGTGCTTTCACATTCTGTTAACAGTATTCACTGGCTGAGCTTTATCAGTTGGTTCGTAAAGGAATCTCTGCTTCGGTTCCAGAAAAGTCATCTGTAGTGTGTTTTTTTCTGTGCCCATGGCAGTCTTTTAAAGCTGGTAGTAATGGCGGCAAAGGTAATTTTTTACCCTCTTTAAAACAATAAGGACGGGCTGGGGCGAGCTCCATTTACCACTCTTTCCGCTAACCGCCGAACTCGCGAACTGATTACACTGCAGAGCCACAGGCGCCTCACTTTTCTCCATTCTCTGGGTTAGGGTGAAAAAAAACCTTTGCTGGTATTAGCTGGCCTGCTGGGAGTACCTCTTCTTCACTGATAAGCAAGATTTGTGTTTCATCTTTCGCAAGCTGTATAGATTTCTTTCAAAACAAGTTGTTTCAGAAAGGAAACGAACATTTGCATTCACCTGAATTAAAAGGCATGGGATTTGCTTGTAAGGATAAATTCTGTACAGTAAGACAGGAAGAAAGGCACCGCTGGGAATCGGACCCAGGATCTCCTGTTTACTAGACAGGCGCTTTAGCCAACTAAGCCAAGGCGCCGGCAAAGTGCTGTCCTTTGACAGCCACTTGGACACGTCTCAACTGCTCTGAGACATCTGCGTTCGGTGTGCACCGAGCCTGCTCGCCTTGCAAGTTGCCTCATTTACATGCGATAGCTCCACCAGAGAAAGGATGAGAAATGGCTTTTATCTGGCACTTTTCATGTCAGAGGATCTCAATCTGCTTTCCGTGTACAAGAGGATGTCCAACTCATGTAGCTAAAGACGTAGACGACAGTGCTCCACTGAAATCTTGATCTCACAACCATCGGCATGACTCCGCTGTGTTCTGCTTTAGACAAAGGGGGGAAAAGACTTCTTTCATCACACGTTTTGCACTGTTTACGGTGTTTGCAGTGCTCTTTCTTAAATGAAAACCAGGAATCGGCACCATATGAGGTGAGACTAGATAATATTGGAACAAGTAGCCTCGCCATTCCATGCGTGAGGTGAGCAAAGTGTCATTCCTGTCTTTATAGTGTGCTTGTTAGAGACTTAGCTGGCACCCAGAGCGCTTTAAATCCGGGAGTCAGCAGCCCAAGACAAGAGAGCTTCCTTCGTCTATGTTTTTTGTGTGAAGGGGGAAACCATGCGTGTGCTGCAAACGATCTTAGTATCGAAGTGCCGTCCCACATAACCGATCCGAACAATCTGCTTTAGAGAGGAGCACTGCCGGAGCTTATGGTTGGCAAACTGAAGACCAGGCTGACCTCTTCTGTGACTTTTGAACACTGAGTCTCAAGGTTGTGAATTCAAACTCCACGCTGGCGGGAAATTCCATAGGTAATGTTCACATTTTCTTGCATGCTAATCAAAAGAAATATTAAGAAACTTTTCCCGATACCAGTTTTTTACAAAAGTAAAGGCACACGGCACATGTGTGCCACATCACGTCCGACTTTAGTGACAACTACCTCAGAGACTGTAAGCTGGGTAGTTTCAGATCAGATCACTTTTTTTATCAAAGGTTCAAGCAAACCCGAATACTTTTGCAAGAGACATTTCAGAATCCCAGTCCAATCCAGGACGATTGCTGGATCCTTCGAATTCGACTGAACTATAGCACAGATCTGCAGTCCACCATTAGAATACTGTGGTGTGTTGTATAAGCCATACCACCCAAAATAGTTCTAAAACAGGAGATGCATCCTCGTTTAGGAAAGTGGTATAAAGTGAAATGGTCTGGGAAGAGTCGGTTTGAACAGTTCAAAATAGACGTAAAGGGGTATTTACGGACTCATTCGAAATGTAAGAACAAGCTGTGCGGATATTATCTTTATTTACCTTGTGTAATCGTTTTTCATAAAGTGTAATTGTATTATAGCATGTGCCACTGACGATTTTCTTGATACGTTATATGTGCTCTTGTTTGTATTGTATGTAGTTTTGTTGTTCAAATAAAACGTAAAAGACACAACTTTCCGGATGCGGCTGCTGTAAAAATAAAATGACATCAAGGGCGCTGTACGCAGAGATGTGAAGTCTGTTTCATAGAAGAACTATATCCAGAGGTGTTAAAGAAGTCGAGATCTCACTACGAGAATGGCAGCATCTCAAAAAAAGCAGGTGCAGTTCGTTACACAGTCGTAATGCTACTAAGTCGGACCAGAAGAGCGAAAGCCACCTGGCTTTCTCTAAGCAAGTAATGTGACAAAGAGACACAGTACAGTGGTAACTGTGGCTAAATAGTGAAAAATGCTGGATTAAGGCTCCAGCCCCTTCAGGGGCTTGGGTTTGAATCTCACCTTGTTAGGTGCTTCTGTTGAGACCCCTTCCAACTGACTTCAAAAGGGAGGGAGCTGCTTTTTGGCAGTCTCTCGAGAAACTAAGCAAAGTGTTTAAAGATACTTTGTCAGCTTGACATCAAGGCAGAAAAGAAAAACTTTCTTGCGTCCACTCAAACCAAATGCGGTTTGCCACCTTTTGCGTTATGCAGGGAATAACGTCTGCCGAGATCACTTTTGAGTCAATGGAAATCGTAGTGTGCCCTCCATTTTAATGTTGGTTGTGCTGGCGTGCTGCTTCTGTCTGTGAAACTTTATGCAATCAAGGCATTTAATGTTTTTTTTTTCAAGAATTGGAAAAAAAAGTACTATTTTTTTTCTTAAATATTGATGGTTTAAAAACTTATTTAATGTGAAACGGTCATTGTGATTGTAAAACGGTCAAAATGTTAGTGAAGAAATCAGTAATGTGAGGAAAGGTGAATTGTGGGAGCCTCTTGACTCCCCGTGTCGTGCTGTGTTTCTCTCTCATTCTACTTGGAGTGGTGCCGTTGCTTCTGGATAAAGTCTATCTTGGGTCATTCCGGACAAGTCAGGTATGACTGTGCTTCACCACAAGAAGAGACACCCCACTTGCGAGGATCCCAACAGTATATTTCCCCTTTCAGAGCCCATGGGAGTGAATTTCATACACAATTAAAAAAGCTTAATTTTTTCATTAAAAAAGTGACCTGAAACACCTTAGCTTTCAGGTTTGCTAGAACCTGTAATAATAAAGTGGTCTCAAACTTTCATTGTCTGATGTACAGATGCAGCCATTCAAAGTGCGCGGTACAGACACGTACCGGAAGTAATTGGCTACGGCGTCGTGCATCGTGACGCGCGATGACGCAAAATACCGCGGTACGTGATTGGTTGACCGACAGGGGCACTCGTGGTCCGTTGGTCTGTCGTAGAAAGACTTACTGTAAACGTCTTTACTGTGCCCGTTGTAGATATTGAATTTTACCACTGAAGGGAAATCTAAGTAGCTGAGCATAAAAAGAATAGGAGGATACTGTAATGCGTGTGAAGGCCATAAACGATATTAATTTTGGAACATAAACATACAGTATATAGCTGGTCTTGGTACTTTAAAGAAAAAAATACACACCAGTATTCCATTTCTCCCTAAACATTGTAAGCTTCGAAGTCTTTAACGTGATACCGGAGTCAACAAGCATACTTTTAGAATTTGATTAAAAGGGAATATAATATGGGATCGCGTATCTCAAGAATTTAATAATGTTATGATTATATCCGTGTACTGCGGCAGGGCTGTGTAGGGCTGTTTCGCCTGCCTGTTCATGTGAGCTGTCTTGTAGCCTACTGGTCTAGGTGCCTGACCACCAACTGGTAATTTGTGTGTTCGAATCCAGCTGGTGCTGGACTTCTCATTCTTATTTATTTATTTTTTAATCGCGTAACATAAACATATTACCGTATGCAAACTGTACTGTATATAGTATGTATATGTATATTTAATGTCTTAACTGTGCCCGTTTAATTGAATTTAAAAAAAATATTTAACACGAACATTAAGCTGTTTACATCTTCCGCCTGAGAACAGTCACCCGTTGCTACCCAACGCAGAAACACAGCCACTAACTAGCAAAGAGAGGACATTAGCTACCCAATATGATAAAGAAATAAATGATTATTTTGTTTATTTCTTTTGCACATTTATTTGAACATTTCCATCGATTGTACAAGTACTTGGAAACTGTCCAATCCCTAGTTCATCAAGCATTTACCGGTCTGGCGCCGGTCTGTGTCTTCCAGGATATAATGCCAGCGAACTCTTGTTTTTATGTCCACTATAACAGACAATCTCCTTTGCTTTTAACCGAGCGTTTAATAATTTCCTAAAATGAAAATGATTTACTTTATTTCACTCACGGGATCAATAAAAGTATCTATCATCTGTCTAAACTATGGGACAGAATTCTGGGGTCTCCCCATACCAGAGATTATGGTAGGGCTTCAGAATGGTGATTGGCTGACACCATCTGACACATCTCTGATTGGAGAAAAAAGACGTGCTGGTTTGCTATACATACTGTACCAGGAAGAGGATTTCTTTCTATTCAAAACGTGTATTTTAAAAGTTTAAGAAGTAAAAACCTTACAGCGTACACAGATTTCTAAACTGATCAGGATCGTTATGTTTGTCTTATGCATAATAATGTTCACTGCTCTGTCCAGCAAATTAATAATAAACTTTATTTTATATAGCGTTTTAAACGAATAAGTAATTAGATTGCTCATAAACCTAATCACTTGCTTTTTCTTTTTATTTAGGCTCAGATTTCAACTATAGATCGTATTATTAATAACCATAATAACAACCAACCAACAAAAACAACCATATAAACATAATACCAACCAAAAACATAGATAACAACCACAATACAAAATCAAATAATCAAACCATTTTACTCTCGCAAAGTCCTCCAATTATCATAATCCCGCCCCTTATGCAAAACCAAACCTTCCTCCCATCCCAGTTTATACTGTTTATCATAAACAAAATCCACCTCAATTTTCAACATAAAGCATTACACAAAATCAATACCTCAACACTCCATACTCAACAACGATAATTCTCAAACAGCCAGAACATGTAACTACACATTCCCAAACAGACCTAATTTCCATAGCCCCGCCCCTTATGCAAAACCAACATCCCTCCCCTGTTCTCTCTCTCCCCTGGCGGTTGTAATTGTTTTTATTTTCAAATAAATTTTAGCAAAGTCATGTATTTTAAAAATCTTAAGGTTTTTATATTTATGTCTTTATTTAGTGGTTTCATTAGTGACAAAGGCTAAACTTTCTTGGAAAAATGTTTTTTATGTAAACCTTGTTTGCTATTAATTAATTCAGGGCTAAAATATGTTCATTGTCTTCTAATGAAAGAAGGGTTCCTTTCGCCATAGTCGGGAGCCTAGCCTTTAACTAGTAAGTACTGTACTTACTGGGTTTTTGAGGGGGGGGAGGTGTCTTTCGCTGGAAATCTCGCCTCCTACTTTGAAAATACCCATGAAACCGGTTCAATTCGTCACAGCCAGCACTCCTGCAGAGAGGGGGGTTGTACTTGCAGTGTATACAGTACACGCGTTATGCTCTTCGTTAATGTCTGTGAAGTTTTATTTAATCTCTGAGCCATACTGATTCTTCTGGAAGCCAGTTTCCGCCAGGGAGTAAAAAAAAAACACACTATGGTATTCTCTCCAATGCAGTGCAGTTAAAAACATACCTCTGATGCTGCTCCTAAATGAATATCGTTTATGACCATCAGAAGCTTTATGCTCCTTTTCTTTTTTCCAGTGGATTGAACAGGGAGAGGCATTTCATGATGTACTTTTCACTGATGAAACAACAGTGGCTCTGGAACAGTTTTCAACCAAGTCGTTTTATAAAAAGGGGAGATATGTACACGTTACTGAAGCTAAAAGCTTAGCCTTTGTCACTAATGTAACCACTAAATAAAGACATATAGAAATCCCTACGTTACAGACTGTATATGGCTGGTATTGGTAGTTTAAAGAAAAAATACACACCAGTATTCCACTTTCTCCCTAAACATTTTAAGCATCAGAGTCTTACATGTGGTTATTTCGGAAACGTTTGTACGTGCTCCTTCTGACCATGTTACTGTTTACTGTTACTGACTATATTAAGTTTAAGTGCCTGTGGGCACTTTTCCTGTCCGTGGGGGGTGGACTGTCTTTCATTAGAAGGTTAGTCTGTTCTACTCTGAGAATGTAGAGGGGGTGGAAAGTGCCCGCGGTCATTTAATTAGTATTAAAATTCACACTGATTCCCTTGCGAAGATACGGACATAAGAATATTCGTGCGTGGTCAAAAAATGGCATAAAAACGACAAAGTGAAGGCTGTGAAAACATTCACAATGTACTTTATACACAAAGCAAATATACCCCCCCCCCTCTCAATTCAATTCAAGCTGCTTTATTAGCATGACAGATGGGTACAATCAGTGTTGGGTATTTACTTTGCTTTGAGATGCCACTTTTAAAGGTGATATATAAAATCAAGGCTTTAACTCGCTTTAACTCTGCAAGTCTGAGTTCTTGTGTCTGTCCTATCCGAACCCGAAAGTATTACAATATGTATCTTTATAGCAGGTGGTGTACAGCTTTTTAGTATAGATTACACTTTTCTAAAATGTATTTAAAAAATAAAAACGATTACAATCTAATCTTTCCACGTTTGATCCCAAAATAAATCTAAACGGGGAGAAAGCTATGCTGAAAGTTTATTAAGATACTTAGAAGACAAAGATATCAATTTATGTTGCATTTGTCTGATTGTGAATCAAAAAACACATATATTTAAACCCGCATTTGCGATTTAAATCAAAACGTTATTTAAATCAATATAAATGTTTATATTGTAACGCCTAGGTGACTATTCATTGTTATTAAAATGACTTAAATTCGATCATGTTGTGATATTTAGAAATATAAATTTGTTTGGTGCGAGTGAGGTTTTATTTAATCTCTGACTCAGTGATGGCCTGGCATGGTGAGGTGCGCTGGCAGCTATGTGGTGTTACGCAGTGGTGGCCTGACACGGTGAGGTGCCCTGGCAGCTGTATGATGCAGTGGTGGCCTGGCACGGTGAGGTGCGCTTGCAGCTATGTGGTGTTACGCAGTGGTGGCCTGGCACGGTGAGGTGCGCTGGCAGCTGTGTGATGCAGTGGTGGTCGGGTATGTAGAGGTGCACTGGCAGCTGTGTGTTGTGACGCAGTGGTGGCCTGGCACGGTGAGTTGCGCTGGCAGCTGTGTGATGCAGTGGTGGCCTGGCACGGTGAGGTGCGCTGGCAGCTGTGTGGTGTGACGCAGTGGTGGCCTGGCACGGTGAAGTGCGCTGGCAGCTGTGTGGTGTGACGCAGTGGTGGCCTGGCACGGTGAGGTGCGCTGGCAGCTGTGTGATGCAGTGGTGGTCGAGTATGTAGAGGTGCACTGACAGCTGTGTGTTGTGACGCACTGGTGGCCTGGCATGGTGAGGTGCGCTGGCATATAATGAATATATTCATGTGCATCCAACACACAGTTCAACGCTAGCAACTACACAAAATCTAAAATATGAGCTCTACTTGCCACTTACAATACCAACAGTACCAGCTAACTTTAGTAGTGACATTTTCATGGATCTTTTTAACAACAAAATTTACAACATCAGACTTCAGACACAATTAAACAAGCCTCAAAAAAGTCTGGTACAAACATTTTCAGCATGGTGAAACATGGTGAACATTTCCACCACTGCGTCACACCACACTGCTGCCAGCGCACCTCACCGTGCCAGGCCACCACTGCATCACCCAGCTGCCAGCGCACCTCACCGTGCCAGGCCACCACTGCATCACACAGCTGCCAGCGCACCTCACCGTGCCAGGCCACCACTGCATCACACAGATGCCAGCGCACCTCACCGTGCCATGCCACCAGCTGCATCAAACCACACAGCTGCCAGCGCAACTCACCGTGCCCGGCCACCACTGCATCACACAGCTGCCAGCGCACCTCACCGTGCCAGGCCACCACAGCGTCACACCACACAGCTGCCAGCGCACCTCACCGTACCAGGCCACCACTGCGTCACAACACACAGCTGCCAGTGCACCTCTACATACCCGACCACCACTGCATCACACAGCTGCCAGCGCACCTCACCGTGCCAGGCCACCACTGCGTCACATAGCTGCAAGCGCACCTCACCGTGCCAGGCCACCACTGCGTGTCATAGCTGCAAGCGCACCTCACCGTGCCAGGCCACCACTGCATCATACAGCTGCCAGGGCACCTCTCCGTGTCAGGCCACCACTGCGTCACACATATTTTAGCGCCATATATTTCATGGATATTATGGAATATAATGTATGGATATCTTAGTTATCTTTCTAGTTCCCAGGTTTGCATGCATAATTTAATTTTGAAAGCCACTGAGACATCAGGTACTACTGTTGTATTTATGAAAAAGAAACAAAACAAAAAACATACTAACAGCTTTGCCATCCTACTCCTTAGTTAATACATTTTATTATTCATAAACAGTTAACATTGTTAGCAAAATATTTTGAATTATATTTAACCCTATTTTTTCTTTAGTTTCGTATTTAACTTATTATATGATAGTCAGACTTAATGTATATTTGAACAATGAAAATATATTTTTACAAGATTTTACATTCAGCACTTAAAATTAATATGGTTAATAATAGTAAACTGTAACATGCTGTAACAAGATCGGTTAAACTGCGAAGAAAATGCTTTCAGAGAAAATGTTTCAGGTGTGAAGAACATAGATCTCCAATGCAATTTCAACCAAACCTGTTCCCACATACCCTGTCCCCACTACCATTAGAATATACACAAACATTTTAGCGTTTCATTCTGAGCAGAAGACCCTCACACCTGAATAGTGCTGGCTGTGACGAATTAAACCAGTTTTACAGGTTTCAATCACAGACCATGTGACATGGGAGTCAGGAAACTACAGGTAACTACAGTACACACAGCGCCACCAGATTTGATAACGCTATAAAAACGCTATAAAATAATGTGACTTGGCACAGAACAAGTTTACAGCACAGTACAAAAATAAATGCTGACCATGACTTTAGAAGCATAAATTGCCTTACACTCAATTTAAACACAAGCTGTCTTTGGCCCTCTAAGCTGGTTCATACAGAAATGTAGAGATCCAGGCTCAGAACACACAGCTTCATTAGCGAATACATATGCAGGACAACTAGAGAAGACGTTTTACAGAGGATGGATTTTTAGAAACATCCCATCAGACATCCCATCATATTCACAACGTGAAATCTAGAAAATAATATTATGTAACCAAAATCCGCAATATGGAAACAGAACCTGTGTAATTGTTGATAGATGATGTACTCGTAACATTTTTTCAAGACGAACTACAACATTTAAAAAATGACTTGTATGTACTTGATATCTCTAATCAATCCACGGGTCCCAGCACAAAACGAAACTAAAACGCATACCGTTTCTCGCTTCTTATTAGTTGCTCAAAAGTAATTCTAAAAGTATGCTTGTTGACTCTGGTATCACGTTAGTTAAAGACTTCGACACTTACAATGTTTAGGGAGAAATGGAATAGTGGTGTGTATTTTTTTCTTTAAAGTACCGAGACCAGCCATATACTGTATGTTTATGTTCCAAAATTAATATCGTTTATGGCCTTCACACGCGTTACAGTATGCTCCTATTTTTTATGCTCAGCTACTAAGATTTCCCTTCAGTGGTAAAATTAGATATGAATATTCAATAATTAAACGGGCACAGTTAAGACATTAAATATACATATACATACTGTATACAGTACAGTTTGCATACGGTAATATGTTTATGTTACGCGATTAAAAAATAAATAAATAAATAAAAATGAAAAGTCCAGCACCAGCTGGATTGGAACACACAACCTGCCAGTTGGTAATCACACACCTAGACCAGTAGGCTACAAGACAGCTTGCACGAACAGGGAGGCGAAACAGCCCTGCCGCAGTACACGGATATAATCATACCGTTATTAAATTCATGAGATACGCGATTCCATATTATATTCCCTTTTAATCAAATTCTAAAAGTATGCTTGTTGACTCCGGTATCACATTAGTTAAAGACTTCGAAGCTTACAATGTTTAGGGAGAAATGGAATACTGGTGTGTATTTTTTTCTTTAAAGTGCCGATTCCTGGAACACCCCTCTGAAGTGGTTCCATAAAATCTGGTATACGGAAAGGAAAGCGTTGATAAATACAAGTGTCTTTTAATACACTCTTTGCTGTGCTCTTGAGGATCCTTGTGATATTTTAAGCTCTAGTTGAATGATAGGTGTCGCATTTTAAATCATTTTCGTAGTTAGAAATTATGAAACGCCCTGTTAAAAGCAAGGAAGTTTTTATGCCCGTTGAAGTAAAACAAAATGCCTGACAAAGTATGGCAAATGTGCTAAAGAAATTATATTTTTAGTATACAGCTTGTCCAAAGTCATCCATTATTAATACTATTAGTAATATCTTCAGTAAAGGCTTTGATGCATAAATATTTCTGATAAAGGTAGGTTGTGTGCTTTTGTCCAACTGAGCAATCTTGCTTTCATAAAATATACCAACATTTTAATGACTGATGATTAACATGCTGTAATACACAGTTCAAAATTAAAGGCTCAAATGTTGTACATGAGAGGTTAAGCCCCCCCTGGCGGTTTTACAAGGCGACGCCGGATAGTTAGTCACGTGACACACGTGAACTGCGTGATACCCCGGTGGGCGTGTCACGGTATGCCGCAAAATACCTCACCCATTTTGAATGGCTGCATCTGTAGCTGTCTCTAAAGTTGGAAATGATGTTTTGGAGATGCTGAGAAGAACTCAACTACATGGTGAGAAGTCTGGGTTCAGCACCAGCAGATGGTAAAGAACTCTTAGCTGACCCCAACCTAATTTGAACTCACAACTTTCTGAGCTAGAATCAGCTACACTACCACTGTGCCAGACCCTATAGTCTTCATTAGCTCCCCAAAGGAGAAAAATCAGTGTCCCAAAAAAAGTGCTTCCCAAAATGTCTTTAACAGAAAGGAAAATTTAGACAGGCTTCCATTTCTGCATTAAGAACTGTTTGTGCTGTCCTGTAATTGAGGAAATATACCACCTAAATCAGCAAAGAGTTCTACGTTTGAATAGTTCTAAATAGACGTAAATGGATATTCTTTCGAAATGTAGGAACATGAAAGCTGTGTGGACCTTGTTTTTATTTACTTTGTTTAATCTTTTTTTCCATAAAGTCTAATTGTATTATTTATGTGCCCCTCACGAGTCTATTAATACGTTATATGTGCTCTTGTTTATATTGAATCTATTTTGTTGTTCAAATAAAAAGTAAAACAAAAAAATATTCCGGATGGGTGCTGCTATAGAAATAAAACGACATCAAGGGTGCTGTACGCAGAGGTCTGTAGCCTGCTCCACAGAAGAACTTTATCCAGAGGTGTTTAAGAATTCGAGATCTCACCATGAGAGGGGAAGCATCTCAGAAAAAGCAGGTGCAGTCGGTTCCACGGTCATAACGCCACTGTCGGACAAGAGCAAAAGCCACCCGGCTTCCTCTGGGCAAGTAATGAGACAAAGAGACAGGACACAGTGGTTAGTGGTCTAAGGTGCTGGATTAAGGCTCCAGTCTCGTTGGAGGTGTGTGTTTATATCCCACTGCTGCTAAGAGTTTTTGTGTTACAACCACCAAGTGGAGCAATGTGTTAAAAGCTACTTTATCAGCTTAACATCAAAGCAGGGAGAAAAAAAGTGTTTCTTCTTCTCAACACAAATTCTTGTTCCACCTTCAGCAGGGAAGTTTGTCTACCAAGATCACTTTTGAGTCAGTGCAAATCACAGTGCGCCCTCAATTTTAATGTCGGTTGTGCTCCTTTTATCTGTGAAACGTTAATGTTCTGCATTTTCAAGTCGAGTCATCCTCAGGGGTAGAGCTGATTAAGTCTTTCCGCATAGCGCTCCATCAGAAATAACTTGTCTAAGTTCAAAAGAGATTGTGGGTTTCACTTCAAGCAATCACAAAGCATACCTGATTGGTTACAAAGGTGAATGTTTTTCCATGTTCTGCTAGAGTATCCACTGGCTTGCCTTTATCAGCTGTCTTGGAAAGATAAGCTGTGCTTCGTCTCAGGAAAAATCATCAGTAATTTTATTCTGTGCGTATGGCCGTTATTTAAAGTATATAAAAATCACGAGTTCATAGATTTATCCAAATATCAACAGCACCTTGTAAACCTGTCATAAGAATTCCTTCAATCCAATAGTTTCACTCCAGGGAAAAGGCAGGGAAACATAGGGAATTCTTATTTAAAGACAACATCTGTATTGGATTGCATGTAAGCAGGCACCACTCAGAATTCCTAATATGATTTTGAATTCAGTTTTGCAGTGCTTTAGTGCTTTACTACTTTCAGAGAGTCCTTTATTGACCTTGCTGAAGCAGAGAAGCGACATAATCACAATTGTGATCAGTTTTTCTGCTGTTTCTGGTTAATAATGATTATTATTTTGTATTTTGATTAGTATTTTTCGTAGCGTTCTTCCTCAGCTTTTAAGATATTTGGTGAGCAAGAACCACTGAGAACGAGTCTGAATCAATCAAGAACACATACGGTACTGCTGTCCTGCGTACAACTGCTTCATCCTAATTGAGCTTTTCAGTGTTGAAGAAGACTTTTCCAATTTTGATTGCTGGTTTCAGAGGATGTGCTACAAGATCACAGATTCATTTGAAAAGATTTGGAGATGCATTGGCTGGGATTCAAACCTGGCTCAATTGCATGAAGGCACCTATACTCAGCAACGAGAGGAAAGGAGAAGGGGCCAGAGGTAGTGTGGCTGAATTGTCTAATATGCTGGATTTTAGGCTCCACTCTCTCAGGGGTGTGGGTTTAAATCCCACTACTGCCCAATGTTTTAAGACCTTACTTCCTGTGATTTGTAATATGGTCAGTAAAAGCACTTTATGTAAGTATCTCTTATGTCAGTGTTACAAGTCACTTACTGCTCCACAGGTCCGGGGTTCAATCCCTGGCATCTTCAGGTGTTTTATATTACTGTACTCACATCACAATCTTCTGTTGAGTGAGAACTCTTTGCTCATGTTCATAGAGAGCCAGGTTTACCTTTTGAATCTCACCCAGGATTTCCTGAGAGATCATTCAGCGAGCGAGTCCTCCCTCTGGACATGGCATTGAGCTGAAAGCTGCACGAATTCCTCACTGTGGTTAATATAAATACAATGGGCGTTGTCCCGGCGTCCTCTGGCTACCGGCCAACCAGTCGAGGTGCAGCTCGGAGTTGGACGGGCGCGCAGGGCAGTTGTTGCTCCGAGGGGATCTACCAGCAGTCCGGCTGGCTAGTAGAAAGTATCTATGCACAGAGTGTGACCGCAAGTCCTCACAAGTCACTCTTTTGCCCGGGAAGAAGCTGGTTCGTTCCCGGACCAGCGCTGCTTCTGAATAAGCTATTCAGGTTGTTGACGAGGGTCCAACTGTAGGCTGCCGTTGATCAAGCAGAGCATTCACGTTGGTAGAATTCTGAGTACGTACGGGATCCTCGGCCTCGCGCTTAGAACAAAGTCCAAGTCCCAGTGCAGACAACAGCAGTTGTCACGTGATTGTCTCTGAGGATGCGCGGAAATGGCCAAGGAGAGCCCCGATCTGAGCTTGCGCTCCCTTTTTGACCAAGACACAGATGTGTGCTGATTGGTTGAGAGTTTGGCGGGCATTGGAGACCCACGTGGTGTTACCACGCCCTGCCAATCCCTGATTGGTTGATCAAGGTGAGATATGAGTCACTTACTCCTGACACTTAGGAATACAGTCCAGATGTCCATTCGGCACTCCCTAGACAGATAGGCGCCAATGGATGACCATTGATCATGATAGTTAGGCTTAGCTAAGTGCATCTCCGTTTAAGAGCTGTCCCTTATCAAAAGAAAACATCTTAAATCAGCCTGCATGAATACTTTCTCAGTGGCTGCCCCACAGAAAGGGAGAGTGAGATGGGGCCTCATTTAGCTTTTAAGATTTTTGGTGTGCAAGAACCACTGAGAACGAGTCTGAATCAATCAAGAACACATATGGTACTGCTGTCCTGTGTACAACTGCTTCGTCCTAATTGAGCTTTTCAGTGTTGAAGAAGATGTTTCCAATTTCGATTGCTGGTTTCAGAGGATGTGCTACAGGATCACAGATTCAATTGAAAAGATTTGGAGATGCATTGGCTGGGATTCAAACCTGGCTCAATTTCATGAAGGCACCTATACTCAGCAACGTGAGGAAAGGAGAGGGGGCCAGAGGTAGTGTGGCTGAATGGTCTAATATGCTGGATTTTAGGCTCCACTCTCTCAGGGGTGTGGGTTTAAATCCCACTACTGCCCAATGTTTTAAGACCTTACTTCCTGTGATTTGTAATATGGTCAGTAAAAGCACTTTATGTGAGTATCTCTTATGTTAGCGAATTCCTCACTGCGTGTCCTGTACTGTGTAGCACAGTGACAAGAACGCCTTGAGTTCTTTTCCGTATGTGAAGAAAAATGCAAAAGAGCATGAAAAGTATTGATGGTATAAAATATCCATGGTACAACTCGAGAAAGAACTGACGGACAAAACAATGACATTTGATGAGTACAAGAGAAACACAACCGTCCGAACATGGGCTTGGATCCTGACCGCTTGCGTTAAAAGACAAAGCAAAGGATATAACCTGTAAATGTCTTCATGTCTTACAGTTTATGAAATAACACAATTTCTTACTTTCTTAATAATTTATTACTATTGATAGATGCTTTTTTTAATTTGAAAAGAATCACAATTACAAACATTTGGGGTTAAACTGTTATTCACATACTCTAACGAAGAGAAACGTTAGTGTCTTCCGGTGTGTGAGCCCATTTCTCAAAAAATAAAAAAATAAGTTATAAATATTGAATTGTTCTATTTTTCAGGCTTGCATAGTCTTATTCATATTTCAGTTAAGCCTTTTCTTCTGTAGTAATTTCATTTTATATTAAAATTAGTCCTGATTTACAATTTTTGGATATGGTTCATCTTAAAGAATTTTGTAATAAGTTTCAGTTTAGGAAAATCGTGCCCAGAAGCTACCAAAACTGGTAATGTTCACATTATGTGTAATGCAAAAGCAGTAGTTGGGGTGGGAAACAAAAGGCATTTCTTGGTATGAATCCTAAAACTTCATAGATGGCGTTCTAGGACTTCTCGCTTCAGATAAAGCTGTCAATACATCATAGATTTCTACTCAATCAATATCAGCAGTGTTATCACTACCGAACGCTAAATATAGATCCTGGCAATACTTCGTGAGATCTTCGTAAGAAAATCCAAAAAAGTACAGAAGCAATCAACGTTTCTTTTGGATCGAGAAGAGGATAATTATGAGACTCAAAATATGCCTGTCTTTTCTTTTTTCGAGGACAAATGGATTATTGAGGTGTAAAGATGGGTTCAAAACCAAAATCATCTGCTATTGCTGCTGTTTCTTTGATAGTTTCTTCAAATCCTTCAATTGATCATTGATATTGAGGAATAATATTATACAAATTGTGGTTTTCTGTTAATTGCCAATTTTATTGAAATTACATCTTCGTTTACAGATGTCTTGCATGTATCACAAGGTATAATAGTCGCCGTGTGTCCTCAGCTAAAATGTTTTAAAAAGTACGACAAAAGTTCAATATGCTTAACATCATTTATGGTTATATCTATATTAAAATGAAGGTAAATATACCAAGATATTAAAAAACAATTTTACAGTCCTAACCTAATAATGCTTGTGAAGTTTTCTAATAAATCCGAACTGTAATTTTGAAATATTATTGCTCATTACTTGCCCGGAGGAAGCCGGGTGGGTTTTGCTCTTGTCGCCCGACTTAGTGGCGTTATGACCATGGAACCGACTGCACCTGCTTTATCTGAGATGCTTACTCTCTCATGGCGAGATCTCGACTTCTTTAACACCTCTGGATAAAGATCTTCTGTGGAGCAGGTTTCAGACCTCTGCGTACAGCACCCTTGATGTCATTTTATTTTTACAGCAGCCGCATCCGGAAAGTTGTGTCTTTTACTTTTAATTTGAACAACAAAAATACATACAATACAAACGAGCACATAAAACGTATCAAGAAAATCGTCAGGGGTTCATGCTATAATACTGTACTGTTTTCAGGTTCCCTCAGGAAACCCTTTATTCCCTTTATTCTTTTATCGAAACCACACAAAACCAAACACAGGACATACACACACATGAGGAGACTGATGGAACACGTTTACATATTTAGGGTGGTAATTACTTAACAACAGGCTATACACTTATAAGGCTACACAGGACACTAAAACTACTATAACACTATTCACATATGCAGAGTCAGCTGCTGGTCATCGAGCTGACCCTCACTCTCCCCGGCTACAACTCCCAACCTGCTCCACGGTACCATGAGTGCCTAGGTGCACTTCCTCCTCACCACCGGGCCAGGGGGGTTACACTGTCCCCACCTGAAGCGTCTGGCGTCCCGCCGACATCGAACACCCCCCTCAGGCTATACTCATACTAGGCTAAAGGCTGTGGAACTCTGCGTGAGCAGCTGTTACGAAGCGGTGGTTGCCGGCGGCCCGCGGTCACCCCATTGTCGGTCGGCTCCGGCCCTGGCTGCTCCTCCGGAGCCTCCCCGCGGGGCTCCTCCTCCCGGTTCCAGTAGGGGGCCAGGCGGTCTCGGTGCAGAACCACCACTCTCCCCTGGTAGCAGTCCTTGCCTACCACCCCGAGGACCTCAGCGGCCCCCTCCCACAAAGGCGCCAGCTTAGGTCTGAGGCCTTTGCGGCGGTGCGGGCTGTACACCCAAACCAAGTCCCAGGGCAGGAAGGCAGGCCCCCTGCAGCGCAGGTCGTAGTGCCGCTTCTGCCGGACTCCCGCCTGAGTCAGATGGGTCCGGGTAAAGCTGTGCACCCGCCGCATCCACTGCTGCAGGTCCTACTCGTAGTCCGGTCCAGCTGGTGGTGCCGACTCGTCTCCGGGCGGCGGGCCGAAGACCAGGTCCACCTGGGTTTGCATTTCCCGGCCCAGCATGAGTGAGGCCAGGGTACACCCGGTAGATTCCTGGACTGTGGTCCGATAAGCCCAGAGCTCGAGGGGGAGGTGGCGGTCCCAGTCCCGTTGGTGACAGGACACCAGGGAGGCCAGCTGGGTGGGGAGCGTCCGATTAAACCGCTCCATAGACCCCTCGCTCTGGGGATGCAGCGGGATGGTCTGAGTCTTAGAGATCCCCAGGCGCTGGCACACTCTGGCGAAGACCTGGGACTTGAAGTTACGCCCCTGGTCACTGTGTAACTCCTCCGGCACCCCCAGCCTGGCAAACATCCCCTCCAGTAGTGGATCGGCCACCGTGGGGGCACTCTGGTCCGGGAGGGCATAGGCCTCCGGCCACTTCGTGAAATAGTCCATTGCTACCAGGATATAGTGGTTTCTGGCCTCGGTGCGCGGAAACAGGCTCAAAACATCCACCCCCACCCGCTCCATAGGAACCCCCACCTGGTGTTGTTGGAGGGGGGCCCGAGAGCACTCGAGGGGACCTTTCTGCGCCACGCACACCGCACACGTTTGGCAATACCGCTCCACTTCCCGGTGGCAAAGACCCCAATAATAATGGCCTCGGAGACGCTGCAGGGTTTTTTTACAGACGAAATCCCCCATGCCCGGCTGGCCATGCACCACTCTGAGCACAGCCGCGCGGAGCGACTGTGGCACCACCAGCTGCCACCGTATCTCGCCACTGGAGGGTACCTGCCACCCCCGGCGCAGCACCCCGTCCTTTACCTCCAAGGCCTCCTACAGGACGCAGAGGGCCTTGACGGACTTTGGGTGCTGGGGGAGCTCCTCTCGCACAGGCCGCGCTCCTGCTGCCTTCCAGCGGAGCACCGGCCCCACGTCAGGATCAGCTGCCTGTTGCTGTGCCAGGTCTGACATGCCCACCCCCAGCAGCCCCTCCAGGGCTGTGGCCGAGGTGCTCGCCTCCGTCACTGTGCAGAAGGCTCCCTCACACTGCTCCCACCGGGCGCAGTAGTTGCAGTCCACAACCTCACAGGGGTGCCACGAGAGAATGCCGGCATTGAGATGGCGAGATCCAGCACGGTGCACAACAGTGAAGTCATACTCCTGCAGGACCTCTATCCATCGCACCATCTGCCCCTCCGGCTCCTTAAAGTGGAGCAGCCAGGTGAGGGACGCATGGTCAGTCCTCAACAGGAATCGGGTCCCGAATAGGTATGGCCTGAAGCTCGCGACGGGTCACGCAGTAGTTCCGTTCAGCCTTATTCAAAGCCTGACTGTAGTAGGCAACTACCCGCTCCCATCTGGCCCCTCCTGTGCCAACACCAAGCCCACCCCCAAGTCACTTGCGTCATTATCCAGGATATACGGTAACCACGGATCGTGATAGGCTAGCACGGAGGCCCCCACCAGAGCTTCATGTAACCGACCGAAAGCCTTCTCGCAGCCCGAGTCCAAGTCAAAACGGCGGCTCTTGTCGGTGAGGCAGTGCAGCGGGGGAGAGATGCTGGCAAAGTCCCGGTCGAACCTCAGATAATACAAAGCCAACCCCAGAAAGCTGCACAGCTCTGCGACGGTGTGGGGAGTCGGCCATCCCCTCACTGCAGCAACCTTACCTGGGTCTGTACCCACTCCTCGCGGTCCAACAACATGTCCGAGGAAGGTCCCCTCCCGCCGCAGGAGCTCTCAATTGTTGTGGTTGAGCCTCAGGCCAGCACGACGGATGCAGGCCAGCACTGCCTGGAGGTTCGTCAAGGCCTGGTCTAAACCCTGGGCATGAACCAGCAGATCGTCCAGATACAGCACACACTGGTTCCACGGGACCGATGCCAGCACCCTCTCCATCAGCCTCTGGAACGTCGCCGGGGCATTGCACAGGCCAAAGGGCATGACAGTAAAGTGCCGGAGGCCCTGGCCGATGGAAAAGGCTGTCTTCGAGCGAGCATCGGTAGTGAGCGGTACCTGCCATTACCTGCTTAGTGAGCCCAAGATCTCATCAAGAATCGTATCCAGCAACAGCGTTCGGCACATTGTTCCATACTCCGACCACTCTCGGTGTAAACAGGTCCCTCCTTGAAATGCACTGGTCTCTGCTTGAAATGCACTTTCCTGCATTTGCTTTGGTGTAACTGGCTTCCCCTGCATGGGCGAATGTGAAGAAGATCCTTAGTAAGTCATTGAAGAAAACAGAGAAGAGGTCGGAGTGGTCTCTGTCGTTCATCAATGATCCAGTCAGGCAATACTCCTCTGTAAAGCTTCATTAGTTCACATCGATTGGCTTTTTTATTACCTTCATTCATGCAAGTAGTAAAAGCAGACACCCCTATTCTGCCGTGACCTGGATTCTAACCGGGGTTGTTGAGGCCACAACGCAAAGTACTGACCACTATACAATCACGGCAAGATACCGAGACACACGCAGTGGGGTAGAAAAGTCTGTGCCCTCTTCGTGTGACAGGAGTCGGAAAAGTCCTGATGTTGCATTTCAACTGAGCCCCAGTATACATCGACCCTTCGACACTCTAAGTGCAAACAGCAATTACAGTTTGCTTGCATGACACACGGAAGAAGGCTGTGTGCTCCCATATGGGCTAGTGGTTAAGATTCCTGGTTTTCACCCAGGCTGGCCAGATTCATTTCCCGGTATGGGAACGTGTCAGTTTTGCCTCCTGCTTTCCAAAAGATCAGCACCATGTACGAAGGAGCCACACTAAAACCACTCGATCATGTGCAAAACGTGCAAGAAGAAGGGGCGCATGTTTCCAACCGAGGACCTCTCGCTTGTGAGCCGAAGTGATCATCACTGCAGCTCGGAAACCTGCAGGAGGTGGGAGGGGTGACTCTGGTAGATAGTGTTGACCTTCGGCAATAGAATTTATACTCTCCAAGATGATATTTGCACTTTCTGGAGAGGAGATTTTCTCCACTTCAGTAGCCCGATTGCGTCGATTGTGTGGAGAGGGCTGTAGAATGTGGCGCCGCCTTTCCTGCTCCGTCCATGACAGGCGTGTTGGTCTCTGGTGAGCACGGTCAATCGGCGCACTCCAACGAAGGCACTGGAAGCAGCTGAATAGCATTGGCGAAGCTCAGCACTGGGTCACTGTGCATGGTTTCCCATCGTTTCCGTTGTGTAGTGGTTCTCACGTTTGCCTCACACGCGAAAGGTCGCTGGTTCAAAACCGGGTGGAAACACAGTGGCCACGCTCACTGTTTGGGGATTCCTAGTGTGGGGATCTATGGGATCTGCACAGTGCATGTCGCAAAGCTTCCTGCTGTCACTTTAATGCGCATCCTGATGTCGAGTTGTGTGCTGTGCACAGGCTCTGAAAGTGATTAAAAGGTGCACGACGCTGTGAAAGAAAATGCAAAGAAGTGAAAGGCAGTCCTTTCTATAAGGAGGTAGAAGGAGAGCAACTCGCTGTCGGGGAATCAAACCACGGTCTCTAACGAGGAAGACATCGCTCTCTGTCTCCCGGTATTTCACATCTGAACGGAAAACACAAACGACCAACTCGGAATGACATGCTTTTGATGCTTTTCAAAGCCTTCTTTGTGCACGACAACTGCGCCGCCTAGCAGATACAGCTTCGGCTGTGGAGACTTGTTCGGCTGGCGTTCTGGGAGTCGCGTTTTTCAGAATTGTATTGAGATCGTTTTCCACAGAGCTCAGATGTCAAAGCACAGCAGCAGCTCTTCACATTGATCATCTATAACGCCCTTTCTCCCGCAGCTCCGTCCTTATTGGAAGGAAGCAAGAGTGAAATAGTGCAGGGAAATAGACTGTGTGTAGTGTCTATGTGAGTATTAATGATCATGACATTACTGATAGTTTCAGTATTAATGCTAGTATTCATGTTAATATTAGTGAGAGTATATCTGGTAGTTTTACTAATAATACAAGTATACATGTGACTTTGTGATGATAGATACTTTTAAATTTAGTTTTAATGCTAGTTTTCATGTTAAATTTAGTGATAATTATACTGTTAGTGTCAGAGTATTAACACTCATCATCATGTTAGGTTTCATGACAGTATTACTGTTATTATACATATTATTAGTCTAGTAGTTGTTTTTGTCAGTGTTAGTAACAATGATAGGGTTTGATGATAGTGTTAGTGTTGTAATATTGGCAGTATCTGCATTAGTGTTAGTTATAGTGTATCTGTACCTAAGAGTGGATGCGGTGTCTATGTGTGTACAGATGCAGCCATTCAAAGTGAGCGGTACAGACACGTACCGCAGGTAAGATGACACGGGGTACCGCGGTGCGTGATTGGTTGACCGACAGGGGCACTCGTGGTCCGTTGGTCTGTCGTAGAAAGACTTACTGTAAACGTCTTTACTGTGCCCGTTGTAGATATTGAATTTTACCACTGAAGGGAAATCTTAGTAGCTGAGCATGAAAAGAATAGGAGCATACTGTAACGCGTGTGAAGGCCATAAACGATATTAATTTTGGAACATAAACATACAGTACATGGCTGGTCTTGGTACTTTAAAGAAAAAAATACACACCAGTATTCCATTTCTCCCTAAACATTGTAAGCTTCGAAGTCTTTAACTAACGTGATACTGGAGTCAACAAGCATACTTTTAGAATTTGATTAAAAGGGAATATAATATGGAATCGCGTATCTCAAGAATTTAATAACGGTATGATTATATCCGTGTACTGCGGCAGGGCTGTGTAGGGCTGTATCGCCTGCCTGTTCATGCGAGCTGTCCTGTAGCCTACTGGTCTAGGTGCGTGACTACCAGCTTGCAGGTTGTGTGTTCAAATCCAGCTGGTGCTGGACCTTCCAGTTTTATTTATTTATTTTATTTTATTTTATTTATTAGACCAGTTCAAAATTAAAGGCTCAAATGCTGTACATGAGACGTTAAGCTCCCCCTGGCGGTTTTACAAGGCGACGCCGGATAGTTAGTCACGTGACACACGTGAACCGCGTGATACCCCGGTGGGCGTGTATGCCGCGGTATGCCGCGAAATACCTCACCCATTTTGAATGGCTGCATCTGAACATCCCCGACATAGAAGGTTGTGGAAGTGACTTAGAGATGTGCAGGTGCTCACAGAACACAATCCATCTTTTGCATCTTTTAAGTGCTCTTGATTAAACTATGCATAGTAAAACAGCAGTACTGATGATTTTCATGGACTGATGCACACTTGTTCACAACTCCAGTGATAAAACCTTGTCTGTAAATATTGTAGAACGTAAAAGGGTGAAACAACGCTCCAACCGCAGGAATGGTAACAGAAAGGATAATTTTCTTATTTAATACGTCCTTTTGAGATGCCTTGTCAACGCACACAGACGTTAGAGCTGAACAAATATTTTGTACACAAGACGGCAGTGCGATATTAGAATTCCTGTCTTCTTGATGGATTCAGACTCCTTCTCAGAGGTCCATGCTCACCAAATAAGTTTACAGCTGTAGCGGCAATGCTTGTTAATAAGACAGAATTAAGCATTGCTGAGCTTTCCTAAATGAGGCCCCATCTCACTCTCCCTCTCTGTGGTGCAGCCACTGAGAAAGTATTCATGCAGGCTGATTTAAGATGTTTTCTTTTGATAAGGGACAGCTCTTAAACAAAGATGCACTTAGCTAAGCCTAACTATCATGATCAATGGTCATCCATTGGCGCCTATCTGTCTAGGGAGTGCTGAATAATTTTGCGAATAATTTTGCACGCCCCACTTTTCATTTTTTTATTAGTTAAAAAGGTTTCAAAAATCCAATAGATTTCGTTCCACTTCACAATTGTGTCCCACTTGTTGGTGATTCTTCACATAAAATAAAAAATTTATATCTTTATGTTTGAAGCCTGAAATGTGGCAAAAGGTTGAAAAGTTCAAGGGGGCCGAATACTTTCGCAAGGCACTGTACCTTGTATATTGATAACCCTCACAGTAAGGTCTGCCGCTTGTATCCAGGCAGACTGGTATATTTTTGGTGCACAATTTATATTAATCACTGTATCTCGTGTATTGAACCCGTGTGTGTGCGTTGTTAGTTGTTCTGACGATTGATTTTCTAAAAGCCACAACGAACCACCTCGTGATTACTGCCTCAGTCTCAGTAATTGTCTCAGTAAACCCATCAAACCTCTACACAGCTAAGGAAGAGTAGCTCGGAAAATACCCAACTCAACAAGCGAGTGCGTTGGTTGCTCTTGCTCTTAATGCAAGGAGCTGTTTTTTATTTTGCATTAATTATTATTAACCAGAAACAGCTGCACAACTGGTCGCATTTGTGATTGTCACTTCTCTGCTTCAGCAAGGTCAATAAAAGACTCTGAAAGTAGTAGAGAAAAACTGAATTAAAATCATATTAGCAATTCTGAGCGATATCTGCATACAGGCAATCCAATAAGAACGTTGAAATCTTTGAATGTCATCTCTCTATATATTGCGCTGCTTTTTACTTGGAGTAAAACTATTGGATTGAAGGGTTAAAATGTATTGTTGTTATTTGGAGAAATCAATGAACTCGTGATTTTATATGTTTTAAAAGACGGTCATGCGCACAGAAAAAAGACAGTGCTGATTATTTTTCTGGAGACGGAGCACTGATGACCTATCCGAGCCAATTGATAAAGCCCACCCAGTGGATACTCTAGCAGAACGTGGAAGAACGTTCACCATTGTAACCAAGGCAACCACAGGAACAACATCAAGAAGCACAGTCAATTCCCCATTTAAATCTTTCGTGTAAGGTATGCCATGTGAAAGCATGAAGTAGATCCCCTGATCTCTTTTGAACATGGACAAGGTATTTTTGATGGAGCGCTATGAGAAAAGATTTAATAAGCTACTCCTGCCGATGATTCAGCATAAAGAAGTAAAAGCTTCACAAACAAAAGCAGCTCGCTACCACAGCCAATATTAAATGTACTTGGTGGCACATTACTATTTGCACTGGCTCAAAAGTGGTCTCGGCAGACGTTGTTCCCTACTTTACGTAGCGCCAAAGAGCATTTCCATTGAGAAAAAAAAAATCTTTCTTGATGTTAAACATAGAGAGCCTGCCTTTTAGAAGTTCTCCCTCTAAACACCTTGTGCAGCCTCCCGACAGACTAACAAAAAGCGCCTTTTCACCAACTCAATTTATAATACGCCCCTCAAAACTCACAACCGAATAACAATCCATCCATATATTTGTTTTCCAAGATCCATTCAAGGCAACTTGGCTCTTCGCAAGCAAATCATTTCAGGATGGAAACTCAGTTTAGTCAACTACTGGTGCATTCAGCACACCACCTGCTCTCGCTTGTCAGGGTGGCCGAGTAGTCTAAGGCGCCAGACTCAAGGACATGTGTCTTTCCAGCTGGCTTGGGTGTTCTGGTCTCCAAATGGAGGCGTGGGTTCAAATCCCACTCCTGACAGCTTCTGCTTTTAGCTCTCTTGAATTGTTCCAGTGCTACAGTGAATGACTGAAATATTAAAGCAGCAGAAGAAAGCAAGCAACTCAGTGCAATTTGTGAGTATTCTTCACTGTTAAAATGCACAGGTTTTCATACTTTTTGGAATTCGTAGCTCAAGAAGTGACTCCTGTTTCATTTTCTATTCACCAACTGGATTTGCATTCCGCCCCTCACACCTCACAACAGAATAACAAACGGCTTCATGTGCCACAGCATTCCCCTGTAGATTCGGTTTGCACTATGAATTAGGCGACCCCGAATGAAATATTTTAGTGTTGGCTCAAATGTGAGGAATTTCATGAACCCTCAAAAAGGAACGCTTGCAGAAAATGCCAGCAATTCAAAGCCTGTAGGCAGCATGAACAGACCAATTCTGCAATTTCTTTTATCGAGGGCGGTGCTTTCTGAGTCGATGGCTCTGCATTAGAAATGAGAAGTGCTGAACTCTAAACACGTTCTTGCCATAACTGCTACTCCTGCTGCTACTCCTTCATCCTCGAAAAAAGAAAAGACAGGCATGTTTTGAGTCTCAAAATGATCTTCTGGATCCACAAGAAACATGTAAATTTGATTGATTCCGCAGTATTTTGGATGTACTGTACTTATAACTTCCATCGAAGAGAGATTTCATCAGTTGCATGAAATTGAAACTTCCGACTTTTTGTCTGGTATTGAAAATATGTTAAAAAAAAACCATAAACAATTTTCTAACAAACAACTCATGAATTATTGCCAGGATCTATATTTAGCGTTCGGTGGTGATAACACTGCTTATATTGATTGAGTAGAAATCTATGATGTATTGACAGCTTTATCTGAAGCGAGAAGTCCTAGAACGCCATCTATGAAGTTTTAGGATTCATACCAAGAAATGCCTTTTGTTTCCCACCCCAACTGCTGCTTTTGCATTACACATTATGTGAACGTTACCAGTTTTGGTAGCTTCTGGGCATGATTAAACTGAAACTGAAACTTATTATAAAATTCTTAAATCAGGACTAATTTTAATATCAAATGAAATTACTATAGAAGAAAAGGTTTAACTGAAATATGATATGCAAGCCTGAAAAATAGAACAATTCAATTTATACATATGCAGCCATTCAAAGTGCCCGGTACAGACACGTACTGGAGGTAATTGGCTACGGCGTCGCGCATTTTGGCGGAATATGACGCAAGATGACGCGGGGTACCGCGGTACGTGATTGGTTGACCGACAGGGGCACTCTTGGTCTGTTGGTCTGTCGTAGAAAAATTTACTGTAAATGTCTTTACTGTGCCCGTTGTAGTATTGAATATTCATATGGAATTTTACCACTGAAGGGAAATCTTAATAGCTGAGCATAAAAAGAATAGGAGCATACTGTAAGGCGTGTGAAGGCCATAAACAATATTAATTTTGGAACATAAACATACAGTATATGGCTGGTCTCGGTTCTTTAAAGAAAACATACACGAAACATGGTTTCATTATGACCAGAATCGGTCTTGAGATATTTTTAACTTGATTTACAGTATTTGAGAGGTATGTCTTGACACCGATACTACGTAAATACTGCTCACGTATATGTTTCTAGGTTTATATTATGCATTTCATACGGTCAAATTACTTTTGAGCATCTGATAAGAAGCGCAAAACGGTATGCCCAGGGCGTTTTAGTTTCGTTTTGTGCGGGGACTCTGCTTTAACTATATCGCCGTGGATTGATTAGAGATATCAAGTACATACAAGTCATTTTTTAAATGTTGTAGTTCGTCTTGTAAAAATGTTACGAGTACATCACCTGTGAACAATTGCACAGGTTCTGTTTCCATATTGCGGATTTTGGTTACGTAATATTATTTTCTAATTTCACGTTGTGAATATATGATTTGGGCAAACAGAGCCGCAAAGAAGTACATTATGGGTTGTTTTTTTTTTTTTTGCAGTTTTATCTAGAACAAGCGATGCTTAAACCTTTGTCTGATTCTTGTGAAACTATCCACACGAGAGTTACCTAGGAGTTGACATCAGTGATGTCACTGATAGGATGTTTCTAAAAATCCATCCACTGTAAAACGTCTTCTCCAGTTGTCCTGCATATGTATTTGCTAATGAAGCTGTGTGTTCTGAGCCTGGTTCTCTACATTTCTGTATGAACCAGCTTAGAGGGCTAAAGCCAGCCTGTGTTTAAATTGAGTGTAAGGTAATTTATGCTTCTAAAGTCATGGTCAGCATTTATTATTGTACTGTGCTGTAAACTTGTTCTGTGCCTAATTACATTATTTTATAGCTTTATCAAATCTGTACATTGTCTGTCGATAATTTTTCTGTAGTGCTTTTTCAGCCCTCAGCATGTGACTGCGCTGGCAGCGCTGTGGGTTAGTTTGCTGATTCCCATGTTATACGGTCTGTGATTGAATCCCATGTAACTATGACTTTATTTTTTAACAAATATTTCTTTGAAAAAATGAAATGTTTCCCTTGGTCAGAGATTAAATAAAACCTCACTCGCACCAAACAAATTTATATTTCTAAATATCACAACATGATCGAATTTAAGTATTTTTAATAACAATGAATAGTCACCTATGCGTTACAAAGTAAACATTTATATTGATTTGAATCGCGTTTTGATTTAAGTCGTAAACGCGTGTTTAAATATATGTGTTTAAAGGCGATATACTGTATAAAAGCACTGATTCTTATGGAATGTGTTCCGCCGGGGATTCAAAAAATTTATTTTTTTTAATCGCGTATCTTAGGAAAATCTCAGTATTACTTTGTTCATGCACAAACAGTGGCATGTTACATTTTTAATTTGGGTGTCTCCTCTTGCCAGAAAGCTCTAAATTGCATTTTGAGTGCGGGTTTTTGACTTTTTCTAAATTGCAACCCATAAATAAACTGCGACACTTTAAACTGCGACACTTATCATTCAACCAGAGCTCGAAATACCACAAGGACCCTCAAGAGCACAGCAAAGACTGTATTAAAAGACTGTATCACACCTAAAGAAGACTATTTTAAATTTCTTGGCGCAGTTCATTCCATAAGAATTGACTGAGCTCCGCTCTGTACCACGCAATGATCCCCCCAGAGTCTCAGTCCCGGGTTATTTGGGTTTTTAGACAGAGGGTAAAAAACTCTCTCTCTGGCTTGACCTCCCCCTCCCTGTGTATTGTCTGTTTTTTTGTTAACAAGGCTCGCCAGCTAATATGAATCGAAACCTGTCTTTCTAGCTTTTAAAGTCGTGCGAAGTGTAAGCCACAATTCAAATAGAGAAAAAAGAGCTGACTGGCAAGATTTAAGATGTGGCTGTCAATGTTGGATTAAAAAAAACACATTGCCAGACGTTTGTTGCATTGCTTGAAAAATAACTTTATTTCGAGAGACTGGATAAGTATTTCAAGTGTTTTTTTTAACTTCCTGAAAAACAACTAATAATTTAACTATATGTGCAAACGTTTTATGATAAGTCACTGTTGTGAATGTCTGTGGACATGTGCTGGCTGGACAGTAGGCTCTACTGTACACAGAGAGGGGCGGGAGGAGTGGACAAGCCGGTACATACTCTTAGAGTTTGATTAATAGGGAATATAATACAAACGTTGTTTGGTGTTAATGTGTTGTTAAGTGTGAATTTGTACCTGTTTCCCTGAGGTCTGGCTTTTTTTCTGGAAAACCATAACTCTGGTCTTGTCCAGATTGACTGTCGGCGCCCAGGTCTGACAGTGCTGCTCCAGCAGCGCCAGGTTCTGGCGCAGCCTCTGTTCTGTGGGCGACAGCGGGACCAGGTCGTCTGCAAAGAGCAGGAACTCGATTTCCATAATTAATGCAGATCAGTAAATCAAGGGACAAAACAATTATTGCGCCCGGCTCCTCAATGGGCTTTGACGTGCTAATGCGTTGGTTTAACAGTCCGGGTGTGGCAAGCCTCTAATGTCTCCAGACTTCGGCAAGAGGCACCCACCTTTCATTGGAAGCCAATGAACATTCTAGCCGTACATGTGAATATAGCATAAATACACAAAGGGATTGGGTGAGCTCCCATCACAAAAAAAACTGCGAACCTGCACTACAGCGACCACAGTACAGTATGGAGACCAAGACCTTTTACGGGAAGAGACGGGGTGCTTCTGCCGCCCCAGCTTCCAAAGAGCGAAGGGTAAGCAAATACAGCAGACTTCATCTGAAATACGTTATTACAGCGTATATTACAAGGTATTATTGCCGTTTTGAATTTTAAATTCAATTATAATTATTTCTTTGTAGCCTGTTCTTCAAGAAAACACCGCACGGGCGAAACGATCTACCACCAGGACAGTAAAAAAGAAAGCGGTAAGACGGAAAAAAAGAAAAGTTTATTTTGACTTCTGTTCCGCGACTGATGAATACTACTGTGTGACTTTATTTCTTACATGAATTATGTTATTTTGCCACAGGCCGTGGGTCTCTGCTCTCGGCCACTGGCCAGGGTGCCAACCTGTAGAAGCAGCACCTGTGTGGAGACATTTCGGCAGCAGCGGGAGCAGTACGACGCATTACTGGGGAGGACTGGGAGGCTAGAGACACTCCTGAAAATGCAGAGGAAGGAGACAGTATGTTCCAGCAGTCAAACAGTTGAGCAGCTGTCTCGAAAAGTGCCTCTCCCCGCCGCGCAGGTTGCAATGCCTGGCGGAAGCTCTGCCCCCCGCAGAGCACACACCGCCTCAGTACACTCCATCCCGGCCTCTCCGTTCACCACCGCATGGGAATTGGTTGATGCTGTCCCCGTCGTCTATCTCCCCCCAGGAAGCACAGCAGAAGTCACAGACGCCAGTGGGAAAAATAATTCTCCCAGATGTCCAACTGCTACCCATCACTCAGGAGATGGAGGGAGGGTTGTACTTGCAGTGCATCGGCATAGACGGGAAAACAAGAGCCGACCGCTACGCCACCCTCATGTTTCGAAATCTTGTGACTTTTGAAATTTACTGGGGGTGGACCACGTCTGTAAATTTTGATGGGTCCAGAGGCAAAAGTGCCTTGCCTTGCAATCTCCGGGAAACCATTAGTAGCATGGTGAATCGGAGATTCTCAACCCTTACTTTGTGCGACTGGAAAATAATTCGTGATCGGATCAACGAAATGCTTCGTAGAAAGAGGTGCTCTTTTCCTCTCGTCTAACAGTCTGTCCACAAACACAACATTCCTGTTAGACAAGAGGAATGTAAAAAAACAATTACTTTTGTCAATGGAAACCTGTGTGTTAGTGTCTCTCTCTGCTGGATGTCCCTCTCACTCTCTGCTGAATGAATAAAAGCATTTTTATTAAAAACGCGTTTGCGTTTGTCTGGTATTTACTTTTGTCCCTTTTAACTGTTTTTCCCATCTACGTTTTTGCTTTGAGATGCCACTTTTAAAGGTGATATGTAAAATAATGTTTTTTATTATTGTTATAGAGAAACATGATCAGATTTTCCCTGGTTCAGAAAAAAAAGATCTAAAGTGCTACATCTAACTTTCTTAATTCAATGTATTTAAAGCAGTGAACTACTGTAGATGTAACATAACACTCAGAAATACAATCGAGAATAGTTTTGTGGTGTTTGTTTAGATGAAATGTTCCTAAAACGTATAACGTAACAAAATTAAAGACGATTAAAATCTGTAATCTTTCCACTTGTACTGTATGTCATCGGAAAGTTTCTGCTTTGTGTAAGGATGGTATCAAAAAGTAATCTTAAGTGGTGAGAAAGCTGTGCTCAATGTATTTAAGGGACTTAAAAGTTAAAGGAGATGCTTCATATTGCTTGACTAATTTTAAAAACTAAGTTATAAATGCAGACGCTCCCTCGGTGCCACGCCGGGTGTAAAGATCAAAATATACATTCGTCCCGGGCAGAGGCCGAAGAGCCCGGCTGGGGTGCGTGGGGAAGAGCAGGACAGGAGTGAAAGTGGTCAGGGCGGGGTTAAGGAAGGCGTACAGTCTGGGCAGGTATAGATTACACTTTTCTAAAACGTATTTGAAAAATAAAAACGATTACAATCTAATCCTTCCACGTTTGATCCCAAAATCCCAAGAAAAATAAATCTAAACGGGTAGAAAGCTATGCTGAAAGTTTATTAAGATACTTAGAAGACAAAAATACTGTATCAATTTATGTTGCATTAGTCTGATTATGATTAAAAAAACACATAATAAAAAATGAGTTTGCGATTTATATCAAAACACGATTTAAATCAATATAAATGTTTATATTGTAACGCATACTGTCCAGCCTCCATTTCTCTATAAAAATTTACTCTATTACACACACACACACAATAGAAGCAGGAAGCAGAAGCAGGGACCGTTATCAGAAGGGAAGAAGGTGACTATTCATCATTATCAAAAATGACTTGGAATCGATCATGTTGTGATATTTTGAAATATAAAAGTCAATTGATTGTCCATAATATTGCTATTCTATTTTTTCGAAGAAATGTTTGTTAAAAGAAAAGTCCAGCACCAGCTGGATTTGAACACACAGCCCGTGAGTTGGTAATCGAGCACGTAGACCAGTGGGCTACAAGGGAATTCACATGAAGAGAGAGGCGAAACAGCCCTACGCAGCCCTGTCGCAGTACACGACTATAATCATATCGTTATTAATTTCTTTAGATACGCGATTCCATATTATATTCCCTTTTAATTAAATTCTAAAAGTATGCTTGTTGACTCCGGTATCACGTTAGTTAAAGACTTCGATGCTTAAAATGTTTAGGGAGAAATGGAATACTGGTGTGTATGTTTTCTTTAAAGTACCGAGACCAGCCATATACTGTATGTTTAAGTTCCAAAATGAATATCGTTTATGGCCTTCACACGCTTTGCAGTATGCTCCTATTCTTTTTATGCTCAGGCACTAAGATTTCCCTTCAGTGGTAAAATTCCATATAAATATTCAATACTTAAACGGGCACAGTTAAGACATTAAATATACATATACATACTGTATACAGTACAGTTTGCATACGGTGATATGTTTATGCTCCTAAATCAATCTCTTTTATGAGCATGTGAAAGGCATGGTGAATCGATTCTCATAAATTACTGTACTTTGCATGATTGGAAACAAATGCGTGATTGCGAAATGCTGTGGTGTTACTTTTACAAAGACGGTCAATGAAAAAATGAATGTGGACCAGGGCAATACTTTTGAGTTTACACTTACAGCTTGTCCAAGGTCATTCATTATTAATACTATTAGTAATATCTTCGTTAAAGACTTTGATGGCGACAGCTCAAACACGAGAGGTTGAGCTTTATTAGCTCCACCTTGCGGAAATTCCGGATACTATTATTTTGCTTGCCGTATTATAGGAGAATTTACGGTAACTAGGGGTATTTACCGGTAACTCGCGGTAGACTGCATACAGCGCACCGGAAAATAATGCGGTATCGCCCTCGCATTTTGAATGGCTGCATCTGTATGTGTAGCAATCTCTCTCTCTCCTTCTCTTCCTGGTGATCTGAAGGGCAGGACTTTGTCCTCTTAGTGGCTCTTGATAAAATATTTACTGGGTTCAGTTAATGATTAGGATGGTTTTGACCATCATGGCCTCAGAGATGTTCTTGATTTTGCCTGTAACAGTTGAGGAAAGGAATTCTAGTTCGCACAAGCAACAGGAACATTATTAAAGTGTAGCTCGGGGTGAGGAGTGTCAGACTGTCCTTAGACCTTGATCTAGCAGTGGTTTAGCACTGTGAAATATTTTGCAGGGCCTTTTCCATTCAGAGAAACAGACTGTTTTGTCTCAGCTAGTATCCTCCCTGAGTGCTGCTGTGAACGGTGTGTTAAGGGACTTTTGGGAGTCAGGGCTCTGATGGGACTGAGCTGTTTCTATTTTTAATTTTTCTGTGTGTAGGGCAGTATGCTGCACTGGGTTAAAACAACTGCATCATGTCATGTTGATTATATAGTATGTCTCCAGCTATAGATAAAGACTTGAGACACGCCATTCCCGGTACTGAGCAGTCAGGCTCTGTCCTCACTGGTATTTACAGAACACTGCATGGTCAGTTTCTGGGAATGAGATAATCTTGTCTATATGGCCAGGTTAACACCCCACTGGTTGACTGGATAAGGCCAAAGTAAACAGCTGTTATTGAAATACTGTATATTACTACAGGGCCTGTATCTATCGCCATTTAAAAAAACTTCAGCATCATAGTTTCTGAAGCTGGTTTAAAAAGCAGGTAAGTTTCCACACCACTGGGTGGACTTATATGACAGTTTACTACATTCAATATTACAGTACTACAGTAAAATGTACAGTCTATTCTATACAGGGATCTGTACGAACACCATCCCTGGCCATTAGACTGACCACAGCATCCAGATTCTACAGCTGAGATAACAGCACTAACTATTCCTCCGTAGTGGGTTTTTATCACTTCAGTTAGCAGTGACCATGACAATAAGGCTGAGCTTCACCTCTGAAATTATTACAGTAGTACTGAGGTGTTAACTATTTTAATTAGCAGTCCAGGACAGCTTAAACTTTCACTTTATCCTGTCTGTCCGTTATTTCTAACGGCCCAGGTCTCAGCTCAGATAGCTTAGCTTACCCAGCACCTGAGACCCCAGAGTCTCCTTTCCATTACAGATGAGTCAGAGCGGTTCTCAGGTGAGACTCACTACAGCACCAACACCCACCTGAACAATCCAGTCACACTGAAAACCTGCAGGCATTAATATGTGGACCTACACAATTCACAGGAATAGGAGACTCACTTGCTGAAAGAAAACTCCATACTGTTATGCCACGGCCCCGGAGGACTCATCATTCCACCTCACATTCCAACACAGTTCCTGTTCCCTGTCCGCCGGTTCCGACCCGGCCTTCGTGGTTTTAACTTCGTGTTTTGATGGATCTCCTGGTTTTGGACTTTCTCGTGTGTTTTGGATACTCTAAGGATTACTCTTTGGGATTGTTCGCCTCGGCCACACCTCCCCCGTGCACCAGCGCACCTTGGATACGCCCCCTTGTCTTCAGCCCCGTATTTCTGCATGATGTTTCCCTAGTGTTTCCCCACTCCGTCGGACTGTGTCGTCCGCATAGGGTCCGGAAAGAACTGTTTGTTACATAGGAGTCAGGACTCTGACGGGAGTTAGCTGATTGCAATTGTAATTTAAGTATTTTTCTGTGTAAAGAAATGTACGCTACACAGGGTTAAAAAAATTACATCATGTCAGACAGGAGGTATGCTAGAGGTAACAGAAGAGACGAGACTGGCTGTTGGTGATACAGTATGTCTCCAGGTACAGATAAAGATTTGAGACACACCTTTCCCTGTATAGAGCAGTCAGACATTGCCCTCATTGGTGGTTATAGAGCACTGTGTGGTTGGTTTCTGAGAATAAGATAATCTTGTCTGTATGGACAGGATAAAGTCAAAGTAAACTGACATATTTTGTGTACTGCACATTTCTACGGGGCCTATCTCTATAGACATTTCCACAGTATCTCCAAACTTCCTCCTCATCACTGGGCAAGGGCGCTACACTAGTTTAACCCATCAATCCCAATCCAACAATATTTAGACAGGTTTATGAGCTGCACCTCAGACCCTTTAATATAACCAGATTATGTGAGTTGTCTCAATTGCAGGTGTTTTATGGAAACAATTCAATTAACATACAAAGTAGTCTAAAACCTGTTCTGATTAACTGTTTAGTGCTTATATTTCAAAGTTTTATATTAGAAAAATGTAGTAGTCTCTATAGGAAGTTTTCTTTCTTTGGGATTTCCGCGAATAGTTTATCAGTATGAAAAGTTGAAAGTGAAAGGAAGGATAGTTACTTACTCCCTGTTCTAGTCATGATAAAACTCGAAAGTGAAAGGAAATGTGTGTTTATAAAACTCCAGCGCGGTAATCCCCTTCACCACCTTACCGATTCGCACCACAGAGGAGGACCGGAGGATACAGGTGAGATGATCATTTGTTTCGATCAGTCACAATCTCAAACTCAGCACAGCCTTCGGACAAGGAGGTATCGTGTGGCGCAGATTGCTGGCATGTTAGATTTCTGCTTTAAATTAGTCTGAACTAATAATAGTTTTGAAACTAACAGAGAGAGCCCCCACTCTGGACCTGTTTCAAGTACAAGAAATGAGATTAGTTTGGAGTCTAGGCTTTTTTTGTTACTGACAGGAGATTTAAACGTAACTATCGAAAACTCCAGGATAAAGGGCGCCGGACAGGATAGAGCTGTACAGCTTGTAACTGTCGCTTCCTCCTGTTCAGATACAGCTGTAGGAACGGTTTTAAACAGACTCGCATTATACAGAACGCTGATTTCACTGCATTTAACAATATGCAGCGATCGAACGGATTAACCCAAGTGTCTCCAACCTACGGTATCTTTATCCGGCCCGAGAACAGAGGAAAGCGTCACCACTACATGCTTACGCGCAAGTGTTAAATTAAATAACCTTTACCTCAGGTTCACGTTTGTTGTGCTTGAGTTTTCTTGCATTGTTTTTTTACATCGAAATGTCAGCTAAGTGGAGAAACGTTGACGAAGAGTGCCGTATTTTTAATGAGAAAACTATTTCGTGATTGAAAGCAATATAAAGCGTTGTGCTTAATACGCAGAGAAACCGTCGCTGTTCTCAAGGAGTATAATATCCGAAGGCATTACGATACGAAGCACAGAAATACTCAGATGTGATTGGCAAAATGATTTCAGATAAAGTAGAAGCACTGAAGAAAAACTTAATTTATCAGCGTGAAATATTTAAAAAAGCGATCACAATAATCAGAATCCATTGTAAGGGCGAGTTTCAAAATAGCACGTCATAGCTAAGGCAGGGAAACCATTTACTGATGGGCAGCATATACAAAGAAAAAGTTGCTTTGCTCGAACAAATATACCTGTCATCTAATACAACTGCTCGTCGCACAGAAGACCCGGGAAAAAACGATTATTTTGCACTGTATTCATCATCTTTCATCAGCAGGCTTTGTGCGATAAAAAATTACAATTATCTGAAGTAATGGATAGTGACAGTGAATTTTATACGATAGTCCTCCCTTAATCATCGTCAGTTTAAAAACTTCCTATCTGAAATCGAAAGTGAATATCCGGACGTTCCGTACCACTGAGGGGTTCGCTGGATCAGCAAACCCAAGTGCTAGAGATTTAGTGAATTACGCACAGAATTCGATATTTTCATGACTCAAAGGACACGACCTATTCTATAATTTCAGATTTGTTTCAAATTTTATAATTTCAGATTTGTTTTCACTCGTAAAATCCTTCAGACAAAAATTCTTCAGACAATAATTCTTTTTGGACAAACAAGTGGCAGCAAACAATTTTGTTCAGTTCGCAACTTGTGAAAAGTACAGAAATGAATGTGCCGAACCTTTTCCGATCCCGTTCACTTTAAATGTGATTTCACATTTGAAGCAGAAATTTCAGGACCGTTTTCAAGATTTTAACAGTATCTCACAGAACATAAGATTGTTCAAGAACCCTTTTGCAAGTGAAGTTGAAGATCTTCAGCCTGAATTGCCACTCGAAGTAATTGACTTTGCTGCGAATGACTTGTATAGGGATCTGTTTAAGGAAAATGATTTGTTAAACATAAATCACTGCCTGAAAGGTGTTTTAAGAACATTCCACGAGCAACTTTTCTAAAGTTTTCTGTCTTCTGCCTCCACATTTTGTGTGAACAAACATTTACAAAGATGAAACAGACATTCTGTCACTGAAGCAATTCCAAATATCGCATTAAATTTGCACACATGTATGTGAATATTTCTTCTAGTTTTATTTGTTCATTTGAATATTACAATATAAGGGGTTTCATTTAATTTATTATAAGTGTAAATTGTGTTGTTTATTACGTATTCCTCCATCATAAAATACCTACCCTCCCTGTGTCTGGCCATCTGGCCTTTCTTCCGAAGAAAATGTGGCCCTCGAGGAAATTAAAATCTGATTAGGACTGAAAATCTTTTTTTCCAGTCAATCTTTTTTTCCAGTTAAACAGATTCAAGAAATGTTCTAATTTCATTTTCAAATACTTTGAAACAATACAAAATCCATAGAAGTGTCTCCTCCCACATTTACGTTAGAGAAATGGGTATCTGTTTGCTTTAAATTAGACATTTTATCATTTCTGATTTCTCCTCTTATCGGAGAAGCTACAGATATAAAAATATTTAACCTAACTGACTAACACAAATGCATTTTTTTGTGGTTAAAAGCAACATATAATATAGCTGATTTATTGTGCACACCAGATCATCGTTGTATAACTGAGCTGTGGTCAGGACCAGAGGGGAACCGCACAGAAATTGAATCGTACTGACCGATTCCAGCACAAAGGTAAGCGAAGGAAATCACTCCTAATACCAATTGCAGAGGACTTGGCAGCTGAAATTAGTCGCTATCTCTGCACTAAAATATATCCTCTGTTGCAACAAACACAAACAGCTGCTGCCGTCTAGAGGTTACTACACTAACCAAGTTAGTACAGTGCTAAGCAGATCGCAAGGGAAAGTTCTGAATGACGGAGAAACGCATTACTGAAATAATATCGTTAATATGAACTTAATTTAAACATTAGTGACTGTTAATATACTGTATTGAAATATAAAACTGAAATTGTATTCCAGTCTTGAAGCAAGTGTCATCATTTTGATCATTTGTGATAGATTTCTGGGGGACATACTGTGACGTAGATTAATATTCTATGGAGTGAAGTGAACTAAAATCTAGGCAAATACACCTTAGTAAATGGGACTCCTATAATGTTTTTGCTTTCTTCTAGTTCTGCTTCTAATAGTCCCAGTAATCCTATGTTTGCCTTCATAGTATTTCATATACATAAATGTAGCTGTCAAAATCTCAACATTGAATAGTTTGGAAGCGCAGATAGAATAGATTAGTAACGATGGCACAAGTGCCTAGAAATGCAAAGGTGTTTATTGTGAGGATGTGTCTTTCGACCTTTTCGGCTCATGATTACAAGACAGGCCACTGTGTCAAGATCATTCAATTTCAACGAACTTTCAGATTTAGCACGCTCTGCTTAAGCTCCGGAGTACTTAATGCGGTACTATCAGGAGATCATCTCCAGCTCTGAGTTCAGATGCAACGAAAACTGCTGGGGACCAAAAAAAGCTGGGGACCAAATGAACTTGTGTTTAGTACGGTGCTGAGGGTTCAGCATCGTTGTTGTTCAAATTAGCAAGAACTGCCGGTGCTCTGAATCAGAGCTTTTCAATTAGTCTGTTCAGTGCGTTAATATGTCAGCCATAATTATTCATTTATCTGTCTTGTGTTAATATATAACTGAATGTTCTTGGCAATTTAATGTTAATTTGAATTTAAGAACGGCATTTATATTGAAATAAACCAGAGAAGGTAACTGCTTATGAGATACTCAATTGCATTTAATCACAAACGAACAAACGATAATAGCAGGTGCGTGTTAAGCTTGAACATGTATTATAGCAGTTTTTATTTCCATTGATAAATTATACTGATTCATACAGAGATCCTTCAGACAAATAAAGCAAACACATTGCTATTTCGGTGTTATAATAGGCATAAGCTACTTTTGTGTCTGCAATAATTTTAACGTAAGTGTTATGCAACTTCAGGGGCTGCATTTGTTGTAATGTTTGTTGTACAACTCATCTACATTAAGAGTTTTTAATTAAAATAAAGGCGCGTAGTGCATTTTCCTTACAGCTGAGTGAAAACAAATGTTACACAAAGCATCATGTAATGTCCAACAGCGTTAGTCATTTTATTTTTTAAATAGAATTAACATCAATATGTGGATTTGATCTACAAAAACAAGTTACATTTACAGCTCTAAAAAGGAAAACTTAGAGCTCTGTAACAGATCTTTTCAGTTAATTGCTGTTCCTCTGATCTTGACATTTTAAAACCACCTTTTCCTTGCCTTTCATGTGGTCTGTGTACTATTCCATTAACAGCACCGTCACTGCGGCATGTGCGGTCTTGCTCAACCTTGTTACCGACTGGATGGGCCTCCTGTTCGTCTCCAAATCTTTCCGCACATTTCAACACCATTATTGTTGGACCACAGCCACAGATATGAGAAAGGACACTGTTCCAAAGAATTGTCTTAGATTATCACTTTTAATAATATGTTTTTTTTTTCTTTAACTTACCCATACCTTTGCCTATACAGTACAACTTATTCTTTGCATCCCCAATATCCCTGCTTTCCCTGAGAAACACAAGTGAAGAGTCAAATCCCAAAGAAAAATACAACAAATCTATTCAATTAACTCCCAGATGTAACAGAACACATGTAAGAATTACACTCCATTTCAATTTGTATTTCCTTGATTTCAGTTCTCTTCCCTCCCCTGGTTATCTGAAAAATTAACTATCACATACAAAAGGGTTAGTGTTAGGTTAAACATGCATTATCTGTAGTACAGCTACTGATAAAGATAGATATTAAACTTCATTATTAACAGATTACACTTTTATTAATAAATACTTGTATTGATAAATAATTGTTGTGTCTGGAAAGCCCCTCAAGTATTGTAGGTAAATTTTACAATAAATGTCAAGCTAAAGATGCTAAGTTCATCATTTAGTGAAGGTATCATTTCCACTATGTTCAGGAAAGTTCTAATGGGATCCCGTGCTTAGTCCGCTACTGAGTTGCTTAAAACCTGTGAAGAGGTGGTTTAAATTAATCTACTACTACAATAATATCTAGAGGGCAGCAGTTGTTACTTTGGGTTCATTGTAATTCAGGACAGGTTCAGAATGGAGCTGTGGACAAATTTCAGCCATGTTCATTGCATTTGATCTTAAGTTTGCTCACTAGTTTTGCACAGGCTGAACTCCAGTTGGTTCGCTGCTTTGGGGTCGATACAATTGGTCCCTTGAGTTATGCCACCAGGAGAAATTATTTCCAGATTTGTGTTTCTTTTGTAAAACCCAAAGCACTGGAAACACATTTTGCTGAGATTAAGTTAAAAATAAGGATATTAAATTATCAAAACATTAAACAAGTGAGATCCCATGTAAGTAGATAAACATCCTGTTTTATTGTTAATTACGGTTAAACCAGTAAATCTGAGATACTGAAGTTTGGAAATATGCAGTACATACTACAATGTTGACAGATAAAATTGTATTATTCAAAGTTTAAGGCTGTTTTAAATGCACAGTGGAAACAAATGTAGTGAGACTGAAACAGAGCCCTTCCTGTAGTTGTGACAGTGTGTCCCTTACTATGAAAATTAAAACAAGCAGCTATGCAGTTGTTGGACATGTTAATATATCTTGTTGAATGGAGAGTGCAATTTTTATATTGAATTTCTCTGTGCAACTGTCTGGTGCTACAGCTGCCTGTCAGTTCCCAGGTGTGTGAGTCACTGTTCATATGACACCACACTACCCAAATTAATTAACATTCCTACATGGCAGAGTCACAGTGGAGCCTGTGTAACATATTTTCTTGAGAAGAGGAAGGTAAGCAGTCCTTTTCCTCACAGTGAGGATAGTTTTACATGGGTCAGCTCTGCTGTTATTATCAGGAAAAGACAGGTGTGGAAACATGCTCACAAGCGAGTCATGAACACGCAATGTATACACATTGGATAATATGAGCACATATCTTCTAGACAATTCCTGGAAATAATAAAAACATTAAGAAAGAAAGGCAAAACAAAATGTTAGATTATACATCTATTAGAGCAGAATGCAAATCAGGGAATGTTATATTAGTTTCAATTTAAGCTGTCAACCAGGCCTCAACTGTCTGTACTTACAAAATTAATACAGAATGTTTCAGGGGACATTATTCCATCTGGAAATGGCCTCTGGACATATGACAAACAGGAGTACTAAAAGGTTAAAATCACATAATATAGTAATAGTAAGGCCTCATTTGGTATACTGTGTACACTTTTGGTCACCACACTAAAACAACAACAACAATATATATATATATTCCTGTTAGAATTAGGTCTGATAACTACCAGATACAGTTTGGGACTCAGGAGAATGTCCTACACTGACAGACTGAAGGACCAAAGCCTTTATGTCTCGAACAGAGAAGATCAAGGGGATTTGATAAAGTATTCAATATCCTCAAAGGTACTGACAAATTCATCACAATTAAATACAAATTAGAAGACACAAGTGAGGACTACATGGAAGTATATGTAAAGCTGAGAACAGGAAGCTGTGCATCAGATGGTTTTGGAGGGTTGCCTGAATCTTCAATAAATCATGTACAGCACATGTGACTAAAGGTTAGGCACTGCTGTAAGCACTTTCCAGCACAAGACCAAAACCATGTGTCCGAGGTTACTGAAACACCAATAGAAGGATAAAACAGGTCTTGTGATCTGGTGTTTATCACCACACCAACCCTTAGATGACCATATCCTCTGAAAACACAGCCAGTTTAATGTGATAATTACCACTGTGCTGAATATTCCTAATTCAAGATAAAGGTGAGGTTGATCTGTGTGAATTCAAATCCAGATTCCTTCAGTTTATTAAAACAGATGAGTTTATTAGAAATACAATTAATACAACAAAGGCCTTTGGAAAGGAAAGTGGAAATGGTTGGAAATAGAGAATTTGAAAAGTGCAAGTTGCTAAGTTATAGAGTAGTGTTAACAAAGTCAAATTCTAATTTGAGGCAGAAGGCATCATGTTACATTAAGTCTTTATCAAGATAAACCAAACACAAAGTTAATAAATACATATATATATTAAGGAACAGTGCAAACTAAAAAAGCTTTGCGTCCGTATTGCTTATGTCTTGGATAGCGGGGAAGTAGGCATCATCTGGTGCGGATTTGTTAAGTAGAAGACTGCTGTGACTCTGCTCAGAAGCTGATCCAGAGTTGCTGTGGAGCTCATGTAGATGGGCTGCTGGCTGGAGTGGGTGGAGCAGTGGATCAGACTTTACTCCTCTTGTCTAGCTGAGCTCTTTGTTACTTCTTCTCCCTTGTCTGCTGACTTCCTTTAGACTTGACATCCACTAGTAGGACCTAAGGTCTTCTAAAACTTCCAGACTTCCAAAGTGTGGCTCTTGGCTTGCTCTATTGATTAGCCTCAGACAAAGACATACCAGAGTCTTTTCTTCCAGGGTTCTGATTGGCCAGTTCAAACCTGTGATTTGCATATCTTGCCTTCAGAAATTTTTATTGCTTCTAACAGGAAAGACAGGATAAAATATCCAATAATTGAGAAAACTCAAAACTTCTTCTGAGTAAAATTTACAAAGTTAATATTAGATTATTAGATTTCTGACCTACTCATGCTTTGCCCATTCATTTGATACCAAACAAGTACAGCCTGTTTATTTCTGAAATGATAATGATGAATTATATTGTATTTTAATTTAATAATTTAGGTTTAAGCTTTCGTAAGGGAATGAAACATGTGGCAACACATCCAGTACTTAATATAGTCTTTTATCAATACAGAATGAAGGATGCAATTTTAATAGGTCAAAATTCTGACTTGCTTTACAAGCAATTGGAGAGGATTGTATCCTCATGTATTCACTAGACTCAAACCTGGACCCTCAATCGATGTTGATGGATCAGAAAAATCTGAAAAATCCTTACAGTAATGCTTGTTGTAACCAGGATTCCGACTGTTCCATCTGTTTAATTATGAATTGCTCTTTAATTTAAGACCATACAAGTGATACAGTAGTTACAGGCATTTGCTCAGATATCCATTGTTTCTCTTAGTTTAATGCAGTTGGTTCTGTTTCTTTTAAATGTGATAAATAAAATATCTATTTATGGATGATTTTAAGGTATGTTTGGTCAGTTCCTTTAAAATGAATCTTAAAAAAAGTCCTTCTTGCATTTCTTACTAAGTAGTGGCCCTTAAATTATGGCCTTGTGTCAGGTGTTGGGAAATCACCTCTCTTGACTTGAGAATCACTAGCCCTGTTTTGTTCTTGGCTAAATGGTTTTATGTCTGTTTCAGTACAATTCTTATCTCTCCTTGAGAGAGGTTCACAGTCCTTCTAGCCTTTGTAGAAACTCAAAGAATAATAAATTCCCCATTATTCAGAGATGCAGGCATGCAGACTTGTTAGCAAAGTGTGGAACAAGCTAGACAGTAATATGGTTAAATTTAACAGCCTGTGTGACATTGTGTGGGTTTTAGCGACACCTTTCACCGGTTTCAGGCTCAATATCCCAGACAGAAGTAGAAAGTCAGCTTGTAGTCGGTCCATACTTAGCTTTTCGGAAGGTTTTTAGGGCAAATGTTAAAACTCAGTTAAGGATTTTATTTCTCTGAAGTAGAGAAGAGAGGATTATCTGAGCTGAAGGCTCATGGTCCTGGCATGAATGCTTGAGTAGCCACTTGAGCCTTTAATATAATGCTCCTAATTAAAGGTGATGATGATTAGAGAGATATTCACTTGGCTGTTAGGGAAGAGTGATATTGGTTTTCTCGTGTGGGGCCCTCTGGTGGTGATTAGAGATTTGGGTTGTGATTCGGGAGGTGAATTTATTTTGTTTTCTATGTGACACCTGTCTTTATTTTTCAAGAAACAGCTGAATGAGTCCCCAGATCAATTAACTAACTACCAAATGGGAAAATTAGCCAAATGGCATTTTTCATATTTGTATTGCTCTAATCGAGTATAACCATAGGCAAACCAGTTTTCCCACAGGTCACATTTTTATGCCATCCAGTCAGAGCTGACTTCATGGTTTCAAATAATCTTGCATAAATCAGACCTCTGTCTACTCCCTTAAGTTATTTGTGATCACAAAATAATGAATGTTGCCTAGCTGCTGTTGAATCAGGAGTTAGTCACCAACTTATAACACTGTTCCATTATATAATCACTTCCAAGTTATGACTTTGACTTATAATGCAAATTTCAGAATCAATTTGTATTGCTGGTTCAAGGAATTGTGATAATGTGTAAAACTAATCAATATACATTAACTGTTGACAGCTATAGTACGTATACATGTTTTTACAGTCAATTTGTTGTGGCACAGGTATCCTGAATGAATTAATAAGAATCAGAACCTATAGAATTTTTACAAAATTCACATAGTATAAAATAGTGAAAAATGAGTTAATGTATTCTTAAGTTAGTTTTCTCTTATTTTACCAGGAGCAGAATAGGCATGATGGCAACTCCACAGATATTCATTGAGATCCAGAATGATAAAGTTGTACTCAATGAGAGGGCAGCTGAAGTTCTGTCAGGAATGACAGGTGTTGCAGAGGTGATTGGCATTGTGGGTAAGCACAGGACTGGAAAGTCTTACCTGCTGTCTCGGTTCTTTAATGAAGACCAAGGATTCAAAGTTGGACATGGAGTGGAAGGATGTACCAAAGGCATTTGGATGTGGTCCAGACCACACCCTTTCCACACAAATGCCTGTCTCCTGCTTCTGGATACTGAGGGATTGGATGACTGTGAAAATAGGCTCATAACTGATAAGACTATATTTTTACTGACAATACTGCTGTCCAGCAGTATAATCTTCAACATCAAAGGATGTATCGACAGAAGCGCTATTGAAGAAATTCTGTATCCTTGGGAAGAAAACATTTTAAACTATACAACAATATAAATTACTAAAAAAGAAATCTTGAGCTTTACATAATCCTCCAATTTCATGAGCAGATTTAGTTTTCAGTTTAAAGTGAATTCTGGGGTGAGCTGTGGTGATCTTTGTTTATGCTGATTTGTGTCACCCATGATGCCCAGTACTGTTACTGTACCAGCTGTGTGGAGTTGTCTAATTGGAGAATTAGTTAATATCATTGCTGGGTCACTTCACTTCACCCCTTTCAGTACTGAACCACAAGTACATATGTGCAGTCAGAGTGTTAATGAAGTCTGCTGTAAAATATTTTTTATAATCTTATGACAGCTTCTAATCATATTCTAATCATATGAAACTGAAACTGAAACAATCTAATTATCTAGAACTGCAAAAGTCCAATAAAAGCCAAAATAAAAGCCAAAATCAGATTTCTGGAGCATTTCAACAGGACATTACAGGAAAAAAAGGACAATGAAGACTTATATTGGAATTTAAAACAAATATCAAAATTATTGTTTCTGACTAACAAAGAGATTATAAATAAGAAAATATTATTATCCATGTTTAAACCAGGTGGTGCATTGGCACTGTGATTATCATTGCAGCCTTGCAGCACTGGGGCCCTTGGTGTAATTCCTGGGGTGCTCTCTGCATACTCTTTGCATGGGTTTCCTCCAGGTGCTTAACCAAGTGGTTTGGTAGAGTTGGCCCTGGTGTGAGTGTATGCCCTGTGATGGATTGATGTCCTGTCCAGGGTGTATCCTGCCTTTTGCACATTGATTCCTGGGTAGGATCCATCTCTCCTGGGACTCTGAAATGGACAAGTGCTTATTGTAAGTGATGCAGTGTTAAGAATTTTTCAAATAATAATAATAATTGCTTACACTTATATAGCGCTTTTCTGGACACTCCACTCAAAGCGCTTTACAGGTAATGGGGACTCCCCTCCACCACCACCAATGTGCAGCATCCACCTGGATGATGCGACGGCAGCCATAGTGCGCCAGACCGCTCACCACACATCAGCTATCAGTGGGGAGGAGAGCAGAGTAATGTAGCCAGTTCATAGATGGGGATTATTAGGAGGTCATGATTGGTAAAGGCCAATGGAGAAATTTGGCCAGGACACCGGGGTTACACCCCTACTCTTTTTGAGAAACGCCCTGGGATTTTTAATGACCACAGAGAGTCAGGACCTCGGTTTTACGTCTCATCCGAAGGACTGTTCAGTGATTTAAAAATATCAGCAATGTTAAACTCTATTTTTTAATTAAAGGCCATTATCAATGTGACGTCATAGATTTTTTTTTTCCTGAAACCCAGTACAGCTGCCTCTTACAAGTTGTACATCAGATGTCTCTCGTCAGTGAGGAGAAAAATAAGTCACTTAAAGATTACCTTCCGAACTTGTTCTATATACTGATAAGAGATTTCCAGTTTGAAGAATTTGATCATGATAAGTTTAAGGACAAGTTTCTGAATGCCTTGGATAAAGAAACAAAGACAAAATATAAGGAAGTCTTTGACAAAACAGAAATTCATATTCTGCCACAACCAGCTCTTGGGAAAGCGCTCAAGTAAGTATACTTTTTATTTATATATAATAATATAATAAACTATTCAGGAATTGCCAAATACTTAAACATTTTGTTCTTGTTTTTGAAAGTTTGCTGTGCTTTATATAATTTCTCCTTTCCAGTGTGTGTACAGTATTTGAAAGGAAGGGTCAAATATCATCTGTACTCAACAGACTCTGCTTACTTCTGTCTGTAATTTCCTCTCAAACTCAAACCTTCTGTTTTTGTTGTCCCCTCACATCCTTGCTAATGTATTAGGATTTGTTTTGGTGAGGAAAAAACAAGTGAGACACAATCTATTCATAGATCATCTTTTCTTCCTTATTTGCTTTTCACCTCTGCTAAACAGTTTTGTTTTCTGTCACTTAGTCTTACCCCTGTACCCCTATTATTTTGATTTGCCTGACATCATAATATGATATTAATTATCACTCTAATTATTATAATAATTATAACATTCTACTGTTCCTAAAATCCTATTCTATCTTACCTGATGGATCCACATTTTAAGTAGTAAACTATAATTTATAAATTTAAGTAAACTATAATTTCTATTTACATTTCTTTATTATATGTAAGTTTGGTAATAAGAGCATGCTTACTTAAGTGTTTTTAACATATGTACTTGATTCTTCTTCAGAAAACTCCCGGAAATGAAAGATGAAGATTTAGACCATGACTTTCTAACATCACTCAACACCTTTGTGACCACTGTTCGTGATAAACAGTCTGCTCCCAAGGCAGTGAAAAGTCTCATCTGCACACCAGGAGGTAAAGCCTTCACAAGCAGCTCTGTTAAATGACAGTGGATATTCAGTTATGCGACTGTTGTCAATTACATCTCTTGATTTTCTTGTTCAAATTCTAAAAATGGAATGAGCTGACGTAAAAAAGCACTTTTTTTAGCACTTTGGCTTTACACTTTGGACAGTACACCTGGCTGAGGAACTGACAGTGCTGGTCGGAGATTAGTGTTGCCTCCTTACTGAAGGATGAGCCAGAGGAACCTGCTGCAAAGGATGTTGGGGTGGAGGGAGGGGTCTGTTACATTGGCACATTGAAAATGTCTCCATTTTCATCCTTTGTTTTAGCATATTTATGGGACAAATTAACCTATTTTATACTGGGAGGTAATAAAATAAAACACATGGTTTTGGTTCCCCAGAAGTATATAGTGTATTCAAGAGTGATCATTAAATGAGTAAACTAAGATGTCAATGCATAGAGAGACTTGGCTGAACCCATGTTCCCAGGCTATAGGGTGAGGAAACTGTAAGCCCAGTTCAGAGAAGAGTGGCTGAGGGGCTGGTGCAGAGGTGGAGACAGGGGGAGGAATGAATTCATGAGCAAGGAGGAGAAAACGTTTACGTTTACAGTATATACACTGATATAAACTGATGTCAGTGCTGGTATACATTAAATAAATAATAGTAAGGAAAATTGTCACATTTTGTAGCAATAATGTTTTGTGATTGTATGTATGATTCTTCTTCTTATAATACTTTGAAGAAACTAGAATTTAAAATGCAGTCCTCATCAGAATTCAAAGAACGAATAATTACATTGCAGATTTCTAATTGCAGTTTCATTTTTATTCCTCAGTTTCTGGTGAAAGATGTGATATTTTTCCTGAAAATACATATTTGCTTTGTTACATTTTCATGCAGAATGTGTTTTTTTTAAACAGGGACAACCAATGAATTTTTACATCATTAATGTTTCAAATAATTCTGAATGTTATCACTGCAATTGTTGCAATACTAATGTGTTTCATTACTGTATATTGATAGTAATAATATGAAAAGTGTGTTAATGAAAGAATGTGTATTTTTTAATTAAGGAAATTACTTCAGGAATGCTCACAAATTAGAGCAGCTGAGGGAAAATCCATCTTTGTTTTTAATGTAAACTACATTAAAAACTAATTTTATTAATTTCTGAAAAATCAGTTAACCAAATGTAAAAACTCGTCTCAGCACTTATTTTACTGCTGAGAATATAAGAAATGAGATATAAGCAATCTTCTGGGAAGAAGTCAAAATGTAATCTCACCCCCTTCACCAGGTGGAAGAAGATTTCCCAGAGAGAAAGAAATGCTTCTGTAATATCAAAAAAGTCCATGTGGCCACTGACAGCAGCACCTGGAGGACACAAAGGTTCTCCAGTATTGGACTCATTCAGTGAAGAAAGGAAACTCAGCCCCTTGGTCTTTAATTTCCTTTGACATGTTGCCCCAACTTTATGTCTGGGAATGTCAATCAGATGTGTCTCTTAATGCCTCAAAGTGCAAATATGGATCTCACACAAAGCATGATAAATATTAATGTTTACTGCCCTGTAATATTATTAAATATTTTTAAAATCCAGGAAATATTACAAAGAACTTTTCATTATTTTATTAAGTGTTTGAGGCATTAAAAGCATTACAGGTGCTGTCAGTTCCAGTAATTACTGGTTGTATTTTTATGGTTTTTCAGTATAAATATACACATTTTGTTTGTTCTCATTTGCTTAATCTCAACATATCACCACCTGACATTACTCTTTTCCCCTCTGTGAAGCCTTTGTGGAGCTGGCTCGCTCCTACATCGACATGCTGAACAAACAAGACAATGTCTGTCTGACAGTAGCTGCTCTGGAAATGAATGAGGCCTGGATAAACAAAACATTTCTATTAGCAAAAGATAACATGGAAAATATTGTAACAGAGATGGAAGTTCACCTTCCACACAATGAAGATGCACTGTGCAAAGACTACAATGAAAAATGTGACAAAGTAATTGAGGAGTTCATGAAAAAACTGGAATATACCAGCGGCACGAATCAAAAGGAATTAAAGAAGAAGGAGTTACAGGTAAATCTAAAAAATAGTTTGTCATTAAATACTAAATACTAAATTAAAATATCAGTAGAGAATGAATACTGTACTTGATTTCATTGTTAAATAGTTCTAACTTGTTTACTTTGTTTATAAAAAGCATACACAATTGCTACATATAAATATCAATAAGGCTGAAATGCTAATATTTTCTGAAAACCTGAATATCTCCCATCTTCCTAAATAATTTTTTAATCTAGTGAAAATAATTACACTGTTTATTGAAGAGCAATGAAAGTATAAGTGTCTAGGTTTTACATTAATAGCTACTTCATTGCATACATGAATATTAATTAGTCAGCAGATAGGTGTGTTATATGTTCTTTGGGATAGCAAAATACTGAGCTCAAAGCACAGATGACCGATGTTAACGAGTTCCTTAGAAATCTGTATAAAAAGCCAAAATACATGGGTTTTTTTGATGCAAGAATGGTGAAGGTTTGCCCTGCTTGAGTAAAACAAATTGCCTGGTTAACAGCAAGACTCATTCATGCCATCAGTAGTCCAGGAAAAAAAAACCAGACAACCACAGACGTATTTACTGATCTTTAGGAAGTGATGTAATAGAGAATTAGGTTAAAATCAACTGTGTCACATTAAGGAACAGCAATGCATTGCAACACATTCACTAATATTTCCCAAGTAACATTCGCCTCCTAAATTAATTTTCATCATGCCATGCTGTGTGTTGTATCACATTTCGCAAAAGTTTTTCAAATTGATTTATCATTAACAGAAAAAGAATACATAGATGCACAAGTTTGATAATAAAATAAAGGGAAAAGTGACATTATGGTTTTGTATGCCTTAGTAGATATGGTCTAGTGCAGAAAAAGGAAAGAACAAAGTGTATATCTTCATTGAAGCAGCAAACATATTGTTAATTGAAACTTTAGGAAAAGCACTTTAGGAAACCTGTAATTATTGTTTATATTCCCTTTTCTTTGCTTATTAAAACATGAATTTCCATCAAATTTTACCATTCCACTTAGAAACTGAAAGACCAATGGCTGAATGAACTTTGTAAAAAGAATTGCATGAAAAGATTTACGAATCTAAAGGATAAATACACTAGAGGTCTTCAGAATCACAAAGACAAAGAAATATTTAATGAAACAATGAAGAGCATAAAGAAGATCAGAGAAGAATACTTCAGGTTTCACAGTAAGTTAAATTGTCGGCTCAATTTAATTGAAAACAATACTTTTAAAGTTGTTTTATCAATTGTTACAGTTTACGTCTGTTTTTTTAAGAACATTTCAGTACACAAAGAATGAGCTCCCATGGTGCTCTTAGTTTTTGGCCTGACGTGCTTTGTGCACTTGAGTGTTTAAACTCAGTGTTTAAACTTGTTTCCACAAGGCTGTACCTTTAAACTGTTGCTTGGTATGACTGCGGACCAGCAATTGACTTTAAGTTGTCTTGTGTCTTCCACAAGCGCAGCAGAAATTTAATTCTCTGCTCAAGGATCGTGGTATATTTATATGATACAGTATACAGTATATACAGAAGCAGCCATTCAAGGTTCACAGTACAAACCCGTACAGCACGCAACTAACCACAAGCCACCTCGGCATATGCCACGGTACGTGATTGGCTGTCCAAAAATACCGACAGGGGCACTCGTGGTGCATTGGTCAGTAGTGAAAAGATTTAATCATTTAATCTGTTTACTGTGCACATTTTAATCTGCTTAGTATTGAATATTTATATGGAATTTTACCACTAAAGGGAAATTTTAGTAGCTGAGCATAAAAAGAAGAGGAACATAACGCATCTGAAGGTCATAAACGATATTAATTTAGGAACATAAACATATTACTGTATGTAAACTGTACTGTATATGGCTGGTCTTGGTATTTTAAAGAAAAAATACACACCAGTATTCCATTTCTCCCTAAACATTTTAAGCATCAAAGTCTTACAGTACATGTGGTTATTTTGAAATGTTTTTACTTGCTCCTTCTGACCATATTACTGTACATTTATATACTTCGTGAAAAATTGATATTTTTAACCTTTGCTAATACGCTCGTTATCGGATAAACAAAAGCATACTTTTAGAATTGGATAAATAGGGAATATAAAATGGATTTGTGTATCTAAATAAATTAATAACGGTATAGCTATAATTCTATATTGATATGTGTATTGCTGTTTCAGTGCATGTCTTATGATTTGCCTTGGCGGCATGACAGCGGCCAGTGACTGATGTGTAAGCATGAGGTTGGATGTTTCAATCCAGCAATCTCTGTGAGTTTTCTTTTAACAAATAAACATTTCTTTGAAAAACTAAAATAGCAAATATTATGGACACTACAGTATATTGACATTTTTTATATTGCTAAATATCACATGTTCGTACCGTATGTACACAGTGGTACCACAGGTTGTAGGGCGTAAATCCACATGAGCCCGAAAGCCCTACATTAACGTTGTGCATTCGCCTGGCGCTGCGCGGTTTACATCTCTCTCTGCAGGAGTGCTGGCTGTGCCGAATTAAACCGGTTTCACTGTTTTTTTCAAAGTAGGATAGGATGAGTCTTCCAGCAAAAGACACTCCACCTTCCCACACGGACACATGTTTTCTTAGTAAAACAGGTTCACAGTGCGAAGCTGTGTCAGTCTTCTGTGTAAAGAAAATCGGTTTGAACACCATGGGGGCTGTTTTTAATAAGCTGCTGAGTAAAGAATAGGAATTTTCCTGCTGTCAGCAGTATTGTGTATATAGTTTTTTGTACAGGCTGTGAAAAGTTTCACAAAAAGAGGTCTTTAAAATTAGGCTGGTCAAATGATTATTTTAATTCTTAAAAAATAAATCAAAAACAAGATATAATGTTGTGTTCCTACTTAGACATTGCACGACTTTAAAAGCTTAAAAAACAGGTTTCGATAGTTATTAACCACTTTTAAAAAATGGGTGATTTTTCTTCCTCATGATCAGCTTAGAATCTCTTTTTATGCTGTAAGGTTTTTACTACTTAATTAAACGTTTAAAATACACGAATTTCATAAACACAACACACATTTCGATTAAAAAAAATAATATTCTGTTATCTTCCTGGTATGTAGAACAGATCAGCAGGTTTTTTTTCCCGTATCAGAGGCTCTGAAAACAGTGTGCTGCCCACTGCACTGTGTCAGAGGGAGAGGTAGCATTGGAAAGGAGAAAGCGCAGAGCTCAATAATGCACAATGGCTGTGAAGCACCAATTGCATTCATAACTTAGTGTTTAAAATTAAACAACGTCAATAATTTTCTTTGACTTCTAAGTCCCTTTATTATCATCAAGCACAGGTTTCTTTTTTGATGCCATCGTTAGACAAAGCAGGAACTTATTGTACTTTCTAATGACATTACATGTGGAAAGATTACAGATTACAGATTTTAATCGTCTTTAATTTTGTTATACATTTTAGAAAAGTTTCATCTACGCATACACCACAAAACTATTTTCGATTGTATTTCTGAATGCTATGTATAAAAAAAACTTTTGAATGGCTGCATCTGTATTACAGACATTTACAACAAAGACATATCATAAAACATTTACATATATTGTTAAGTTATTACTTTAAATATATACTTTAAATTACTGTAAATATATTACTTTATTTTATATAACACCTTTACAACTGGCATCTCAAAGTAATACAGGATTCTGGCTATCAAATTCTGAACATATTGGAGATTGCTAAGTGTGGAGTTAAATAACCTAGTGAACAGGATGTGCATCTATTAATTGTATTGAAAAAAGCCTTTCTTGATTTCTCTAGTTCCTAGTTTCTCTATGTTCCCTTTAAAATAAACGATTATCCCACAATGCTGTGTACTACATGGCCGGTAGGGAAACTAAAGGGAAATTTTAGTAGCTGAGCATAAAAAGAAGAGAAGCATAAAGCGTGTGATGGTCATAAACTATATTAATTTAGGAACTGCATCAGAGATATTTTTTTAACTGCACTACATTGGGGAGAATCAGTATAGCTTACATTTATATAGAATGTATAGAAATACATTTTTCCTGCATCAAAGTTTAACTCGTTCAGAGTGCCCTACATTACAGCCCCAGTGCTGCAAGGTAGCAATGCTAACCACTTCACCACCGTTAAAAATGGATGGATATCTTAGTTATCTTTCTAATTCACAGGTTTGCATGCATAATTTAATTTTGAGAGCCACTGAGACATCTGGTACTACTGTTGTATTTATGTATTTATAAAAAAACATACAAAAAGCACACTAACAACTGTGCCATCCTATTCCTTAGTTAATACATTTTATTTTTATAAACAGTTAACATTTTTAGCAAAATATTTTGAATTATATTTACCCTATTTTTTCTTTAATTTTGTATTTAACTTATTTTATGATAGAAAGATTTAATGTACATTTGAACAATAAAAATATGGTATTACAAGATGTGGAGAAAAGTGCAACAATTTATTACAGTGCTAAATTTAATATTATTGATTACTAATAGTTTATGCTAACACCTAACTTTCTTAAGTAGATGTATTAAAAACAGGTGGGTAGCTGCGTCAGCATGCATAGGCTGCAAAGGAACAAATAATAGGTTTATTCCATGCTGAAAAAAAGAAGAAAGAGAACACAACGTTTCGGCCGTGGAGCCTTCTTCAGGTCTTGAGTTTCCTTAACTCAGTATATCTTGTGGAGAAGGGGACACAGAATCTCAGTCTGGTTACCAAAAAAAAAATTGTTCAAATATTTAGTTGTTAGTTTACAGTTTTTCTTTCCTACTGATGGCAGAGCTGAAATCCGATGGAAGTAGATCCCAGACACAGTCTAATGTTTTAAGCAAGCCTTCCTTCAAGCCAATTGAAAAGCAGTTCAAAAGGCTTACACATTAAGCACTAATACCTTCAACACTGTGCTATGGTTTACCTGTTCTAGAGAATTACCTTTATCAGTTCATGTGATATGAATGTCATGAATGTGAACTCAACAATCTCACCTTTCTGGTGTGAGATAATAGCAATTTATTTAGGTTCTAGGACTCACAGAATACAAAGAGATTTCACTTCTGACAGCTTAGTCTTTCCTGTTGTACATGCAAAGATGTTCTTTCTATCCAAGATCCAAAACTGTATGAGATGTATCCGATTTGTTTGACTTTTAGTGCTGTCCTAAAATTATACAATCATTATTTTCATTTGAACTAACCTTTCATTTTTTTAATAATCCTGTCCTGTTGTATATTGAATCGACAAAACACTGTGATTAATGAATACAAAGTTTTGCTATATTTTACTGGTGCTTGTACTGTATTACAGGGGTTGTCATGCATTAAGATTCCAAAACAAAAATAATTTAAAATTTCTGAAATTCTCACTGAACTTAATGAACATAAAAGGTATCAGTCATTCACTTGAGAACTACACATGTGTTTATAAAGACACATTTTCTAAAGATTGTGTACATCTTTAAACATTGATATTCACAGGCTAAGTTTTTTTTTTAACGTGCTTTATGCTGTTGGAGTAAAGCACTTAAAATGTTTTCATTTAGGGTCTGATGATATAAGCAAGACTGTGTTTTCTGAACTTGGCACCCTTCACCTGGACCCTTTGCTTAAAGACTCCTTGAAGGTAATTGTCATTAAATTAAAAACTTCTTATTGAATTGTTTGGTCCACCGGTTTACTGAAAGACCTGTTACAGAATAGTGGTACTATTGATACAGATGCAGCCATTCAAAATGCGCGGTACAAACCCGTGGTATGGTAATCTACCCACAAGCCACCGCAGGGCACCGCGGTAAGTGATTGGCTGGCCAAAATGACCGACAGGGGCACTCGTGGTGCATTGGTTGGTAGTGAAAAGATTTATTTCATTTAATGTCTTTACTGTGCACATTTTAATCCGCTTAGTTTTGAATATTTATATGTAATTTTACCACTAAAGGGAAATTTCAAATTAGCTGAGCATAAAAAGAAGAGGAGCATAACGCATCTGAAGGTCTAAAGGTTTAATCTAAATTAAATATTAATTTAGGAACATAAACATTACTGTATGTACGTAAACTGTACTGTGTATGGCTGGTCTTGGTAGTTTAAAGAAAAAATACACACCAGTCTTCCATTTCTCCCTAAACATTTTAAGCATGAAAGTTTTATGAAACGGTACCCAAATATGTGATTGCTGTATAGGATGAATTTTAATCTTAAAAAATTATTTAACACGAAAATTAAGCTGTTTACATCTTCCGCCTGAGAACAGTCACCCGTTGCTACCCAACGCAGAAACACAGCCACTAACTAGCAAAGAGAGGACATTAGCTAGCCAATATGATAAAAAAATAAATGATTATTTTGTTTATTTCTTTTGCACATTTATTTGAACATTTCCATCGATTGTACAAGCACTTGTAAACTGTCCAATCCCTAGTTCATCAGGCATTTTCTTTTATACTGCGGGCATTCTCCCGGTCTGGTGCCGGTCTGTGTCTTCTAGGATATAATGCCAGCGAACTCTTGTTTTTATGTCCACTATAACAGACAATCTCCTTTGCTTTTAACCGAGCGTCTAACCCCTCTGATTGGAGAAAAAAGACGTGCTGGTTTGCTATACATACTGTACCAGGAAGATGATTTCTTTCTATTCGAAACGTGTATTTTAAAAGTTTAAGAAGTAAAAACCTTACAGCGTACACAGATTTCTAAACTGATCAGGATCGTTATCTTTGTCTTATCCATAATGTTCACCACTCTGTCCAGCAAATTAATAATAAACTTTATTTTATATAGCATTTTAAACGAATAAGTAATTACATTGCTTATAAACCTAATCACTTTTTCTACATAAACACAGCGTACTTGCTCTCTGAAAATGCTTTTTCTTTTTATTTAGGCTCAGATTTCAACTATAGATCGTATTATTATAAACTTTCTTGGAAAAATGTCTTTTATGTAAACCATGTTTGCTATTAATTCATTTAGGGCTAGAATATGTTCATTGTCTTCCAATCGAGTCGAGTTGACATTAAAAGCTTGCCACGCCCGGACTGTTACACCAACGCATTAGCATGTTAAAGCGATTTCATTGAGAAGCCTAGCTTTCTTAACTAGTAAGTACTGTACTTCCTTGGTTTTGGAGGGGGAGGTGTCTTTCGCTAGAAATCTCGCCCCCTTCTACTTTGAAAATACCTGTGAAACCGGTTTAATTCGTCACAGCCAGCCCTCCCGCAGAGAGAGGGGTTGTACTCGTTAATGTCTTAGCCGGAACACATCATTATATCTCATTTTGTATTTCTATAAAAAAATCGTTTGCCCAGCCTAACACTATTGTTGTTACTGTTTTTATCCTGTAAAGCGCTTTGAGGAGCACAGCTTTCTCACCACTTAGATTACTTGTTGATACCATCCTTACACAAAGCAGAAACTTCTTGTATTTTCCGATGACATACAAGTGGAAAGATTACAGATTTTAATCGGCTTTTTTCTGAACCAGGGAAAATCTGATCATGTTTCTCTATAACAATAAAAAACTTTATTTTACATATCATCTTTAAAAGTGGCATCTCAAAGCAATACAGTAGATGTAAACCACAGATTACAGAGTAAATACCCAGACAAACGCAAACGCGTTTTTAATAAAATTATTTTATTCATTCAGCAGAGAGAGCGTAAAACCTGGGCGTAACAGCTGTTCCTATTTCTGATCACTTGCTCTCTGGATAAACGTCTCACCTGTCCTGTTCTTTGTTTTCCTAATTTGCTGATTATGCCTTCTGCGATCCACTCCTGCCCTCACACCTAAAGAAGACTATATTAAATTTCTTTGCGCGGTCCATTGTGCAATTAACCCTTGTATGTGCTGTCCTTAAGGTGATATCACATAAAGGTGATATGTAAAATAATGTTTTTTATTATTGTTATAGAGAAACATGATCAGATTTTCCCCGGTTCAGAAAAAAAGATCTAAAGTATACTAGTTTGTCACTAGTATACTTTTAATACAGTCTTTGCTGTGCTCTTGGGGATCCTTGTGATATTTCGAGCTCTGGTTGAATGATAAGTGTCGCAGTTTAAATAATTTTCGTAGTTAGAAATTATGAAACGCTCTGTTAAAAGCAAGGAAGTTTTTATGTCCGTTGCAGTAAAAGAAAATGCCTGACAAAGTAGGGCTTGGACAGATTCCAAGTGCATTTTTGCAATTTACGTTGCATTGTCCATTGTGCTGCTGTAATACAGTTTAAATAATTTAAAGTCTAAACAGTATCAGCTTTATTTATGGGTTGCAATTTTAAAAAAGCCAAAAAACGCACTCAAAATGCAATTTAGAGCTTTCTGGCAAGAGGAGACACCCAAATTAATAATGTAACATGCCACTGTTTGTGCATGAACAAGGTTATACTGCTATTTCCTTAGATACGCGATTAAAAAAAAACATTTTTTAATCCCCGGCAGAACACATGCCATAAGAATCAGCGCTTTTATATATCGCCTTTAAAGGTGGCTTCTCAAAACGCCTTACAGGATAAAAACAGCAATAACAGCAACAACAACAATATTGTATTTCATTGCACTTTGAAAACCAAGTAATACCTTAACTATATGTGCAAACGTTTTATGATATGTCGCTGTTGTGAATGTCTGTGGAGTGTATCTTATTTGCCTGTCTGTCCTGGCTCTCTCGCTCGCCCTCCTCCCTCTCTCCCTCAATTCAATTCAATTCAAGGTGCTTTATTAGCATGACAGATGGATACAATCAGTGTTGGGTATTTACTTTGCTTTGAGATGCCACTTTTAAAGGTGATAAATAAAATCAAGGCTTTAATTTGCTTTAACTCCGCAAGTCTGAGTTCTCGTGTCTGTCCTATCCGAACTTGAAAGTATTACAATATGTATCTTTATAGCAGGTGGTGTACAGCTTTTTAGTATAGATTACACTTTTCTAAAATGTATTTAAAAAATAAAAACGATTACAATCTAATCTTTCCACGTTTGATCCCAAGATCCCAAGAAAAATAAATCTAAACGGGGAGAAAGCTATGCTGAAAGTTTATTAAGATACTTAGAAGACAAAGATATCAATTTATGTTGCATTTGTCTGATTGTGAATCAAAAAACACATATATTTAAACCCGCGTTTGCGATTTAAATCAAAACGCGATTTAAATCAATATAAATGTTTATATTGTAATGCCTAGGTGACTATTCATTGTTATTAAAATGACTTAAATTCGATCATGTTGTGATATTTAGAAATATACATTTGTTTGGTGCGAGTGAGGTTTTATTTAATCTCTGACGCAGGGAAACGTTTCATTTTTTCAAAGAAATGTTTGTTAAAGGAAATTCATGGCTCCCATGGGATTCAATCACAGACTGTGTGACATGGGAGTCAGGAACCTAATCCACTGCACCACCAGCAAGGTCACATGCAGAGTGCTGAAAAAGCACTACAGAAACATTATCAACAGACAATATACAGCGTGCATTATTCTTGTGTTGCGGTACATGAATATAATTATATCGTTATTAATTTCTTTAGATACGCAATTCCATATAATATTCCCTTTTAATCAAATTCTAAAAGTATGCTTGTTGACTCCGGTATCACGTTAGTTAAAGACTTCGATGCTTAAAATGTTTAGGGAGAAATGGAATATTGGTTTGTATTTTTTCTTTAAAGTACCAAGACCAGCCATATACTGTATGTTTATGTTCCAAAATTAATATCGTTTATGGCCTTCACACGCGTTGCAGTATGCTCCTTTTCTTTTTATGCTCAGCTACTAAGATTTCCCTTCAGTGGTAAAATTCCATATAAATATTAAATACTAAAACGGACACCATAAAGACGTTTACTGTAAATCTTTCTACGACAGACCAACGGACCACGAGTGTCCCTGTTGGTCAACCAATCACGTACCGTGGTACCGCGCGTCATCGTGCGTCACAATGCGCGACGCCGTAGCCAATTACCTCTGGTACGTGTCTGTACCGCGCACTTTGAATGGCTGCATCTGTATGTTTTCTTTAAAGTACCGAGACCAGCCATATACTGTATGTTTAAGTTCCAAAATTAATATCATTTATGGCCTTCACACGCATTACAGTATGCTCCTATTCTTTTTATGCTCAGGCACTAAGATTTCCCTTCAATGGTAAAATTCCATATAAATATTCAATACTTAAACGGGCACAGTAAAGACATTAAATATACATATACATACTATATACAGTACAGTTTGCATATGGTAATATGTTTATGTTCCTAAATCAATCTCTTTTATGAGCATGTGAAAGGCATGGTGAATCGATTCTCAAAAATTACTGTACTTTGCATGATTGGAAACAAATGCGTGATTGCGAAATGCTGTGGTGTTACTTTTACAATACTTTGAATTTACACTTACAGCTTGTCCAAGGTCATTCATTATTAATACTATTAGTGATATCTTCGTTAAAGACTTTGATGGCGACAACTCAAACATGAGAGGTTGAGCTTTATTAGCTCAGGAAATTCCGGATACTATTATTTTGCTTGCGGTATTATAGGAGAATTTACGGTAACTCGCGGTAAACTGCGTAAAGCGCACCACAAAATAATGCGGTATTGCCCGCGCATTTTAAATGGCTGCATCTGTATATAAATCACAACGTCTTTCACTAGTACAAACTTATGTGCAAAAATTGCTTCGGAAAATAAGATGCACAACATAAAGCATTGGAGAAATGCAAGAACACATTAAGAAACAGTCTCATGACTTGAATGATCTCCTAATTTTGCAGTGCAGTGTTTTGTCACTGTCACTTATTAAGTAGACCACAGATTTTGCTTTTAATTATCTTGCAGTCTGTGGGAGAAATTGTTTTGAAATTGGAATTTACATGAGCTAGAGTTTACAGTTTTTCAGGGTTGAACCTAATTTACTCTCCAACTTTTTTGGAAAAAAGCTAAATATTTTAGAGGCCACAGCACACCATATTTATATATTAGTGTAATAAAAAAATGTATATGCTTTTGTATAATATGGTTTAGTCATAATAGATATAATAGGTCATGATTTTAAACATTTAACTCACAAAGTAAAACAAATATCTGAATTTCACATTAATTAATCTGTGGAAGAATGTCAATACTTTTCTGAGGATGAATTAACAGACATAAACTGTTACACTAAGGAGAAATCAGCTGAATGGATCTACTATCACTATCTTACCATCATCACGGATTCACTGAATAATACTTTAGGTTCTTTGTCATTTTTTCCAAAACTGTAATTTATGATGTTTTAAATGAACACAACAGATCTGGTAATTGCATCTTAACGTAAAACATTTGAAAACACATAAAACTAAATCAGTATAAATATTTTATTTTTTTATTATGATAGCAGTTGGTACGCTATCAAAAAACTAAATAAACTGCATTTACCTTTTTAATCACAAATTGGAAAAAAAAATTAAACCTGAAGGCACATGAAATCTGGTAGATATGTTCTGGATGTGGGTAAATAACGCAATGAGAAACCTAAATATAGTCTGATCAAGAACCATTGATCACAGGACCATTTTCAGGGTCCTGTTTTGTGTGTCGAAGTACATGAGATATCAAAATGGTACGAATAAGATACAATGTTTTATTATGTAGTAATATTCTGTAAATGTATACTAATTGTATAATATATAATATCTAAAATAATTCTGATTCTTCTAGAGGTTGTATACAACTGTGTTCCTTTATGTTTAGTACAATGCATTGTTTTTTTTTCTAATTTCTGTGTCTTTCAACAGAAATTCACATATTACACAGTCCTTCTGTACCACAAAAAGAAGATAGAAATTGACAACTTTGTGGGATCTATGAAAACCCTGGCAGAGGGCATTGAAAAAACCCACAAGGGCACTGCAGTAGGCAGCATTGTGGGAGCTGGTGTTGGAATTGCAGGATCAGCTGCTACTATTGGTGGGATACTACTTGCTCCTTTTACTGCTGGTGCCTCTTTAGCACTTACAGTTGGAGGGGTTGTTGCAGGAGTAAGCGGTGGTGCCACTGTCCTAACCTCAGATATCACTAAGTACTTTGTTACTAAGAACAAGACAGATGATGCTAAAAAAATTCAGGAAGAAATACAGAAACACATGAGGGAGCTCCAAAACATAATTGAATATGTTGGCCAAATGATGAAAGTATTTAGAGAAGATCATGCTTCTTACATTGAAAATATGGCAAATAATATGCTGTGCCAGTGCTTCCAGGCTGTGAACTTACTTGGGCCTTTAGATGACATTATAGCTGCGGGGGCCAGCGTTGCAGGCCGCGTTGTCAGAGTGGCTGGTGGAATTCTTGCCGCAGCCACCATGATTTTTGATATAATAATCATTAAAAATAAAGCAAAGGAATTCAAAGATGGTTCTGAAATTGCTAAACAAATAAATCATTTGATAACAGATGTTGAAAAGGATCTCAATCGAATTGATGAGCACATACAAAAGTTTCAAAAACTAACTAGTACAATTTGCTGTGATAATTTTGAAGATCTTGCTTGACCTATCAAAAACAATGATTAAAAGAAATTACAAAAGGAGTAAGAGATCAACCGCACAAATTAAGAAAAAAAAACACAAATCGAAAAGTACAGGAAATAATGCAGTAGAACTTCAAAATACTGTAGTATCCACAGCATTCGTCCACCCAAATTCCATGTAGAAGTAAAACAATCTTAAAGCATATTTGGTTCACAGTAAGATTCAGTTTCTAAAAGACACTTTGTCATGAAAGATGTCAATATCCACCAATGCAAATACGTTAATCGATGCACAGCACTCATCATGTTCTATTCACTGAACCTTTATGAATACTGTAAATAAATGAGTTAGTTATTGCATTGAATGTATCAAATGCTACTAAATTGGAAAACAACACAATGCATTCAATTCAATGACTGTAAAATAAATGCAAATCATTCAAATTAATACTACAGCATTTCCAGAAATTTCAAAAGTGATAATCAGACAAGCGAAGACATCAAAAGAAGAGACACGGTGTACGATACAAATGCTACAAAAGAAAGAAATGAGACTCTGGAAACTGTGTGAATGGATAATCTATTGTGAATCATGATGACACCATGCACTGAACCTTTAAACAACACTGCACTGTAGTCAGAAGGCTGCCTACACATCTGAAAGAGGACTTGCTATTACACAAAAAATTGAAGTCATTTAAGTCTGATAAAATCTTAATACAAATTGAAATTAATATTTAATATTCTCCTCTGTAATGACATTCAGAAATACTTCAGTCATGTATTTTGGATACATACTACCTGAACACAAGTTTAAAATTGTGTATTGAATATTGTTCCATTTCTGTTTAACCTAATTCAGATGTCTGTGAATAGAACATGCTTTATTTTGTAGCTTAGACAGATCGCTGTGACTGAATGTATACTGTTTTCCTCTGTAACGTGTTTAATGTGTTTTTTAATAAGATATAAATGTGGGAGGTGGGAATGTAAACCAAGATACCCAGCCATGTTGTTAAAGTGGATTCATTGGCTATTTTCAGGAAACAGCTGGATGGAATCCTCAGATTATCTGTTTTTGATTATTGTTTGATGTTGTTAAATAAAGAACTATCTTTGAAATTAATAACAAAAGTATATGTGCTTTTTGCTGAATAGTTAATTCACTCGTACAACATTAAATACAGTGCTCAAGCTGATTTTGACATTTCATCAAATACAACTAGAATGGGGTTTTGTTTATTATTTTAATTATAATTTTGCCATTGAGACATATTTTAAAAAAGGCATCTTCCTCTCTTACTGTCTCTTCTTGTAAAAAAAAAACACTTTCTCCTATATAATAACTTCCATTTTGTCTCAATCTTATTCTAGTGTATTTCAAATCACCTTTTATAGATTTATAGAAATGTACTCATTTTTCATCAACAGAGGATACCCCAGCAGTGTGATTGACAGGGCCCTTGCCCGAGCCAAAAACACCCCCCGGACCATCAACCCGATCAGGAACTCCCGCCATAACAACCGCATTCCTTTGGTGCTTCCTTACCACCCTAACACACTTCCTATCCCCAGGACCATTAACCAGAACTTTTCCATCCTACAGGATGATCCCTCCATTGTGGCCCTCTTTTCTGATCGACCTATCATCTCATATCGCCGACCACCTAATCTGCGTAACCTCCTTGTTCACAGCTCCCTTGACCGCCCTCAGCAACCATCCACACCAGGCACTTTCCCTTGCAACAGAGCTCGCTGTATCACCTGCAAGTACACAGCCACCACCACACTCATTCAAGGCCCCTCAGGACAATTCCGGATCACTCAGACAGCATCTTGTACCTCCAGCAACCTTATTTACTGTATCTCTTGCAGTAAATGCCCAGCCATCTATATTGGGGAAACAGGAAGGAGACTCGGAGACCGCTTCAGAGAACACGTCAGGGCTGTGAAGATTAAAGATCTCTCCAAGCCCATTGTTTCTCATTTCACCTCTGATGTCCACGACCACTCTAATCTCTCCGTCTGTGTTCTCAAAGACGGTTTTCCGAACTCATACATCAGAAAGACCACCGAAACTAAAATTATTCTGCAGCTAGGATCACACATTCTCCCTTCCCTTAACGACAGATTACTGTTCTTTTAAATTTTCTCCATTCATTGGAAGTTTCATTTCACACCTCTCTGCACCCATTCTGACTTCACACCTCTTGATTGGCCTCTCTTTCTGTCCCCTGCTCCCGCCTCTCACTCCTCCTCCCTCTCAACCTTTGTTCTCCCGCTACTTTACCTTTGCCTACTGCCCTGTCTCTCTCACACCTGAAGAAGGCTCCACGGCCGAAACGTTGTGTTCTCTTTCTTCTTTTTTTCAGCATGGAATAAACCTATTACTTGTTCCTTTGCAGCCTACGCATGCTGACGCAGCTACCCACCTGAACTATTATAACATATTCAATGTTAAATTATATTAATAATGGAATAAAAATGTGAATAAGGAAACGTGAATACTGTCAACTGTTCAACCAGTTTAATTCAAAACATTTTATTCAGTGGGGCAATTTAACAGACGCCTCAAGTCTTAACACGAAATCATATAGATTGTAATTAAAATCGAGAATAACAAAGCGGTACCTGGTTGCATTTTTAGAAACCTTAGTTTGAATAAACCGGATCCCAGGTGCAAGTGACTTCATAACGTGAGAAGGCATTATGCTATATTTTTTATGCATCAGTTGAAGCCTTCTGAAGTCTCTAAAAAACATAAAAATGTAACATAATATCGTGTGGCATGATGGGCAACTGATTCTTTTAATTTTAAAGAAAATCAAAAATAAGAAAAAACGTGTCTGCCTAAAACAGACACTGCATGATTTTAAAATCTAAATAGCTAAAAACACTTAATCCAAAAATGGGTGATTTTCCTTGTGATCAGATTAGAATCTTTGTGTAAGATGCAATTTTTTAAATTTTTGAATTAAACATTTTAAACACATTTCATACAGATACAATACAATCACATTCTCATTTCTTCCCATGGTATGAAGCAACTTAGCAGGTAAGGAACAAGTAATAGGTTTATTCCATGCTGAAAAAAAGAAGAAAGAGAACACAACGTTTCGGCCGTGGAGCCTTCTTCAGGTGTGAGAGAGACAGGGCAGTAGGCAAAGGTAAAGTAGCGGGAGAACAAAGGTTGGGAGAGAGGAGGAGTGAGAGGCGGGAGCAGGGGACAGAAAGAGAGGCCAATCAAGAGGTGTGAAGTCAGAATGGGTGCAGAGAGGTGTGAAATGAAACTTCCAATGAATGGAGAAAATTTAAAAGAACAGTAATCTGTCATTAAGGGAAGGGAGAATGTGTGATCCTAACTGCAGAATAATTTTAGTTTCGGTGGTCTTTCTGATGTATGAGTTCGGAAAACCGTCTTTGAGAACACAGACGGAGAGATTAGTGTGGTCGTGGCCGTCAGAGGTGAAATGAGAAACAATGGGCTTGGAGAGATCTTTAATCTTCACAGCCCTGACGTGTTCTCTGAAGCGGTTCAGAGATCATTTCACACCTCTCTGCACCCATTCTGACTTCACACCTCTTGATTGGCCTCTCTTTCTGTCCCCTGCTCCCGCCTCTCACTCCTCCTCTCTCCCAACCTTTGTTCTCCCGCTACTTTACCTTTGCCTACTGCCCTGTCTCTCTCACACCTGAAGAAGGCTCCACGGCCGAAACGTTGTGTTCTCTTTCTTCTTTTTTTCAGCATGGAATAAACCTATTACTTGTTCCTTTGCAGCCTACGCATGCTGACGCAGCTACCCACCTAACTTAGCAGGTAGCTGAGAAAATAGTGCACCCACTGAGCTCAGTCAGAGCAGAGGTGGTGCTGTAAGAAGACTGTTCTGCAGCTTGCAGTGTTTATGGCACTGAGTGTGTCTGCCTTTAAAACATAGAAAAGGAATGTCAATCATTTAGTTTAACTTGAAATCTTTTAATTGTCATTAAACAGCTTTCTTACCAGTTAGTTTTATATTTGAAACCATCGTTAAACAAAACATTGTTGTACTTTCTAATGACATTACACATGGAAAGATGATACAGTTTAATCATTTTTATTTTTTTAAATACATTTTAGAAGAGTTTAATCTATACGAATATCACAGACTATTTTGGATTGTATTTCTGAATGTTAAGTCACAGTTCAATATTTTATATACATCTAAAAGTCAGGCATCAGGTGCATAACTATTAGTAATCAATAATTAGTATTAAAATTCTCACTGTGACAAATTGTTACACTTCCGCATCTTGTAAAAACATTAATTTGCAAAACTGTGTTCAAATATACATTAAATCTGACTATAAAAATAAGTAAACTATATTAACTTATAAAATAAAAAAGAAGGTAAAATATAATATAAAATTAAACCAGGGTTAATTTTTTTCTGTCTCTTGCTACTCTCTCTCACCCACTATGATTCAGACACAGAATGGTTAAAAATGGGAACAGGTCAGGCAGGCAGAGGGAAGGGGGAGGGGGGAGAAGGGAGGCGTCTTCCCACCTTTATGACTAAACTGCCAAAGAGAAAAGGCTTGAGAGACATACAGAGCCGAAAAAGTTTGGTGCCGTGTTCTTTGCTTTGGAAGAATTTTCACCTTGAATATTTGCCCACCAGCTGACACACCAGCTGACACACAGAACCAAACTGAATACAAAATGTACTTGCAAGAATAACGATTACAAACATTAAAAAAACATTGCTTTACACTGTTATACTGTACAGTGTAATAAAACAGTTTATGGTCACTACACTGTGAGTAATGCTGTTCACTAAACCTCTTTCCCACAATTTCACAGGGCAAGGTCACATAGCTCATTCAAAACTGGATATAATTTTGTCTTGCAAAAATTGTGATATTTGTCAACATATTTACTAAAACTCTCCATCACAGCAATCTCACTGTGTTAGTCTCACTGTACGCCCCAGTGCTCACTCAATGTTCACACTCCCAGTAAAATAAAAAAAACGTTTTCCACATTATCACCTCGCACCAGGGGGGAAGGAAAAGTGCCCGCTGTCATTTTTTTTCACTGACAGACGAAGTTGATTAAAAATCATTCAAAAGGGAGTGGTGTGTTAACACAAACTCTGCTTAACAGAGCCGCTTGTAAGAGAAAGGTGACTTTCTTCTAAACTAAATAAAGCTACAGTACAGACAGATTTTAAATTCTTCAAGCAAAATTAGCTGTTCGTCAAAATCTGCTATTTTGCAAGCAGTACACGACTTCTCAAAAGGTACCTTTTGTCTCTCGTGCAAACTCAACACAGATATATTTTTTATAATTCTAAAATTTGAATGGTATGCCTCAGGGACTCATTTTAGTATTGTAGCAAATACGGTTTGCGCAGGAAAAACAAAATACCTTCCCCCCCTCCCAGATGGATCTCGCCTCCTGCTGTTCCAAAGCTGTATGGTTTCAAAGTATGTGTGAAATATCTCGTCTTACTCCAGTTATTAATCCGATCTATTTTTACTAATCCGGCTATGGAAAAAATATGGCCAAAAGGATCGCTGCAAAGGTTAAATTCCAAGCTGAAAAGACAAGACTCAACATGTCGTCTCTAACTCTTCAGTTTACAGTTCATCGATGGTCGTTCATTATTAATATTGTAACAAACGACAGGCATACAAATGGTACAAGCCGGTTGCAGCCACTAGTACTGAAGGATGTTTTCTGTAGCTCAGCTGAAAAAACCTTCTGTTAAGCAACACAGGAGACCTGGGTTTGAGCCCATGTGTTGAAGGGTGAACTGGGGCAGGAGCACTGAAGGCACAAGCCCAAGAATCTGAATTTGTTATAATGTTATTAATAATATATTCTGTATTGCATTTAAATTGGAATGTTTTTAGAAATATATATAACCTTTGTCCCTCCTTTAACTTAAAGAATTGCATGAAGAAATCCTAAATCACAAAACCATAACTTTTAATAATTAATCCAGATACACACACTCACACCAACATCATGCTATAATAGTGGACTATTTTTATATATTCGGCTATGTAAGAAACAAAGTAATTCTCTGATCGCGCTTTGAACCGTCTGGGTGCAGCTCACTACATTACCAACTACAAGGACAATATAATTTTTTTTTTAAAAGAAACGAATGTCAAACTGTTTCCTAAATGTCCACTTGTAATACTTTAGCTGCTTAGTTATACTATTCCATATTAATATAACAATCAAGTAATCAAGTGATGTTAAATCACTACAACATTTATCTTTTTACAATAACAAAAACTGGTGTTCTTACTACGTATTCTTAGAAAAGGATAAAACGTTATAGCTTTTTATGAAGTACAGAATATAAGATTAATAATGTTAGAACAAACACATTAAAACCAGAACCCATGTAAGTTACCAAGTTAAAGACTTTGATGCTGATACGTCCCAGTGTGTTTTTGTTATGTTCCACACTGCTGACCTTTGATTGTTCTCCCTCCCGCATTGGCCCACCATTACACCACTGTTTCAGTATGATGTCATCATCAATCAGCTTCTCAGCCAATCAGAGTGCATCTTATTCAGTATAAAACATGGTGGCTTTCAGAAGGAAGAGGCCTTTCGTTTGACTTCAATTCCGCTTGGCTTTGGTTATCGCTTCACTTTTGATTTTGCTTTGGCTTTGTTGGTTTCTGTTTGTTTCTTTGTACTTTTGTTTGTTTGTGTGTATATCCTTGTTTTGCCATTACCTTGCCCTAAGGTGTTATATGTTCACCTTTTGTGTTCCTTTGTACCCTGTTCCTGTTGATTACTCTCGTTTTCCCTTATTTGTATTCCTAGTTCACTCATGTTTTTGTGTGAACTTTTGTGTATAAGGTTAGTTTAGGTTGTTGAGTACATTCTACAAACTTAGTTGATTTTGTATTAGTAACACTAGTTTAGTGCGGGTGAGTTCTGTTTGTCTTGTATGGTTTTGGGCAGACAGTGGAGGTTAACTAGGGTGTTGAAGACGCCGAAGACCGTGTGTTTTGGGTTTTCTTTTGTAGTCAGGTTAGCTTTCCCTCACTTTCCTAGCCAGCTCCATTTTGTTTGTTATTTTCTCTTCTTTGGCACCACTCTAGTTCCTGACCCCTATGTGTTATTGTCTTATTTCATACCAGTCACTTATTCAACTTAAAATCATCACTTTTTTACCGACCCTTAATATCACGCTTCCTAGTCCCTCACCAGAACCGACCTGCTTCCAAAAATTATCCTAAATGTTACACCCCTTTACCCCTAGACATTTGAGGTTGTAACAGATGCATAAAATATTCATGCATAATTAAAATATTTCTGATGAAGGTGGAGGGTTGTGTACTTTTGTCCTACTTAGCAATCTTGCTTTAATAAAATATTCAGACTTTTAAATGTATAATGATTAACATGCTGTAATACACAGTTTAAAATTATTAAAACTCTAAAGAGTATACAACTCATTAATTGGAAAAAGATTTTCCCTAAGCACTAACTGGGATTCGAAAGAGGGTGTTTTCTTGCAACAGACCAAATGCTATACATGAGAAGTTAATAGTGCCTCAGCCTCTTACCTCAGCCCCAACCTGCAGGCGTCCTACTAAATATTTTGTCACTCCTATCTCCTGCCATCCAATATAGCTCAGTGGCAGCTCCAACTGTTCAATCCCTACCTTCTACTTCATCTATCCCATCATTCCCTCCCGCACCACCTGCTGGTCATGCTCCTGCTTCCATCTCTCTTGCCTCATTCCCCCTTAACAGAGATTTTTTTTTTCTCCGAACAGCTTTTCCTCTTTCAGCTCCTCCTAACACACTGGTGTTTCGTCCTCCTTCCATTCCTCTCTTACTCCAGCAGCAAATTTTAAAAGAAATTTGGGAACCAGATGCATACTTGAAACCTTGTACAATACCTCGTTATTCAGAACTCTCATTCTTCTCAATCATCCTTTCCATCACTATCTCCAGCTGGCACTGGGCCATCCTGTCCTGTCAGGGATTGCTCCTCACACTCTCGGCTCTTACTGGACTGCCTGGAAAAGTTTCCAATCCTTCCACCTCTAAACAAACAAAGTTTCTATCTTTCGATATTCTCACACTTTTATCTGCCATTATAGAAACTTGCTCAAAATGCAGGTATCCACTACTAAGGCATACCTCCATCCAGTTCTTCCACAAACTCCTTTTTGGCATGACTTGTCCATCTCTTATTCACCCTCAAATCACTCTCTTTCTAAAATGCTTCCAACGATCCGAGAAACCCCTTCCAAATCAATGCACACCATTTACCTAAGACATCCTGGCATCCTGCATTTATGTTCTCAGATCTGATTATCGCACACCCTGGGTTGACAGCACACTCGAATCTTTACTTATGCTAGCATTCTTCGGCTTCCTGAGATGCTCTGAATTTACTGCTACTTCTGCATCCTTTGATCCTTCTTCCAAGCCTTGTTTATCCAAGATCAATAACTTATCTCCCAATACGTTAACCTTCTATCTCAAGAAAAGCAAAACTGATCAGTTAGGGTCTAGCACCCTTACATATTATTTCAAAATCCATTCTTACATCAGCCCATATGAGTCTCTATCCCATTATGTGCAACTTCACACCAGAGCTTTGCCTACTGATCCTCTGTTTGTGAATGAGAAGGGACCCGTGGCTGGTTTCTCCATCACAATGTACACCTGCTGGATTTCCTGATTAATTCTCTGGCTTCAGGGCCTCTTCCTCAGCTGCTTGACAAGGCATCCCAGAGTATCTTATCAAACAACTCGGCCGCTGGTCCTCAGAAGGTTATCATGCATATATTAAAACCAATCCTGATATCCTCAAACAAGCATTTTCTCTCCTCAGATGAACTTAGGTCAATGTCCATTGTTTTTTCTGCACTGCTGGTTGGGGTCCCACTTGGTTCATTTATGGGAGGTTGGCCCTCAGCTAAGAGTCTTCACATCTCAATAAACAATTCTACTTTCTCTCAATCTTTGGCTGCTGTCATTCCTTGTGAATTGTTTTAGGGATCTCACCCAGCCATTTGTTTAGTCCAGATGCCTCCTGTGAGCTGTCTTTTTTATTGTCTCACCCAGGTCTTCTCTCCAAGACAAGAGGTGTCGGGTCTGTGCTGACTGGAGGTTGGTATTGACTGGCCAGTGTCTCTATGAGTCTCTATGAGTGTGGGCACACTAAGGGTTCCAAGCCACCTTAACATTGCTACTGTAGATGCTGTAATCAGCTACAAAAGCTAAATTTTACTGCATTTAGTGGTCACCATCTCTTATATGCTGGCCGGACAAGAGACCTCCTACTGACACAGACACAGACAGAGCAGTCCAAGACACTCCAGGTTGGATTGAACTGTCATCTTTGGAAGATGTGGTAACAGGAAACAAAACAGATCATAGAACACATTGAGGGACTGTTTGTACTGCTTAGCTGTTGACACTGACTGACTCTCCCAGATATCGAGAAGAGAGCACTGGCTTCTGTCTAGAAAGCAGATCAATTCATTTTAACTAGTCAGTCAGATCTAATGAGCTTTACTGACCTTAACAAAATTGGACACTTTTCATCTCACTTCCTCCAGCTCCCCCCTGGAGCAATAACCCATATTAGTGTTCATGACCTTCAGGCCCCTCTGGTTCCCAGTAGAACCAGGAGATGGGGGGATTGTGTTTCTGTACATTGTCTGCTGTTGTAAAACAAGTTATCGCTTGGGTTTAAAGACCCTCCCTCAAATCTGGTGTGGCTCCTATATTTACCCCTTATTCTCAGGACTGACCCTGTAGCTCAGCTGGGTTCTTAAAAGCTCAATCAACAGTCTTCTAGATCAGCTAAACTGCAGGAGGCTGGATTTCACACTGGGGTATAACAGACCCTGGTGTGAGAGTGAAACGAGGGAGGGGAAGGGATGTGCTCCTGCAGAGCTCTAGCCCTCCTGACCTGCCGTCTTTCCTCTCCCAGTTACTCTTACCACAGTTTATAAACTCCAGCAGTGCTCTACTTGCTCTTGTTCAAATTCCATTTTAGTATTTAAACAAAATGGTTGGTTAGGTGTATTCTTGATACACCACAAGGGGGAGCTCTTCCTTCAACTCACTTAGCCACTGACGGAGACTCGTAAACTCATAAACCTTTACAGAGATTACGTGACGGAAGTCAGTAATGAGCTCAGTCAGACCCACTTTAATACTTTCACGCCAACACCCCTTAACCGCAATTCACATTAACCACATTTGACATGCTTCCATTAATCATTATTCTACTTCCTATACCCTTATATAATAACCTTACCCAAGTGAGGAACCTGGTTGAAAGCCCTATTTTTTGTAGTACTCTAAACATATACTCATAAGAGATACGATCGTAAGCTTTCTCAAAATCCAAGTTTAGGACAGCTAATCTAATATTCCTCTCTCTCACATAACCTATGGTATCTCTAATCAGTATCAGGCTGTCCGTGATCCTCCTCCCTGCCACACCACAAGCTTGATCTGGATGAATGACTTCCCCCCCAGGACAGATTTTAGTCAAAGCGTTAAACACTTGGAGAGCAGTTTAAGATCACAATTCAATAAAGTTATCGGTCGCCAATTTGCCAGGTCTGTGCGATCATTCTTTTTGAATAGTTAAATCACAACTCCCTCTTAAAGCTGTCCTGTATTTCTTCTAAAACCTCAAATTCTTTAAAAATCGTTAAAAGATCTAATGCTAAAATGTCCCAAAAGGCCCTGTAAAACTCAATGGGTAGACCATCCAACCCTGGAGTCTTGCCCATTTTGAAGGTCTTCAAACTTTCCATTAACTCCTCTACAGAAAGGCCTTTTGATAAAACAGTATAATCTTTTACACTCTTTGGAATCACTTTCACAAATTTTTCTAACAAATCCTTAGACACTTGTTTCTTGCCAAACAACTCCCCATAGAAATCCTCAGCTACAGAAGCTACGTCTTCCGTAGAAGTTTGCTAAACCCCCTCTCGTCCCTTCAATGCTGACATTAGTCCCCTCCCTGCAACCCTTTTCTTGAAAAAGAATCTTGTACATTTTTCACCTTCTTCAAGCTCTTTCACTTTGCTTTGAAACATGTTTTAAATATTTTCTCTAGAGATTTAAAAGCTAATTCTTTAGTTATTTAATTTCCTCACTGAAGTCCCACCACTCTTGCAATAACTTAACATACCTCTGTAATCTATTTTGTAATCCCTTTTCAACCCTTCGTATTCTAGCCTGTGTTCTCCTCCCCATCTCTATGAAGAATGTTTTTGTACGCTCCTTCACCTCCTCCCACCACTGTGCTCTTGTGCCAAACAGGTCGTACAAAGACTGCCATTCCTTATACAGTGCCTTGCGAAAGTATTCGGCCTCCTTGAACTTTTCAACCTTTTGCCACATTTCAGGCTTCAAACATAAAGATATAAATTTTTTATTTTATGTGAAGAATCACCAACAAGTGGGACACAATTGTGAAGTGGAACGAAATCTATTGGATTTTTGAAACTTTTTTAACTAATAAAAAAATGAAAAGTGGGGCGTGCAAAATTATTCGGCCCCCTTGCGTTAATACTTTGTAGAGCCACCTTTTGCTGCGATTACAGCTGCAAGTCGCTTGGGGTATGTCTCTATCAGTTTTGCACATCGAGAGACTGAAATTCTTGCCCATTCTTCCTTGCAAAACAGCTCGAGCTCAGTGAGGTTGGATGGAGAGCGTTTGTGAACAGCAGTTTTCAGCTCTTTCCACAGATTCTCGATTGGATTCAGGTCTGGACTTTGACTTGGCCATTCAAACACCTGGATACGTTTATTTGTGAACCATTCCTTTGTAGATTTTGCTGTATGTTTGAGATCATTGTCTTGTTGGAAGATAAATCTCCGTCCCAGTTTCAGGTCTTTTGCAGACTCCAACAGGTTTTCATCCAGAATGGTCCTGTATTTGGCTGCAACCATCTTCCCCTCAATTTTAACCATCTTCCCTGTCCCTGCTGAAGAAAAGCAGGTCCAAACCATGATGCTGCCACCACCATGTTTGACAGTGGGGATGGTGTGTTGAGGGTGATGAGCTGTGTTGCTTTTACGCCAAACATATCGTTTTGCATTGTGGCCAAAAAGTTCGATTTTGGTTTCATCTGACCAGAGCACCTTCTTCCACATGTTTGGGGTGTCTCCCAGGTGGCTTGTGGCAAACTTTAGACGAGACTTTTTATGGATATCTTTGAGAAATGGCTTTCTTCTTGCCACTCTTCCATAAAGGCCAGATTTGTGCAGTGTAAGACTGATTGTTGTCCTATGGACAGACTCTCCCACCTCAGCTGTAGTTCTCTGCAGTTCATCCAGAGTGATCATGGGCCTCTTGGCTGCATCTCTGATCAGTCTTCTCCTTGTCTGAGCTGAAAGTTTAGAGGGACGGCCAGGTCTTGGTAGATTTGCAGTGGTCTGATACTCCTTCCATTTCAAGATGATCGCTTGCACAGTGCTCCTTGGGATGTTTGAAGCTTGGGAAATCTTTTTGTATCCAAATCCGGCTTTAAACTTCTCCACAACAGTATTACGGACCTGCCTGGTGTGTTCCTTGGTCTTCATGATGCTCTCTGCGCTTTCAACAGAACCTTGAGACTATCACAGAGCAGGTGCATTTATACAGAGACTTGATTACACACAGGTGGATTCTATTTATCACCATCAGTCATTTAGGACAACATTGGATCATTCAGAGATCCTCGCTGAACTTCTGGAGTGAGTTTGCTGCACTGAAAGTAAAGGGGCCGAATAATTTTGCACGCCCCACTTTCAATTTTTTATTTGTTAAAAAAGTTTCAAAAATCCAATAGATTTCGTTCCACTTCACAATTGTGTCCCACTTGTTGGTGATTCTTCACATAAAATAAAAAATTTATATCTTTATGTTTGAAGCCTGAAATGTGGCAAAAGGTTGAAAAGTTCAAGGGGGCCGAATACTTTCGCAAGGCACTGTATCTTTCCCTGAACCTGCTCGTCACTTCCTCATCCTCCAGAAGTGAAAAATTCAGCTTCCACACACCCTTCCCCACAGTAATGGCCTTTGGAATAGAAAGTGTACATGAGAGTAGACAATGGTCAGAGAAAAAAAAAAAACAGGGGTTGTGCAAGTAAAATCACGTATCAAAACAAAATCTATGTGTGAGGCTTGGGTCCCATTAGACTTGTGCCATGTGAAACCTGCCCTCCCCTGACTATGAAGTTTGAATGCATCTTTCAGTTTAAAATCTTTACATACCGTTTGCAATAATATTGATGATTTATCAAATTGGACCCGTCTCTCACACCTCATTCTGCCTTCTCTTTCTAAAAGGCAATTAAAATCTCTAGCTAAAACCAGTGGTTCCCATCCCAATAAATATTCTCTCAATTCATGAATTAGGACATATCTATCTGTCAAGTGGGCAACTCGGACAATAAAAACCTAAAACCTAATAAAATCCATGTAAGTCTCCCTTTCGTTCCCAATGCACATAACTGAATATAAACCAGTCAAGTTCAGGTACTTTTCTGATGTATCTGAATAGTTCTGGCGCAGCTGTTATAACAAAGATACTTACTAACTTTTTTTTCATACGAGCTCTTGCCGTTTTTAAATCGAATATTTTTTTGAATTCGCTAAAGCGCACAAAACACCAGCATCACTCATCATAAGCATCTGACCAATCACATTCCTGAATTTTAAACCCATTTAGTATTTATTTTTAACTTGTTTTATTTTTTAAAAAAAATTACACACCAGTTTGAAGTATTCTTGCCATTTTTAGCATATTGTAAGGGGATTTTTTAAAAACATTTTATGTTTTTAAATCATATGAAACACAATCAACCCATTGTAATTTCCCATTGATAATTCTTGAGCTTTATAACTGTGTATTATTTCTTTTTAACTTTTAACTTTTTACCTTGTTTTAATATTTTTTAAATTATTTTTGCATTTTACAGTGCTTTTTTAATATATTGTGAGCATTTTAGTGTCATTTTAAAATAGGACTATCAATGCTCCTGACTTTTAAACCTGTATTTATTCTGATATAATTCTCTCCACCTGCAGATGAGGGAGGTATTTGATTTTAACTTTGTTGATTTGGGGGGAAAATGTACATTAATTTCCTTGTACATTTCCTTCCTTGTTATCACAAGTGGGAAACCTGGCATTTTTGGATGAATTGCAATCTTTACTGCAAGGCCTTCAGACTGATACAGAAATGATGGGAGATTTAAATGAAACATTTGATAAATCAGACATGAACAGCATAACATCTAAAATGGCAGAACCCTCTTAAGTACAGAAAAAGTTCTGGCATATTCATAATAAATAACATTTATTTAATTTGAAGCATAAAATTTGCTTTAAAAAGAAAACCACAATTTGTACGATATCATATTTCAATATCAACGTTCAGATGAAGGATTTGAAGAAGCAACAGCGATAGGAAAGTACATTGATTTTGGGACAATGTTTGCATCTGAATAATCCTTGGTCCTGGAAAGAAGGGAAAAAAGGTTTTGATTCTCAGTCTTCAGGATCCCCAAAAAAATGTGCAAATTTGTTTCCGATGTATTTTGGATAAAGATATAACTCTCATAGAAGATACATTTTATCAGTTGAATGCAGTCGATACTTTCGACTTTTTATATGATGACAGGACCTACATTTAGGGCTCAGTACTGATAACACTGCTGCTATTGATGGAGTAAAAATAAGTGATGTACTGGCAGTTTGTTTTTTTTCTGAGGCAAGAAGTCCTAGAACACCTCCTATAAAAATGTTAAGATTCAGAGTAAGAAATATTTTTCCACCTCACCTAATGCTATTGCATTAACGAGGCTGGAGTTGGCTTCTTATTCACCAGCTGCTGCTTCGCGTTTCTCATTCCATTTTAAATGCTGCTGCTGTGATGTTATGTCATCTTTCGCCTGTAGATGGCTCTCTACAGTCATTTTTAAAAATACTTATCCAGATGTATTACTGTACATATCCTCAGTAAAATGGAATATGTAAGTAGAGACTGTCCAAATTGCATTTTTGTATGAAACACATTTCAGAAACACAACTCACAATAAAACAAACTGGCATGTTATACCACGAGTAAATAAGACAAAGGCAAAACGTAAATTCACTGGAACTTTCTGCATATTTTCCACGACCTTGCCTTCTGATCATAAAAAATCTCAAACTCTTGCATTTTGCAAGAAATTTTAATATAGCAGTTTTAAATGGGACATTTAGAACATGGCATATGAGAATATATGGTTAACTGAGGATGAGCAGAGGGTGATCGCACTTTCTGCTTATTGCTGTGAACCTACCTCCTGGTTATAAAAATGTCTAAAAATTCTGACACAGATGTGTGAGAGACAATGGAACTTCAGGACATTTTACTGTACCGTTTTTTAAATACGACCCTCTGAACATGGCATGAGAGAATACATTGTCAAATGGTAAATGCAATGTTTGCTATATTGCTAGGGCTCTCCCTCCTGATTTTAGAATCGTCTCATATTTCTGACATCAAGGTGTGAGACACAATATAACAGACTGTCAAAATCCTGAACTTCAGGACATTTTACGGTACCATTTTAAAAATATGACCCTCTGAGCATGGCATGTGAGAAAATGGCATGTGAGACTGCATTGGGAAAAGGTGAATGCAATTTCTGCTGAATTGCTATGGCCTTCCCTCCTGATTACAAGCTCGTCTCACAGGTCTGACACTGAGGTGTGAGACACAATGTATCAGGCACTCATAATCGTGAAGTACAAGAGATTTTACTGTAACGTTTTTTTTAATAATGACCCTCTGGCATGTGAGGACTTGTAGTCAACAATATAGCACACATTCTGCCAATTTACTTTGTCCCTCCTTCCTCGTTAGCAAAACATCTTAGTATACCGACACTAAGGTAAATGTCTCTAAATCCAGAAGTTAAGTTGTCAAAGTATATCGGAGTCAACCGATACTGATCAGGTTCTGCTGATGCTGAGCCCGCAGCCTTCACCATAAGGTCCAATTCCCCAAGCCTGCTGACCTTATATGTCCATCCCTTCTCATCAAAATTCGTATTTTCACAGGGTACCCTTCAGAAATCGCAGTATAGAATGAAAAAACTCCAATAGATATCTGCCACTGTTGGCGATTTTCCTTTAAGATAGATAGAAAATACTTTATTAATCCCGTAGGGAAATTGACAAATGATTCTCCAGAAATTTTATGGAGTGTATCACTTTCACTGAGACGGAGAAGTGTTAAGCTGTACGTGAGTCTTTGTGGTTCGGTTGTTAACCAAAAGGGTGGTGGTTTGAGACCTCCCAGGGACGCTGAGCCTTTAAATGAACACACCCTCTTCACTTAAGTTCTCCATGGCCGGTCTTGTACGGCAATCAAATACAGAGCCCGTAGGGGGCAGTAAGCTCGCATATATAGCTCACTGTGTATAAAATGAAGAAGCAGAGGTTAGTTTCTCATCTGCATGTTGCAGAGCCTTACGCAACTCGTACCAACAGCTGGGGTTTGATCCCTGCACGAGCTATTAGTTGAAAGACCATTGTAAATGAGGTGTAACAGATTTATCCAGCTGGCTTTTATGTTTCATACTAAATTGCTATCTTGAAACCAAAATAATTAGAAATATGGAACACAACTGTTGTTCCCCATGAAGGAAAGCTGTTTTACACTGACGTCACTCCTTAATATTTAATCCAGATTTTAAAAACAACTCCGACCTATCAAAGGAAAATGTTACACAAAAGTTGGAAAGCACACTCTGAATCCATCTGTATATTTGATCTCCGCAATCCGTTCAAGGCTGCCTATGTTAATCGTAAGTGTATAGATGAAACATTTAATATATTGTTCAGTTTAAATCAAAATGCTTTACTACTACAAGAGAGAAGTATAGTATGGAGGATGCGACAAATGTGTGATTTCTTGGAAGAAAACTACTTTTCTTTGCATTCGAAATTAATTCGAAACAATTGACACACAAACCCTTTGTCTTTTTTAAAGAGATTATATCTTTAAACAGACAAATGTATAAAATGTGTTTTTTTTTACCTAGAGATTTTGGACAGGGGCGATGTATTACTAGTAGAGGCTGCTGACTAACACTGTACTGTCTGGAGATCAGCTCCATTTGCAATAAAAAAACGTGCGTAACAAAGCTGGAGAGCAGCTGAACTTGTGCTCAGTAGTCAGTATGGTGCTGAGGGTTCAATACTGTCGTTGTTGTATTAGCACGAGCTGCACAGGCTCTGAATCAGACCATTTCAATTAGTCTGATCAGTGCAGGACAAGTTAATGTAGAATTATTGCTTTGTCTGTCTCTTGTTTGTATATAAATGGATGTCTCTGATAACTTAATGTTAGTTTTTATTTTAGTTTTACGATGTAGGTCATGCGTTGATATATGACATGTCTCATTCCTGATTCAGCTCATGTTCCATAGGAGAGAAGAGATTCCTCCTGTTTCTCGTACAACCATATCAGAACAGAAGCCCATGTCACCCAGCTCTGATTCAAGATCGAGTTGCATCTTCAACATTTTGTTTTTGTTTCTGATCATAATTTTCTTTAGTTATGATCAATATTGAACTTTTTCTAAGTAAAACAAAACGAATCAAACATGCAGGCAGATTTTTGAAAAGTATTAGGAGTTGATAGGGCGCTCCTTCGGAATAGTCGTCAGAAAATGTGAGAAAAGGAAAGTTACGTAAACTCTCACACACAGCATTAAAGACTGGAATCTGATCATAAAAAAACTAGCTGTCTCCCCGTCGGTAATCAAACCCCGGTTTCCCGCGTGACAGGCTGGGACACGAACAACTTTACTAACTAGGAGCGCTTGCTAGCTATTAGGAGGCATTTACTCTTAAATATGTTACTGTTTTGGGTTTCGACTTTAATTTTCCCGATACCAGTTTTTTACAAAAGTAAAGGCACATGGCACATGTGTGGCACATCACGTCCAAGTTTAGTGACAACTACCTCAGAGATTGTAAGCTGGGTAGTTTCAGATCACTTTTTTTAAAGGTTCAAGCAAACCCGAATACCTTTGTGTAATCGTTTTTCATAAAGTGTAATTGTATTATAGCATGTGCCCTTAATGATTTTCTTGATACGTTATATGTGCTCTTGTTTGTATTGTATGTAGTTTTGTTGT